>NW_006408565.1:8877250-8895939 GCF_000296735.1 Chrysochloris asiatica | reverse complement strand
CTTGACAACTTCAATGTTTTCCCCATTGATAAGAATGTTGTTTATTGGTCCAGTGGTGAGGATTTTTGTTTTCTTGACATTGAGATGTAATCCATACCAAAGGCTGTGTTCTTTGATCTTCATCAGTTAAGTACTTTTAAGTCCTCTTCACTTTCAGCAAGCAAGGTTGTATTATTTGCATATTGCAGATTGTTAATGAGTCTTCCTCCAATCCTGATGCCATGTTTTTCTTCAGATAATCCAGCTTCTAGGATTATTTACTCAGCAAACAGGTTGAATGTTGTTGTTGTTATTAGGTGCCGACGAGTTGGTTCTGACCCATAGCGACCCTGTATAGAGTTTCCCAGGAGCAGCTGGTGAGCTTGAACTGCTAACCTTGCAGTTCAAACGGCTTTGCAGTCTGGCACATTAACCTACAGCACCATACCAGGACTCATACAGATTGAATAAGTATGGTGAAAGAATACAACCCTGTCACATATCTTTCTTAATTTTAAACCATTCAGTATTCCCATGTTCTGTTCGAACAACTGCCTCTTGGTCCAGGTACAGATACCTTATGAACACAATTAAGTAAGTGTTCCAGAATACTCATACTTCGCAATGTTATTCATAGCTTGTCATGATCCAAACAACTGAAAGCCTTTGCATAGTCAATAAAGCACAGGTAAACATCTTTCTGGTATTCTCTGGTTTCAGCCAAGATCCATCAGACATCAGGGTCTTCTGTTCTTGGAATAAGATTAACTACTCCTTCTTTTTGTTATAAAACTTCTACCTTTACCTGCCCAAACTTGCAGACAGTACCCATTTGACCTAGTCTCGATGGCTTGATAATTAGAACTTACCTAGAGGAAAATAAAAAAAACACACACACACAATTTTTGATAATGGAAATGAGGGTAAACTGCTACAATTTGATTAACCTGACCTATACTTACGGATGTAGTAGCTCAAAATAGTAACAGAGAAGGAAGGAATCTTCATCATATCAAATATCAACGCTATCCCCTCTGTACACAGGGTAGATAGGAATGGGCAACTAAATGCTACCTAAAATGAGGGGTGATAAAGGCACGAAGTAACTGGCTTACATGGTTTCAAGAGGGAGTTTAGTTTAAGAGTGCGTGGGTGAAGATAAAGAGTCCCCACCAAATAATTTTCATCATGTCTAGACAGGCCTAGTGAAAAGAGATGGGGATAAGATTCTTACGATTCAATAGTAACTGTTACCATGACTAATAGCGACTGCCAAAATTGTAAAGGTAGAAGTTTTGTAACAAAAACAGGGGAGTAGTTAATCTTACAGTCCAGAAACAGAGAACTCTAGGACCATCAAGGGAGAAGAGCACAAGCAGAATGCAGGACCCTATCCAGAGAAGTAGTTATACCAGAGATGGAGGCAGAGATGAGAACAAGGAGAGAGGGAACAGCTGAAGGACTTACGGAAAGAGAGGGACTGAGGGCTTGTGACCAGGAGGCAGGCTTGCAGAATGTGCCCTCTGGTTGTTTAAATGATTATATATTCCTGAGGGTTTTTGTGTACATCTCTCCCCGTACCCCCAAGAAAAAAAAGTATCTTCTGTTCCTCTAGCTGATCCAAGTTTGTCTGCTTGTCCTTTCAAGTGGGAATGTCCCACCTCAGAAGGTTCTGGATGGGGCTCAGGACTCCACCTAAGGTCCTATACACTACAAAGGCTCTGCAAAAAACCAATGTCACTGGGTAAGTTCTAGAACCCCTTTTAGGTATTCCAATCAGTTATAGGCTGAAGACTTTCTGTCTTCAGAAAGCTTACAAGCGGTCTGTAATCATGTTTCCCCATATTCCTTTCTATGCCACTCAAGTGTTTATTTTACAATAGTAGGCAAGGGAAACCAATTATTTATAAGATAATCAGGCATCTTAACATTATTTCCCCTCTTTTACCCATTCAGACTATGCCTCAATCCCTGTATCACAGAGCCCTGTTGTTTTAAGGTTGAGTATACATCACTGTTTACCTCTGTCCCATTTAGCCCATGCAAACCTGCCTCAATGTTCCCCTATCTACCTTGTTCTTCCATCCCCCTGCCTCTTCTTGGTTATTGCCCTTATCAACACACAACCTATGATGTGTCTATCTCCTATCCTGTGCTCTACCATCCCCTCCCTCCTCCACCTAGTAACCAACAAAGAGTATGTTTTTTTTCCCCCTTTAATATGGGTATCTTTTCTTAAGCTTTTACAATAATGGTTTTTATGTAATATTTATCCTTTTGTGACTAATTTCACTCAACATAATGCCCTCAAGGTTCATCCATGTTATGCAGTGGCTTACAGCTTCCTTATTACTCTTCAAGGTAGCATAACATTCCATTGTGTATATGTACCAAAGTTTGTTTATCCATTCTTCCATTGATGGGCACTTAGGCTGTCTACATCTTTTTGCTATTGCGAACAGTAGTGCTGCTATAAACATTGGTGTGCATGTATCTACTCATGTTATGGCTTGTATTTCTTATGGATATATACCAAGTAGAGGAATTGCTGGATCATAAGACATTTCTATTTCCAACTTTCTGGGGAAGTACCATACTGTTTTCCAGTGGTTGGACCATTTCGCATTCTCACCAGCAATTGATGGAGGGCCCCAGTCTCGCCACATCCTCGCCAGCATTTATTATCCTCTGCTTTTTTGAACTTTGCTGCTATTGTTGGTGTGAGATGGTATTCTCATTGTTGTTTTGATTTGCATCTCTCTAATGGCTACTGAACTGAAGAAAATATTGAAGCCTCGACTTTCGTTATTGAAAGATTCTCTGGACAAATTACTGAATGATGCAGAATGCATCAAGAAAAGATGGAAGGAATACACAAAGTCATTGTACCAAAAGGAAATGGTTAATGTTCAACCATTTCAAGAGGTACCATATGATCAAGAGTCAATGATACTCAGGGAGGAAGTCCAAAGTGCATTGAAGGAATTGGCAAAGAACAAGGCACCAGGAATTGATGGAATAAAAATTGAAATCTTTCAAGTGAGGCAGCACAGAAGGCACTCACTCATCTCTGCCAAGAAATTTGGAAGACAACTATATGGCCGACTGATTGGAAGAGATCAATATATGTGCCCATTCCAAAGAGAGGTGACCCAACAGAATGCGGAAATCATCGGACAATCTCTTTGTTATCTCAAACGAGTAAAGTTTTGGTAAAGGTAATACAGAAACAGCTACAATCATACATTGACAGAGAACTTCCAGAGGTTCAAGCTGGATTCAGAAGAGGCCGTGGAATGAGAGACTCATGGTGTCCCTATATGTGTCAGAATAGAACTGTGCTCCATAGGGCTTTTAATGGCTGATTTTTGGGGAAGCAGATCACTAGGCCTTTCTTCCAAAGTGCTTCTGGGTAAACTAGAACCTCCATCCCTCTGGGAGGAAACAAGAGCATTAACTGCTTGCACTACCAGGAATTTGACTAAATGATTTGTTGTTGTTGTTATATGCCATCATTAAGCTGTAAAGTTTCCAACTCACAGCAACCCTGTATAGGGTTTCCATGGAGCTGGTGGGTTTGTTGGAACTGCCAACCTTGTGGTTCAAACCGACCTTGAAGTCCTGCAGAGCCATAGCAGGACTCCTAGGCCCTGATAAAGGTGATATATATATAGTTCTGCTCTGAATTTAAACATTCATGAATAAAGCACTTAAATACTGCTTTTATGCAAATAACATGTGCTATTCCAGGTGTTTTTTTTTCTTTCTTTTTTCCAAACAAATCACACAAACTCTTAGAATGCTAGTTTCCAATGCACAATATTTGAGTGGGGGGTGATATGAGGGTGCTTCAAAAATTCTATTTTTTTTTTTTTTTAACTTCAATTTTCCATGACTTTATGAAGCATCCTTCTATGTGGAAACAGTGTCTCTAGAAAACCAATGGAGGAAATTTAAAGCAAAAAGAAAATTTCTAGCATGAGAAAGAGAGTTTGTAATAATCCAAATTTTAAATTATAAACTCTCCATTCTCTTCAATATCAAAGATGTAGAAAGGGCTTGAAATGGTAGCCGAAAAATTTTAGGACAAACACAGGAAGAACCTTTTGTTTATGAAGAAGGATAAATAGTAGAACACACTAACATGAAAAGATATGGCATTTCCCCTAAAATTCTCTAAAAATAAGCTAGGTAAATTTTTGGATCATTCTAAGTTATGACTGCTGGACCAAAAGACAGTATAGCTAAGAGAAGAATAGGGAGACAGAGCAAGCATTTTGTCACTGAGACTCCTTGGTTTAGCCTTCACTGTTACCAACAGAAACGCTTATGAATGCCTTCCCTGAGGTTACTCTGATACCATAAAACCCCCACAGTTTGTTTCTTTGGTGAAATTCCTAGGCTATTCACATTGAAAATGGTCTATTTGGAAACACATTTTCTCCATACTGATAATTTAATGATCTGGCCAAAAAGAAACAAATATATCTTTTACTTTGGGATGCTTTTTCCTTATTCCATTACTGCTGCCCATCTTTTAGGTCCTGCTCAAATGCTACACCACTGAGAAGGCCTCTCCACTGCTGGTGTCCTGTTCACCATCCCTGTTAGAATTACTCTCTTCTGTGTTACCATATTTTCTACTCTCCCCTTCTCACACTGCCTCCTCGAATAGATTATGAACTCTTTAAGGACTGCATTCGTATTTGTTTTCTTCTATACTTAGATGCTTATTTGCACAAAACAGGTATACTGATGTTTAAGACATCACCTCAAGTCCTGGCCATTGTCATCAGAAGCCACATCTTCTACATGTACCTGGTCACATTCCTGTTAAAAGACAAACATACTATTTCAGTTCAGAGAGTAGAGGTGCTATTACTACTATGACATATTGTAAAAAGGCCACATAAAACGATAGAATGATGAAACACCTCATGGTCTTTCTTACAAGTGGAGGATCATTCTCACCCCCCTTGCTGTCCACTTCTTTTAAGGCCTGATTCAGGTCCTATACTCTTGTGAAATCTTCCTCCCAACCTTCAATTATGCTCTTATTTCAGTAGTTAATTTTTCCAACAGTTCATGGATATAAGTGCAAACTCCTGTATCCTGTTAGGTGTGTTTCCACCCTATATTAGATTGTAAGTTCTTTTAAATTATATGCCTCTTATGGCATCTCCTTGGATCAGACAGACTCTGGTACAGTGCAATTTCAACAATGGGAATGACAATAACAGAACTTTATCAATTCAAACGTAGAAGGTGTTCTAAAAATGAGGTGAAATGACTTTACCATATGCCATATAGCTAGTGACTAGCAGGAGACCAAAAAGAAACTTGGTCTTCTGATTTCCATCAAGCCCATGCTAATACTAACATAATGCCACCCATGGGCGGACTCTGACAGATTCACTCTTCTGAAATCACTTAGGGCAGTGTTTTCCAAAGTGAGAACCACCTGCATCAGAATCCTCTGGGGCAGTTAAAAAAATTTTTTTAAATGCATATTCTTGGGATCACACCAGACCTACTTGAATCATAATTCCATGGAGTGATGTCCCAGAATCTACATGCTAAAAAACAAGCTCCCCAGGTGATTCTTATGCGCCCTAGAGTTGAGAACCACTGACCTGGGGGCAGGAACACATTCAGGCCAAATTCTTCACAGAACTTTCAGTCCTGAGTGAGGACTATGTCTAGAAAATCATTACAAATATAATTTGGCAATAATTATTGGCACACAGTAGGTTTTCAATAAATGTTTGCTGAATAAAAACTATGATGTCCTAAATTATAAATATGTGAAGTTAAGGGAAGATTAAAGCATTGTGGTAGTTTAGTATTGGAGTTTAGCGCTTATTAATTTGATTTGTTGGAGGATTGTATGTTGAGTAGACTTAGACTATATTGAAAAACTAAAACAAGATTACTTATTTGTAAAATGCTGTTTTAAATTTTACTTAAAAAAAAAAAAAACCAACAAAACTAGATAATATATGTAGTACAGCTCAAATTTAAAAGGACACAAGTGAAAAGTCTATTCTTCTCCACCTTTGTGTCCCATCCCCATTCAGATCCTCTCCTAAGATAAAACAATTGTTAGCAGTTTCTTGTAAAGGGTAACTTCTTAACTGAGGCCCAAAGTGAGCTGGGATTCACACACTGGTCATTTGATTTCCAGTCTTCTGTTCTTTCCACTACACCACGCTCACCTCTACTGTGAACTTTATTCTCACTATGCTGTTGTTGTTAAGGGCTGTCGAACTGGTTCCGACCCACAGTGGCCCTGGTATACGGTTTCCGAGGAGCAGTTGGAGAGTCTGAACTGCTGACATTGCAGTTCAAACTGACCCTGCAGTCCATGCATTAACCCACAGCGCCACACCATGAAGCTTTTATTGTTTCCTGATTTTCCTTGCCTCTAACTATAACCTTGGACTCCTGGAGTGCCGCTGTAGGGATCAGCATTGGACTTGACACCTCAAGATCGATGGTTTAAAATCACTAGCTGCTCCTCAGACACCCTATGCAGGGTGTCACTATGAATTGGAGCTGACTCGACAGCATATAACAACAACACAACTACTACAAAATGATGCTGGGTATTAGGATTAACCAGTATATAAATACTATGTTCTCCATTTATGGATCTGACAAATCAAGAGACTATCTTATAAGAAGGTAAAATTGAAGAATCAAAATGTAACTGAGATTTATTTCATTCAAACCTACTTTATATACAAGGGGATTTCAAAAAAAGTTTTGTGGATAATGCAATTTTCCCACAGACTTATTGAAGCCCCTTCATTTGTAGTTTGTATGTATATGTACAAAATTTAAGACATACATGTGAATTGGAATGAATATATATATATATATATATATATAATCAGTGTTTTGGCAGATAGATTGCTATTTCCCTAGAGCCATATCACTTCCAAATAAGCTAACAAAAATTAATATTTTGAGTCAATGAAATGGTGGGCTAGAACCAAGACTATGGTGACTCAAGCACAGCACTAATTCTATACTATGATGTGTTTCTAAATGACCAGCTAGCTGTCCCAAACCCACCCTAACTCCTAAATTAATAAGCACAGGCCCAACAAATAAGTAGTGAACAAAACACCAAAAGAATGTAAAATGCTCACCTCTAAGTCATTGAAAAATAGATGTGTATCAGCCACTTCAAAAATCATTTCTTCCATTGTTAAACCAGAGCCAATGACTACTGTTGGGTCCTAGAAGCCAATAAGAGAAAACTGCTTGATCTGGTACTCACAGTTTCTGACTATTACATATTTAAAAATTATCATGGGTCAAAGTCAATACAGCACATGTCCACAACAGAGACTCATGCTATTAATGATGCAATTTAGTCATAGTCATAAGAACCTGGAATTGTGCAACTGAAAAGATTATGGACAGTTAAAATTCCAGAATATTCATTTCTAGAAACTTGTAGTGACTCGGTCAATAGTATGTAAGTCAATGGGGACAAAGAAGAAATGTTAAAAAAAAAAAAAAAATCAATTTATTGCTTCAGTAACAAATTGTATTCATCATTCCCCTTTAGTGCCTTCCTCACTCTTAAAAAACAAAACCAATTATTGTTTTGAGAATTTCCTGTTAGAGGAAATACTGATTGCTAAAATGCTGTTATTAAAATGTGTATTATCTCCTCTGTCTATGTACGTGCGTGCAAGCGCACACACACACACACACGGAGAGGCAAATACAGAGTGTAACAAAGTCACTTGGGTCAAAATAATGGCAAAAAAATCAAAGTACTTTGTTTAAAATGAACCATCAAGCTTTCCTCTAGAGGCTGTAAGCTTTTATTTTATACATTTTTATAACCATTGTAGCTATATAGCTTGTCAACTGCTAGCCTAGAACTAAAAGACTGCAGAAAGTACTTTCACCAGAAACAAATATACTAATTACAAAATGAAATAATTGAGAGTAGTAAGAGAAGAGGTAGATGAAGCCTGGAGGTAAAACGGTGTGGAAAACACAGATTTTAATCCTCTCAAAACAGCTCATCATCCCTTTATCAAAACAAATTTTTATAACACAGATTTAAAAAGTTTAAATGGTATACTTAGTTTTAAAAGGAAGAAAAGCATGCAATACACTTTAGAGAGATATTTCATGAATTATTTTGTTTAAATAGATTTTGTATATGTTTAGCTAAATGAAATGCTTTGTTTGGTCAATTAAGAGTGATTTATGGGGTAACAGATCAGTGTTCTTTGGAACAATGGAATATAACCATCTACTCTGCTTTGAGCCTTATTCCTAAACTTAATCTTTACAAAATGCCAAGCCTGAACCTACTTCTGTTATCAGGACTGGTCCTGGGTCTAATTTTGCTACTAACCCTACTTGAATTGACCACATGATCTGCCTATGTGTAGGACAACTGGAAATTTTTACATGGAAACTGAAAAGCCAACAGGAATGGGCTGAGGTAGCAGAGAACATGATTTTGGTTACCTGCCCATGTAGTCAGAAAACGGGTAAGGAAGAAAGGCCCAAATTACCTTTCCATACTTCTGGGCATAGGATCCAGTAAGGAGGGAGTGGAAGATGATGATGGTTTCATCTAAGTCCCATAGAAAAACCCGCTGAGGGAGTAAAGTATAAAATATAATGAGTGCTTAATTTATTTAAAGAAATATGAGGGGGCTTCAAAAAGTTTGTGGAAAAATTCCATTATCTTTTCATTCTATTCTCCCATGAACTTTATGAAGTCCCCCTGTATATAAGAACTTTAATTTTCTTTTATTTTCATGAACAAAGGCAAAGAGAGGCTCCCAACACAGTCTCAGTGTATCTATGTCACTGAACACTTAACAGACTCATTTTTTGTGATGCTGTGGGATAATTCACTGGACTGCAATGTCAGTTTGAAACACAAGGTCAGTGGTTCAAATTCATCAGCTGGCCCTTGGAAGCCCTATACAGGGTCACTATGAGTTGGAACTGACTCAAAGGCACTTAACAACAACAATACTCATTAAGGAATCCTGGTGTGGCGCTGCAGGATGATGCACTGGGCTGTAAAGGTCACGTTGAACAGCAAGGTCAGTGGTTCAAATCCACCAACTGCTCTTCAGAAACCCTACACAGGGTTGCTAAGGGTTGGAACTGACTTACCAGCACTTAGCAACATTCTCATTAAGGAGTCCTTGTGTGGTGCTGGACTGCAAGGTTGGTTTGTTCAAACTTACTAGCTGCTCCTTGGAAACCCTATGTAGGGTTGCTATGAGTCAGAACTGACTCTATGGCACTTAACAACATCCTCATTAAGAGAGTCCTGGCGTGGCTCTTTAGGATGAGCACTGGACTGAAAGGTTGGTTCGAATTGTAAGGTCAGTGTTTCAAACCCAACAGCTGCTCCTTGGAAACCCTATACATGGTCACTATGAGTTGCAACCAACCGATAGGCACACATACAACAACAATAGCATTCTTATTAAATGACAAATTATTAAAAATAAATAAAATAACAAAAGTCCCATCATTAATATTTTTGCATTACTTTCTAATGGTTTTGAATAACGAAGTCATTTTGATGACCATAAAAAGTTCATACAGTGCTTACACCACCGACTGAGTGTAGTCACATTACTAAGTTACCGTATCTGGTTTCACGTCTCACAGAAACCAACTCTTCTCCTTTTGAGATTTTAAAATGAAGAAGAACATGAAATCACTTGTGACATCTGCTTTCTGACTAGTTTGTTCAAACCCACCAGCACTGTTCAGAAACCCTATACACAAAGTAGCTCTGAGTCAGACCAACTCGATAGCACTTAACAAAAACAACCTAAATTCCACAAAACTTTTGATGTTTTCGCTGAAAAGCATTTGAAAGGGATATGTTGCATAATATATGGAGAAATAAGTTTTTATATTTCTCATCTCACTTCGTCAAGTTAGCTTCTCTTGCACAGGAATTAAAGAGCACACAACAGAGTATACAGTATCTGTCAGTATCAGACTTTTTTTTACATGTTCATAAAACAGTTTACATGTTTGATAAGAAATGAGAAAAAAAAATGTAGGTAACTCAATTAAGTTACTTCCCGTACTTCCAATTCACTGTCCTGAGAACAGCTGGCATCAGCTTTCCTTTTGCCCCGGTTCTTGCCTGTCATGTTTTTCCTAGATTGGTCATCAGCATCTTTACTTGGTGTAGCTTGGGACAAAGATGGGCTTGTAGAAGAGTCTCCTAGAAAGTAAAAGCAAGATATATATTGCAAGTAGTCACAGGTTCCAAGAAGCAGAGCAGGAAGAGGACTAGCAGGTCTTCTGCTCTAATGAGGTACATACATTGCAGGGTGGAAGATTGGACAACTCGACTTTACTTAAGCAATATGAGAAGGTGGAAACTGGGAGTGAACATCAATAGCTGCTAAGCATTGAAAGTGGTAATAGGACATTATATGCCTGCCTCCTTGTGGAAAAACATAACATCTATGAAGTATTTTTGTAAAACATAAGTAAATAATTGAGCCCGAATCTCATTATGGGTTTCACAATTTGGCACTACTGACATTTTAGGCCAAATGAATTTCTTGTGAGGAGATGTCCTTTGCGTTTTAATACATTTAGCTGCATCTTTAGCCTCTACCCACTAGATGCTAGTAGCACTCCCATACCAAGAGTGACATTGCCAATTGTTTTAGGGAGATGAGGGAGAAAATTGTTCTCAGCTGAGAACCACTACTCTGGAGCCATTTACCAATTTATAGTAGGATACTGAAAGTAGCAGAACATGTTAAAATACCCTAAAATAAGGACTGTAGCTATTGTTAAGTGCCATCTAGTTGGTTCTGACTCATAGCGACCCTGTATAGGGTTTCCAAGGAATGGCTGGTGAGTTTGAACCACCAACCTTACGGTCCAGTGCTTATCCTACAGAGCCACACCAGGACTCCAAAATAAGGCTACTATGAACAAAATTCAGACTGGGACCAAATAATCCAGTTTTTTCAACAAATAAATTACAGGAGGACAAAAGAGGGTAACTTACAGGGTAAAGAGACATGAAATATATATCCACCAATTACACATGAACGTGATTTGGCTCTTGGACTGTTACTGAAAGGTCAGCGGTTCAAACCCATCACAGCTGCTCCTCGGAAATCCTACACAAGGTCACTATGAGTTGGAACTAACTCAATGGTACTTAACAACAACAATAATAAAAAGTAAAACAAAGCTCATTTATATCATTTATGAGTAAACTAGATATTAAGAAAATTTTGTTTTTAATCTTTTAGATTTGGTAACAGAATTGTGGTTTAAAGATAAGATCCATGGAACTTGCTTCAAAATAATATGGTAGCGAGAAATTGGATGAAGTAAAACTGAAACAAGATTGCCTATGAAGGTTAATTGTTGATGCCAGATACCAGGGAAATAATGGTTAATTACATTATTCTGACAACTTTTATAAGTTTGACATTTCCTATTATTAAAAAGCTAAAATTGTTAAAAGGAACACAGATACTTAGAGAGATGAAAGAAAAACTAAGGAATCATCACATGTAATTATTTCAAAGTTACAGAACATTGAGTCAATGACTATCTGTAAGGTCAATGAAGGGCAGGATGTGTAGACACTTGTGTTAGGTGATGCAGAGCACTGTTTTTATAACGCGGCAGTGACAATGAGAAACATTGCTTTCTTCAAGTTACATGCCAGGGGGTTCAAAAGTTTGTGGAAAAAATCCCATTATCTTTTAATTCCCATTTTCCAATAACTTTTTGAAGGCTCCTCGCATTGTATGAATTTCTTGAATGTGTGTATAAAGCCTTTATTTTAGGTTTTTTCTTTAAACATTAGCATCACAATTCACTGACACAATTTAGAGCTGTGACTTCTGAAATTGTAGGTTAAATTTTAATTCTTTTGGGGAGAAGTATCATAGCTTTCCTTAGAATTTTAAAGGAATCCAAGCCCCAGAAAAAGTTAGGAACTACTGTTCTGAAGCCTCAGCAGGATTCTTAAATACGCAGAGACTAAAACTGGAATTCTCCAACTTGTTCAGAATGTGTCAAGATTCTGTAACTCCCTGCGATAAGCATGTTAAAGTTACAGGTGGTAACAAAGAGAAGATGGGGCAGGAGTCATAAAACAGTTTTTTCATTCCTGGTACTTTGCTATTCACAGAATCAGGTATTTATTACATTTAGCCTATAATCACCCAACAGTGACTCATCTGAATTTAGAGACCATCAAGATTTGGTGCTTTTGACACTAATGACTGAAGACCAGAAGTGTTGTAGGATGACATCAAGAACATCATACAGGAAGAAAGCAAGAGGTCATTAAAAAGACAGTTAAGACCAAAATGGATGTCAGAAGATTCTCTAAAACTTGCTCTCCAGAATACAGATGCTAAAGTGAATGGAAGAAATAAGGAAGTCAAGGAGCTAAACAGAAAATTCCAAAGGGCAGCTCTAGAAGACAAAGTCAAGTGCAAAGATCTGGAGTTAGAAAGTTGAAAGAAAAAAATTCAAGCTTTGACTTGAAATATTGAAGGATTCCATATTGAAAGATGCACAAAGTATGAAAAAAAGCTAGAAGGAACACACCGAGTTTTTGTACCAAAAAGAAATGGTTGATGTTCAACCATTTCTAGAGGTAGCATATGATCAAGGACTGATGCTATTGGAGGAAGAAGTCCAAGATGCACTAAAGGCACTGGTGGAAAAAAACAATAAGGATCCCGGAATTGATGGAGTACAAATTGAAAAATTTCAACAAACTGATGAAGTATGAGGTGCTCACTCCTCTACGCCAAGAAATTTGGAAGACAGCTATCTGGTCAACTGACTGGAAGAGATAAATAATTTTGTCTATTCCAAAGAGAGGTGACCTAACAATGAGGAAATCATCAAACAATATCATTAATATCATATGCAAGTATAATTTTGTTGAAGATAATTAAAAAACATCTACAACAGTACATCAACAGGAAACTGCCAGAAATTTGAACCAGATTCAGAAGAGGATATGGAACTAGGGATATTATTGCTGATGTCAAATCTTGGCTGAAAGCAAAGAACACCAGAAAGATGTTTACTTGTGCTTTCTTGACTATGCAAAGGCTTTTACTGTGTGGATCGAGACACTATCGATAACATAGGAAAGAACGGGTATTCCAGAACACTTAATTGTGTTCATGAGGAACCTGCAAAAAGACCAAGGAGGCAGTTGTTTGAACAGAACAAGGGGATACTGAATGATTCAAAATCAGGAAAGGTATGCGTCAGGGTTGTATCTTTTCACCATACTTATTCAATCTATATGTTGAGCAAATAACCTGAGAAGTTGTATTAAATGAAGAACATGGCATCAAGATTTGAGGAAGACTCACTACCAATTTGCTATATGCAGATGATACAACCTTGACTGCTGAAAGCAAAGAGGACTTAAAATACTTACCGAAAACAAAAATCCTCACAACTGGACCAAAAAATAATATCATGGTAAATGGAGAAAAGATGAAAGTTGCCAAAGATTTCATTTTGCTCGGATCCACAATCAACATTTTTCTTGGATCAACTATCAACACTCATGGAAACAGCAGTCAAGAAATCAAACAATATATTGCATTAGGCAAATCTGCTGCATAAGACTTCTTTAAAATGTTTAAGAGCAAAGATATAAGTTTAAGGACTAAGGTGCGACTGACCCAAGCCATAGTATTTTCAATGGACTCATCTGTATGTGAAAGTTGGATAATGAATATGGAAGACCATAGACAAATTGATGTATTTGAGTTATACTGTTGAATAAAACATTGAAAGTACCATGGACTGCTAGAAGAACAAATCTGTATTGGAAGGAGTTAAGTAAGAAAGCTCCTTAGAAGTCAGACTATCGAGACTTTGTCTCTCATATACTTCAGACACATTATTGGGAGGGACCAGCCCCTGGAGAAGGACATCATGCTTGGTACAGTGGAAGGTTGGAAAAACAGAGGAAGACTCCCAACTAGATAGACTGCCACAGTGGCATCAGCAATGTGAACAAGAGAAACAGCAATTGTTAGGATGGTGCAGGACCAGGCAGTGTTTCGTTCTGTTGTGCCTAGGGTCGCTATAAGTCAGAACCAACCCCATGGCACCTAACACCACCACAACAACAGTGACTTATCACAGTATGGTTCTAATGGTTATATATTCCCTACTGAGAGGTAAAATGACTCAGCCTAGAATAAAATAATCTTTAACATCATCTAAAACTAAGGAGCTCTGGTAGCGTAGTGGTTACGAATTGGGCTGCGAACCTCAGGGTCAGCAGTTCGAAACTACCTGCTGTTCTGCAGGAGAAAGATAAGGCCTCTGCTCCTGTAAAGATTTATAGTCTCGGAAACCCTGTGAGTTGGAACCGACTCCACGGCACATAACAACAACAACAACAAAAACTACCTGTTGTACTAAGTGTCCGTAAACCTAAAGTCTTCAGAGTTATAGTGCTTACCAGAGGAAAGTCTCTGTGCTGCAGGTACCATGACAGCAGGCTTCTCTGTCTGGTATGTAGTAGCTGCTAACGTGGTACTTTCAGCATCACTGTTAGTCTGGCCTGTGACTCCAAAGCTGGAGCTGGGGTAGCATGCCTGGTACTGACTCTGACCAAGGATGGTGTAAGTGGGATAGTCCTGTAGACCAATGGAAATAAGGGAAGAAAAGAATACTCTTAGAAAGAGTACATTATTTTTAACACAAAAACTTTTCATTCTCTATGATTTATAGCTATTTTCCTAAAACATTCATTTAACTTCTCAATTTACCCATATAGTAAATTCCCATATGAAAAAAAGAAGTAAATGAAAAATAAATAAATAATTAATGATTTTCAAAATGCATTCTGTGGAACCCTAAGAGTCAGGGTTGACTTTGAGATTACGGGGAGGCTGAGAAGGAAGGGTTCCATGCTCTCTACATACAATATCCTTTTTTATTATACTAGCTCATTTGTTGGTCAATTTTATGTATTGAATTTCTATATAAACAAAAATTAAAAGTTTATAAACCACTACAGCGTAGTGGTTACGAATCGGGCTGTGAACCACAAGGTCAGCAGTTTGAAACTACCAGCTGTTCCGCAGGAGAAAGATGAGGCTTTCTGCTCCCGTAAAGATTTACAGCCTCGGAAACCCTGTGTTAATGCGCCAGACTGCAAAGCCATTTGAACTGCAAGGTCGGCGGTTCAAGCTCACCAGCTGCTCCTTGGAAACCCTATACAGGGTTGCTAAGAGTCAGATCCGACTCCATGGCACATAACCATCATCACCAACATAATAGATGGTAGTGCTTCTAAGAACAGATTAGCTTGAACAAAAAAACCTTCATATTCAACACTGAAGTTTTCTAGTTTAAAACTGATTTTCTTTCTTTTTTAAACAATCAATTTTCTTTAAAAACTAACACCTTTTTAAAAAACATTGGGAGGAAACTTTTGGTGGTTTCAGACACATACATGTCAAAATTTGCAGTTTATTGGATGTCAATTAAAGCTTAATAAAACTATAGGAAAATGGGTTATGTATACAATTGAAGAAAATTCTATTGACATGGATGTTGGTGACAAGTAGGAAGAAGCTAATTGATCAATTATCTATAAAATAGTTATTGATAACTCACCATAATCCATGTTTAATTCATAGGGTATATGCGTATTTTTGCATTTCAGGAGAAGAGAATATTAAAGAAGAGAATAAATCAAGGGCATTAAAAACCTAACAGGTGAGAAGACAAACAAAATTCCAATAAAGTATAGTAAATTATCTATCAAATAAGTAAGCTACTGTGGACTGGGATGGTCAAAGGACTTTCTAAGATAAATAGGCAGAAGATGTAAGAACATGAATAGGCCATGAGAAAGGTTTTAATAGAAAGCAAAAAGTTTTTGTTTTTTTTTTTAAGTTAATGTCTTTTATTAATTCATACACAATTATTTGTATTCTGGTTTGCTGAAGTAATAGGTCAGATAACACTTGCCACAGTAATGTCTATCAAAGTGGCTGGCCGCAAAAACTCCAGCACATCTTTTTATTTGAAGGACATTTTCAAGAAGGGCGACACTAATTTTGCCATTCTCATCTACCTTAATACTATAAAACGTTTTTTAAAGGGTCTGAGATGTTGAGTCTAGTTGAAACATTGGGAGCTCTGTGTTTCTGAATGACTAGATAGGGAATATGAATTAGGTACTTCACCTCAGCAACTGTGTATAGTTTGTGTGAGGGCAGGGGAATAAAGACTATCAAATTCAAACCACCAAATAAAAGTATGAAAAGGTTCTAAACAGGTGAGTAACATTTGGAGAAAATTAATCAGATAGGTTTTAGAAAATGGACAGGCTATCATGAACAGGGTTGCTATGGGTCGGAACCGACTCGACGGCACTTAACAACAACAACAATCATGACCATGGGAAGTGACAGGAAAAATGAAAAGGAAGGGAAGATGCCCAGATATCTGAATTAGGGAAGAGTGTGGGAAGACAGTATATTTTAGCCTAGGCTTAAATATACTGTCACAGACAAAAATGGAGAAGCCATAGAGAAAAGTGTTTTACTTTTGGAGGGTAAGAAGATTGAAAAAGAGTAAAATAAAAGAGTTGTTTTAGATATGTTGAATTTAGGGAAATACCAAGAACATTTTTAATGAAAATGTATCCACTAATCAGCTGGCAAAGAGCCCTGGTGGTGCTGTGGGTAAGGTGTTGGGATGCTAAATGCAAAGTCAGTAGTCCAACCTACCAGCTCCTCTGCCAGAGAAAGATGAGGCGGTCTGTTCCTGTAAAGATTTACAGCCTTATGGACTGTAAATGGACTCAATGGCAGTTGGTTTTTTTTGTTTTGATTTAATCAGTTGATATCTTATGGATTTTATGAGGTCAGGACTAGAATTTTCATTTTGGAGGTAGTAAGTATACATTGTGAGGGTGGATAAACATTCTTGAGGACAAAATAATTGAGTATATTGAAAGACTATATAGAAATATCAATGTTAGAATACAGGATCACAAAGAAGAGCTGTGAAAGGAGATACACAGACAGTTCTCAAAAGAGTGCCATGTAAATAGTAGGCACTCAACAAACATTTGTGTACTAAAAGAAAGAATAAACAAATCTAAGAACAATCAAACATAAAAAAGTTAATCAGGATAGCAATGTTAACTGTGGACAGAAAAAGAGATCCATGGAGAAAAGAGTGGCTGACAATATAATTGCTACACAGAAAAAAGGAACAGAAACAAAAAAATCCTGAAACACTAAACATGTTATTAATGATCTCCAAAGCATAGAGTTATAATGGTAATCTAACCACAAATAATTAAAAAAGAAATAGATGGTTACAAAAAATAAAAGTAGAAGTAATATTCACTCATTTAATAAATATTTATTGAGTGCCTTTACTTTTAATGTGAATGTCAGACATCTTTCTAGAGTCTGGGTATATGGAAGGGAACAAAATAAGAAAAAAAAATCTCTACCCTCATGGAACTTATATTTTACTGGGAGTAGGATAGGAGATAGAGACAAACATAGCATATTAACAAGCAGATAAAATTATAGCAACAGAGAGGTTTGTATGCTAGCCTGAGAAGCTATCCAGGTTCCTAGTTCTAAGAGCATCCAGAAAAAAGGTCTCCTGGTTGTTTCTCATATGGGAAAATTGGTCATGGAAAGGAAAGAGGAAGAACAAGCTTAATAATCCATAACAGACAGGATTAACTAAAGTAACACGGTACCTGGTTTGAGATGCTAGCAACTGCTGCTGCTGGGATATTGGCAATTGTAGATGAAGTGGATATTAGGCTGGCATTTGTGCTTGAAGCTATAAGATTGAGAATGTTAAAAGATTAGTTGCCACGTTTAAAAAGGCTGGGTGACAATGAGACTATATTGTGCCTCAAGAAAATAGTTCTAAAATGAGATAAATTACATTAGCAAAGAAAACATAAATACAGGTTTTGTTTTGCACACCATTCCTCAATTTAGACTTAATTAGATACCAATGAAATCAGAAGCTAAACAAAATCAGTACAGTCCATTTGCATCAGTAGATACAACAAGAGCTCTGGAAAAATTCACTTATAAATCCTACTCTGTGATTTTGTTTATTGTCACTAGCCCCCTATTATGCCTTTTCTGATGCAACCTAATTACTTTGAGGAACCAAAAGTAGTTACTTCTCAGGTTTTACTAAAATTAATGAATTATTAATGTGGAACAACAAGCACGATGATCTGGCATGTAGAGATTATCAATAAGCTTGGAAGAAAACAGAAAATATTATACTGGCCAGGTAAAAAAGGTACCTGGATTGCAATTCTTAAGACACTATGTTGTTGTTAAGTGCCGTCGAGTCGATTCCGACCCATAGCGACCCTGTATAGGGTTTCCAAGGAGCAGCTGGTGAGATTGAACCACTGACCTTGCAGTTCAAATGGCTTTGCAGTCTGGCACATTAACACAGTGCCACACCAGGACTCCTTGTTGTTGTTGTTGTTGTTAAGTGCCTTCGAGTCGGTTCCGACCCATAGCGACCCTGTACAGGGTTTCCGAGGGTATAAATCCTTACGGGAGTAGAAAGCCTCATCTTTCTCCCGCGGAGCAGCTGGTAGTTTCGAACTGCTGACCTTATGGTTCGCAGCCCGATTTGTAACCACT
>NW_006408565.1:8839357-8877150 GCF_000296735.1 Chrysochloris asiatica | reverse complement strand
GTTTCGAACCGCTGACCTTAAGGTTCGCAGCCCGTTTCGTAACCACTACGCTACCAGAGCAGTTTCCAAGGAGCAGCTGGTGAGATTGAACCGCTGACCTTGCAGTTCAAATGGCTTTGCAGTCTGGCACATTAACACAGTGCCACACCAGAACTCCTTAGTAAAGAATTAAACAAGTTTCTCATATTCATTATTTTAGGAAATAATAAAGGGAAAAAAACAAAACAAAAACGTGAACAAAATGATAAGGCCTCAGTGAACTCAAGCTAAACTCACCTAAAAATGTATATAATTACTGCATGCCCTACCCCACACACATACAGTTATAATTAAAAAGCTAGGTACCTGGCTACCATTATTGAATGTTTTGATCAAGAAAGGACTCAAAAGGAGAATCCTGCTCCAAAGGGGTAAGAAGGTAGAAGAACACAATTCAAATTCTTAAGAATCCAGTCCTTTTAGATGCACAGAGACTAGAGGAATCCCTCAATCTACTGCCCTCAAAAATCTTTAAACTTTGAACCAAAACTATTCCCTGAAGTCATATTTAAACTAAATAACAGCTTATGTAAATTAGTAAAGAATGTTCACCTTGAGATCTGTGTTCGATCAAAGAGCTATCAATTCATACAGAAACTGGTAAAAGTAAGTCTAAAGAATAGATGAGAAGGTGACAGAATAGTAAATCCCAGTCAATAGTGGTAAATCAACTTAAGTAGAGAGTGAGAATGGTGCACAACATGAAGAAAATGTAACCAATACCATTCAACTGTATATGTAGAAACTGTTATGCAGATTTTCACCACCACCAAAAAAAGCCAGGCATCTCATAAAATTGTACAGATCATCTTGCATATTAATTAACAACAAAAACACTCTACTGCCATGAATCTGATGCATAACAACCCTGTAAGACAGAGTTGAAATGCCCTATAGGGGTTCCATGGCTGCAGTCTTTATGGAAGCAGATTGACATATCTTTCTCCTTCTGATTTGAAATGTTGACATTTAGATTAGCAGCTGAGTGCTTAACCACTGTGCCAGGGCTCACTGTATATTAATTACTGTTATTAAGTCAGTTCTGACGCATAGTGACCCTGTATAGTTTCTGAGGAATGGCTGGTGGGACTGAACTGCTGATCAAGTAGTTAGCAGTCCAGTGCTGATACAGCATCACACTAGGACTCTGTATGTTAATTAAGCAAGTTTAAAAAATAAAAGCAGTTAACAATGAATTATGCAATGAAGAGAAAAAATTTGAAGAATCATGTAGAATTCAAGTTGCAGCTTCTATTATAATATGAAGGGGTTTCAAAAAGTTAGTGAAACAACAGAATTAAAAAGCAATGACATTTTTCCATAATTTTTTTTGAAGACTCTCATAGAAATAGTTGCCAGCACACCAAAAGTCAATGACATGGCCACTTGTTTATGGATAGTTCCCATTTCTGTCTTGACAATGCTATCAAATCCTGCTATGAAATCACTGAAAGACAAGCATCTGGGAACCAAAACACAATGGAGGTTTACCAAATATAATTCTAGATCTGAGACAGAAATACTTTTGATCAGAAAACCATCATTATAGGATGGTGAGGGACCACTGCTTCGAAGCTGGAGGATTAACCCAAGGGTTAATGGCATGAGAAAGTTTGTATATAAAAGATTTCGTTACTACATACTTTATTTCATATCCTGTCACTCTACCATCCTTGCTTTCTTTGAATTTACTAATACAAGCTCTTCCTTACTTGAGAAACTTTGCAGTGTTGTCCTTTCTGCCTGGATTATTGTAGCTGCCCCACTCCCTTGATTTTCCAGCAGAGATGGTTCGTTAGTAGGTCCTATCTCCTCAGAGAGGTCCTCTTTGGCCCTCTATTAAAAAAAAGTAAGACTTTCCCTGTATTACCAATCACAAATAAGTCTGTTTCTTTTAGAGTTCTTTTCAAACTTTATTATTTATTTATTTGCTTGCTTTCTGTCTCTTCCACTAAGCTGTAACTACCATAAAGGCTGATCACTGCTCAAAGGCTGATCACAGTAGGTGATGCTCAATGAACACTTGTGAGCTTCATGTACTCGGTGTTGTGAGAAATAAATTCTCAAGATGGTCTATCTTTAGGAATAAGGGGGTTCAGGAAGTGGCTAATTGAGATTGTTTGCTTGTATAGCAACAGGGACTCATATACCTGGAGTATGTGAGAGGAATGAACTGGGGAAGGGGTAAGGGAACCCATTCAAGAGTAGAAACTTTTAAAATAAGAATGCAACCATCAAAAGGAAATAGACACTTGGAACAACAAGGCTCTGTAATACAGGGATCGAGGCACAGTCTGAAGAGGGGAAATAATACTAAGATGCTTGACTGTCCTATGAATATTGGTTTCCCTTGCCTACTATTGTAAAATAGACACTTCAGAGGGATAGAAAGGAATGTCAGGAAACATGACTACAGAAAGCTTGTAAACCCATCTTCAGCCTATAACTAATTGGAATACCTAAAAGGGGTTCTAGAACTTGCCCAGTGAAACAGGCCTCTTGCGGAGCCATTGCAGTGTATAAGACCTTAGGTGGAATCCTGAGCCCTATCCAGAACCTTCTGAGGTGGGATATTCCCACTAGAAAGGACAAACAGACCAGCCTGGAACAGCTAGAGTGACAGAAGATACATCTTCAAAGAAAAGAGCATCAGGAAAACCCCAAAACAAAAATGGCAGTATGACTGGCAACTACAAGTTGTTTGCCAGAAGCCATCAAGGCAAGCAATCAAATTCCTTCAGGACAGAACCCCTCTAAGACAGAAACTCAAAGGGAACAAAAGCTTGCAGACAACCACAGTGGTCGACTGGTGAGTGGAATAGGGGGAAATGCAGCAATGAAGAAATGGGCTGAGTTCAACCAACTCCTGTTGATCTGGAGATGAGAGAGTGAAGAAAAAGGGCTGGTTGGTCCAAAGTGTGGTGAGACCTCGGGACATCTGAGTTCTTGGACAAGGACATAGCCACGGAGGGCTAGAGCTGAGAGTTAAGCATTCAGCTGATATGAGGTGAGGGGAGGCACGCAAGAACACCCAAAGTTGCTGATAGTACCTATTTGACCTAGCCTTAATGGCTTGAAAATCAGAACTCGGCTAGAGGAAGATAAAAAAAGAAAACAATTTTTGATAAAGGAAACGCAGGTAAATTATTACAATTTGATGAACTTGACATATACTCATGGAGGTGGTGGTTGTTGTTATTAAGTGCCATTGAGTCGGTTCTGACTCATAGCAACCCTGTATAGGGTTTCCTAGGAGCGAATGGTGAGCTTGAACTGCCAACCTTGCAGTTCAAACGGCTTTGCAGCCTAGTGCATTAACCCCAGCTCCACACCAGGACTCCACTCATGAAGGCAGTAGCTCATAATACTAACAGAGAGGGAAGGAGTCTTCACATCAAATATCAATGCTATCCCGTCTGTATATAGGGTGGATAGAGAGATGGCAACTTAGACATTGGCTACCTAAAATGAGGGGGCGATAAAGGCACGAAGTGACTGGCTTATAAGGTTTCAAGAGGGAGTTTAGTTTAAGAGTACATGGAGGAAGATAAGAGTCCCCACTGAATAGTTTCCATCTTGTCTAGATGGGTCTGGTAAAAAGAGATGGGGATAAGATTCTTATGATTCAGTAGTGAGTAACTGTTATCATGGCTAATTTCAACTGTCACAATTATAAAGGTACATGTTTTGTAACAAAAATGGGGGAGTAATTGATCTTGCAGATAGGAAACAGAGGACCCTAGGACCATCACGGGAGAAGAGCATGAGCGGAATGTGAGATTATCCAGAGACGCAGCGACACCACAGATGAGGGTAAAGATGGAGATAAGGAGAGAGGGAAGAGCTGAGGGCTTTGGATTCATGGAAAGAGAGGGACTGAGAGCTGACTGCAGGAGGCAGGCTTGCAGAAACCCGCTGGCAGTTTAAATTATGCCTGAGTGTTTAAAAAAAAAGAGCCTGATGGTATGTGGAGGGGATTATAATCATTGTATGAACGTAAAATGGATGATCTGTCCTGTAAACTTTCACTCAATTCACAATAAAAACTTGAAAAAAAAAAAAGGAAATTGGCAATGTCAGGGAAGATTGTTCACTTCATAGTACTAAGTCAGTGAGGAACAGGGGAGGGACACTAGGGCTAGGAAATAAAAATGCCTTGTCTTCTGGATTTGGCACCTGATTTTAATCGAATAATAATAAAGTCACAAGTTCTGGTGTGCCACTGTGGGTTAATGTGCTGGACCGCAAAGTCAGTTTGAACTGCAAGATCAGTGGTTCAAGCTCACCAGCCATTCCTCAGAAATCCTATACAGGGTTTCTATGAGTTGGAACTGACTCCATAGCACTTAACAACAACTCACTAAAATGAGTACAGATTGGATTTCTTCATTGTTTGTCAGTAAGCACTGGTGATAACTCATCAGTGACCTCATTACAGGATAAGGTGGTCCACCCTTTTTCCCTCCGGAGACCCATCAGGGCAATAAGGTCCTAGTCAGGGGCTTGTATTAACCCACCAAGTGCCAAGAGGAACCAAGGTAGTTATCTAGGGTATCTACATCGTTTCTCACAGTGTGAAGGGCAAAATCATTTTCTGCTACTTAGGAAATAAAATGGTGGCCATTCTGTGGGTTCCTAAAACTTACTCTCAGTATGTTGCCAAAGTAACCAACAAAAACTTACTCATTTACTGATCACTTGAGATTCAATAGAAACGGCATATTTTGGTTAAAACTAATTGCCTAAGTAGGCCATTTATTCATGAACTGATTTATTTATCAAAGATTTACTGAATGTCTACTATGCGCCAAGTACTATTCATATGCCAAGTACTGTTCCATGTGCTTAGATTACACCAATGCACAATGAAACCTCCCCTAGAGGAGCTTAGTAAAATCTAAATAGTAAATAAAAAATTCTCACTATTGGAGTGAAATTTACAGATCATCATGAGCAGGAGGCCAGAATGACCCATGTGGTGATAGACTAGAGCTAGGGACATAGTAAGAACTCATGGCTAACTTAATACAGAGACATACAGTATATACAGATAACCATAAACCAACTTGTGCCCCGACCCCAATAAACAAAATTCAAAACCCACAAAAAAACAAACCCCAAACCTAGTGCTGTCAAGTAGATTCTTACTCACAGATTCCAACAGAGTTCTGGTGTGGCACTGTAGCATACACACTGGACTGCTAACCAGAAGGTCAGCAGTTCACACTCACCAGTTGCTCCTTGAAACCCTATATAGGGTCCCTATGAGTCAGAACTGACATGATGGCAGTCAACAACATAGGACAGAGTAGAATTGCCACATAAGGTTTCCAAGGCTGTAAAAAGACTGTCATGTTTTTCTCCTGTGATGCAGCTGATGCAGTAGAGTACTTGAACCACTGATTCATCAGGGCTCCTTAAAAACATCCATAGATACCCACAGATACTCAGGCTAGTATACACACATCTATTTCTTTGCTCTGTCAGTTGAGAGGGCCTAAAAGAAATGATACCTCAGTAGCAATGAAACCATATTAATTTTCTAATACTATTCTCCAATAATGGAGCCAGAGCACCTTGGAGGAATGGCTGCTTATAGGGCAGGGGCAAGAAATATATAAGATGAGCCTGGAGTGCCAAGAAAGGAAGTGATTAAAAACAAGGAGGGACAGTCAAAAGAGATACACAGCCAACTCAAAGAGATCCTAATGGTCCAAACTGGAACAATTTGAGCAACAAAATAAAGTATTTTAGATTATAATCCAAAGTATAAATAAATACCTATCAGTTCATATTGATATATAAAAATGAATAAATTAGTTAATAAAGGTGGAAGAAATGTAAAACTGATGATCTGTTCTGTAAACTTTCACTCAATTCACAATAAAAAGTTTAAGTAAAAAAAAAATAATAAACAAAGGTAGAGGAGATGAGCTAAGTGTCTTGTGAAGAAAAATGTGAATGAATGATACAAATACTCAACCTTAAGGAGCACTGGTGGCACAACGGTTAAGAACTTGGCAGCTAATAGAAAGGTCAGTGGTTAAACCTACTTGCTGCTTCACGGGAGAAAGATGTGGCAGTCAGCTCCCTAAATATTACAGCCTTGGAAACCCTATGGGTCAGTACCATTCTGTCCTACATGGTCACTATGAGTCAGATTTGACTTGACAGCAAAGGGTTTGGTTTTACCCTTAAAGAACCACCAGCCATTCCATGGAAACCCTATAAAGGGTCATTAGGAGTTGGAATCAACTCAATAGCACTTAAAAACAACAATAACATGATATAATGAAAAAGACACTAACTCCATGAGTTTCCCTAAATCTCAATAATTCCAGTCTAAATTGTGTGAAAAACATCAGATGAATTCCAATAGAGGTCTTACAATAGACCTGATCTGTACTCCTTAAAATCTGTCTGTTGTTGTTAAGTACAGTGGAGTTGGTTCTGACTCACAGTGACCCTGCACAGGGTTTCCAAGGCTGCAAATCTTTACAGGAGCAGAAAGCCTCATCTTTCTCCTGCAGAAAAGCTGGTAATTTCGAACTGCTGACCTTGAGGCAGCCCAATTTGTAACCACTATGTTACCAGAGTTCCTTTAAAACTGTCTTGTTATTGTTGCTGTTAGGTGACATCAAGTTGGTACTGACCCACAATGACCTTATGCACAGCAGAACGAAACACTGCCTGATCTTGTCTTGTTGTTGTTGTCAGGTGCCATCGAGTCGAAACCGACTCATAGCGACTCCATGCACAGCAGAACGAAACACTGCCTGATCTTGTCTTGTTGTTGTTGTCAGGTGCCATCGAGTCGAAACCGACTCATAGCGACTCCATGCACAGCAGAACGAAACAATGTTCGATCCTGGGCCAACCTCACCACCGCTGCCACCCCCGAGTCCATCAATGATGCCACCTGGCCGATCCATCTCGTTGGAGGTCTTCCTCTTTTTCTCTGACCCTCCACCCTACCCAGCATGACATCCTTCTCCAACGATTGTTTCCTCCGGACTACATGTCCAAAGTAGGAGAGACGAAGCTTAGCCATCCTGGCCTCCAAGGAGCACTCTGGCTGCACTTCTTCCAAAACAGATCTATTGGTTCTTTTGGCAGTCCATGGCACCCTCAGTATTCTCCTCCAACACCACAACTCAAAGGCATCAATTCTTCTACGATCCTCTTTATTCACTGTCCAGCTTTCGCATCCATATGAAGCTATTGAAAACACAATGGCCTGGGTCAGGCGCACCCTAGTCCTCAAGCTGACATCTCTGCCCTTCAATACTTTAAAAAGTTCCTGTGCAGCAGATTTGCCCAGTGCAATACGTCGTCTGATCTCTTGACTGCTACTTCCGCGAGTGTTGATAGTTGATCCAAGAAGAACGAAGTCCTTGACAACTTCAATCCTTTCTCCATTGATAAGAATGTTGTTTATTGGTCCAGTGGTGAGGATTTTTGTTTTCTTGACATTGAGATGCAATCCATATCGAAGGCTGTGCTCTTTAATCTTCATAAGTAAATATTTCAAGTCCTCTTCACTTTCAGCGATCAAAGTTGTATCATCTGCATATCGCAGGTTGTTAATGAGTCTTCCTCCAATCCTGATGCCACGTTTTTCTTCATAGAACCCAGCTTCTCGTATTATTTGCTCAGCATACAGGTTGAACAAGTATGGTGAAAGAATACAACCCTGTCTCACACCTTTCCCAATTTTAAAACTTTCAGTGTTCCCATGTTCTGTTCGAACAACTGCTTCTTGGTCTAGGTACAGATCTTGTCTAGAGGGCATCAAAAACAAGGAAAGTCTGGTAAACTGAACAGTTAAGAGCAAAAAGAGATAAGTAAATGTAATATGCTTTCCTGGATGGAATTCTGGGACAGAAATAGGCTAGCAGGCAA
Source organism: Chrysochloris asiatica (assembly GCF_000296735.1). Lineage (NCBI taxonomy): Eukaryota > Metazoa > Chordata > Mammalia > Afrosoricida > Chrysochloridae > Chrysochloris > Chrysochloris asiatica. The sequence continues at coordinate 8,869,209 of NW_006408565.1, read as the reverse complement.
AAACTAAGGAAATTAACTACAAACTGTTAAGAATGCTGCTGTTAATTGCTGTCAAATCAGTCCCTGACTCATGGTGACCCATGACAATGAGACCAGATTACTGTGATTGTGATCAACAGGATATTTTCATTGGTTGCTTTTTAGAAGTAGAACACCAGGCCTTTCTTCCTAGTCTGTTTTAGTCTGGAAGCTTCACTGAAGCTTATTCAGCTTTAGAGCAACACTGAAGCCTCCCCTGAAAGACACCTGGTGGATTTGCTGAAGGTGCACTGGCCAAGAATCAAATTCACGCCTCCTGCATGAACAGTGAGAATTCTACCATGAACCCTCCACTACCCTCTTTGATAATAATAACGTACCACTATTGGCTCATGGAGTCCTGGTGTGGCACTGCAGGATAATGCACTGGAACAGAAGGTCCATGGTTCAGACTCACCAGGCGCTCCCCAGAAACCCTAATACAGGGGTGCTATGAGACAGAACCAACGCAATGGCACTTAACAACAACAAACAATGGAAGATATTAATAGGGGAAACTGGCTATATATATGCGCAAACTTTTGGTAAATCTAAAACAATTCTGAAGTCTATTAATTAAAAAATTAATTTCCTTAAAAAAGACTATTATGTGTTTGTGTACCAACATTATTCAAGATCAAAGACTCATTAAAGTTCAAGATTGAATTAAATTGTGAAATTTCTTTTGCCACTGAATGTTATTTAACCAAATAATCTCAATTGAAGAAAACGACCAGAGATAGGCTATAAGATAAGCACTAGACTGCAAGGTTGATTTGACCACCCGCCGAACCACTGACCTTTTGGTTCACAGTCCAGTGTTTATTCTACATAGTAACATGCAATTAAAAATGACCAGCAATTATCATCATTCACAAAATTATCTATCAAAAGAGAAATAATGAACCAACAGATAACAAGTTAGGATAGTAGTTAGCAAAATTTAAGTACTTTCATGACCCTTTTAAATGATCAACCCCTAAAATATTCCCAAAGAGGAGATTCTTATCTGGCCTCACATGGAAATAAGCATAGCTATCAGCCTCCTCAAATTCAAGATACAACTACACAGTGTGCGCAGGGTTCTATATCCCGGTAACCTGCTGCAACCGAGCCAATTCCAACTCATAACAACCCTATAATAGAGTAGAGCTGCTAAGCCTTATCTTTCTCCCAAGGAGCAACTGGTGGGTTTGAACCACGGAACTTGTGGTTAGCAGGCCAATGGTTAACCCACTGTACCACCAGGGCTCTTTTTATACCTGTTGTTGTTATGTGTTGTTGAGTCGGTTCCGACCCATAGTGACCCTGTATAGGGTTTCCAAGGAACAACTGGTGAACTTGTACCAACGATCCTGTAGTTCAAATCAACTTTGCAGTTTAGTGCATTAACCCACAATACCACACCAGGTTCAAATCCACCAGCCTCTTCTCAGAAACCCTCTACAGGGTCACTATGAGTTAGAACTGACTCAACAGCACTTAACAACAACAAAGAGGGTTATTAGTATAGAAGAAGTGAACTCTTTGCTCTTCTCTCACTACCTGGCTGTGAATTGGGGCTGTATTTGTATAGGAGGACCATTGCTATTAGATTTGCTTGTAGTTGGACCCAAAAGACCTATCAACCTAGAAGAATATTTATAAAGATGAAAAGGGGAATGGAAGAAAAGACAGACAAGCAAGTCATGCTCTTGAGTTTATTCCCACTTTAGGAAGAAAAAAGGAGGGAAGGATAGAAAAAAGGAAAATAAGCAAGATAACGTAGACTTGATAAACAGTAAGAAATACACGTAGCTTAGAGCAGGGTCTAAGGAGCACTATGACCAATTCTGCTTCTACTGGAACAGGTAGATGTCGTTGGTCCTCAATCATTTAATTGAAACCAGATTAAACTGAAAATAAAAATATTTTGCTTAATCTAATCTACAAAAGTTTTTTTTTTTGTAGAAAAAAAAAAAGTTTGTATTTTAAGAATAGTTCAGATTGTTTTTTGCTATTCCATCCAATTCATTCTAACATTCATTTTATAGGAGTGACATTTCAAAGCTAAGAGAATGCAGAAGAAAAGAAACTGACGAAAAGCCAGGTACTCAGACATAACAAGCAATCTAGGCAATAACAAATTGCTTTCACTGGATTTGGGGGAAGGGGCTAATTCCTGTGGTGCAGCGAATTATTTGATATAGCTCTTTGTAACTCTAGACAAAATGATTTGGTACATGCAAATTAGGTGCATGGAAATCTAAAGCGGGAACTGGTCAGTTTGTCATCCTGCTGGTTTTCAAATGAGCCATCTCAGAAGCAGGAAATTGGGGGTGGGGTAGGGGGTGAAATCTCAGATCTTACTACCATCAAGAAAGAAGAGCCAAGAGTAGAGCCTTTGGGCTCCTGAGATCCATGCACACTGCACTTCCTGGAGATCTAGGAGCCCGAGCTGTAACACCAGGGAAAGGATAGCAGTAGTCAGAGTATGACACAGAGTGGTGGGCTTCCTGGCCCATGGAGGGAGTAAAGCTGAAGTGTCTCTGGGCAGGAGGTCCAGGCAGCTAGGTTTGCTAACCCACAGAGCATTTATCAGCAAACTCTAAAGGAGCTTTATAACACTTGTTGAGCATGGTAGACTCCGAGGACCAAAGGCATGCACGGAGAAGAGGTGCTCCTGCCCTGTATCCTAAGCATTTATGATCCTGAATTGTAACCTATTAACACATCTAATAAACTCCATAATTATGGGTATGGCATGTGAGTTCTGTGTGGCCGTTGCAATGAATTATTGAACCACGAGGGAAGTAAGAGCGCTGTGGGGAAATAGAGGCATATCCAACCTCTGTCTCATAGGAATCAGTCTTGGGCTATTGTTGAGTTTGATTCTCCTTCCTCTTTGTGAAGTCAGAGGAGATCAGATGTGGCTCTCACACTTTTCTTACAATTCTATACTGCCTTTTGAATTTGACTTTTCTTCCCCTAACAATTCCACATCTCACAAGCAGCACACTCACACATTCCATGCTGATAACTGGACTTCACATAAGAGAATTGGAGTCTTCTGCTCATTAATAGTGTCACTGAGAACAGAACAGTGAAGTTTCATGCAAAAGGCAACACTTCAACTCTACTAAGCAGCTCACATTCAAAGAGCTAAACTACTTAGGAGCCACACTCCTTGGCTCTGGTTTGCAGAACACAAATGGCATGCACAAATGCAAATTTCACCCCCTTTTGCTTTAGAAGAAAGAACTCCTGTATTGCCCAATTTGTTTGGAGATACAGGTGTATTAAAAAAAATAAAAAACACAACAAAAACAAAAAAACACACAACCATGCCTATTTACCTTGAATGGGATAAGAATAATGTGCTGGGCTTGGCTGGCTTGTGGTTAACCCTGTAGTGCAGGTAAGAACACTGTGTTGACTTGGAGATGGAGTCTGAATTAAACCACTTTCAGGTTTCATACCTGGCCACAATGCACCTGAATCAGATAAATTGGACCAATTACAACAATACACGGGGACTGAAGAGCATGGCTATGCTTGCAAATAGCAGTCAGTAGGTTTAAAATCTAAACCTCAAATTTGCTTGTACGAGAAATTTATTGATTCTCCCACTAGTATTATTCCACAAGCAAATACATTTTTAAAGAATTGGGGGGAGCCATAGAAACATAAAGTTTGCCCAAAACTCTAATAATGATTATTTATTTATATAAATTTATTTCAGTGGTTGGGAGAAATTGACCAGACAATGAGTTACTAACACCCAACTGGTGTGTATGACATAATGAGTGCCTGATGTTCATGTATAGTGATAAATCATTTATGCAGTACTGTCAAGATGGGAGGCAGTCCAAGTACGTTTAAAATTCACTTACCCTTAAATAAGCTCCGAACTTTTCTAAGATACATTAAATATTTCTCTACCTTCTTAAACGGGTTAATCCTTATTTCTTCCAATTAGGAAAGAAGCATACCTGCTTATTTTTATAAATTAAAACCATTGCAGAAATATGTAACTTGGAAAAATTAAAGCCATATACAATTTTATCATCTAGACTTAATCACTATTAATAGCTTGGAGAAGAGTCACTGGATTTCTTCTATATGCTTACTGGTTTATTAAAATAAAAATGGGATCACATTATATATACTATTTAGAACTTGCTCTTCCCACATAATATGACTGAGAGACATCTTTCCATGTTAGAACATAAAAATCTAGCCACACTTTTAAAAAAGCTGCATATCATTCAATGATTAAAGAGATAAGGCTATATCCAAACCCTTACTGATAAGCAACATGGTTGTTCACTTTTATTCTACTTTGTTTTTATCACAATGCTTCTGAGCAACAATCTTTCTAAAAGGGACTCAATTATAGTTCTTAGATTTTTAAGTTCTTATGTCACTTTGTCTTTTCTCTGAGATGTTACTTCTTGATAACTCCTGTTTCTGTCTGTACCTCCCCCCTTTTAATTTGGAGCAAAGTAGGAAACCAAAAGAAAAACTTGCTAGAATTAGAAGTTAAAATGCTTCTATATGAAAGCCTGTTGTTGTTGTTGTCAGGTGCCATCAAGTCGGGACCGACTCATAGCGACCCCATGCACAGCAGAACGAAACAATGTCCGATCCTGGGCCAACCTCACTACCGCTGCCACACTTGAGTGCATCAATGATGCCACCTGGCTGATCCATCTCGTTGGGGGTCTTCCTCTTTTTCTCTGACCCTCCACCCTACCCAGCATGACATCCTTCTCCAGCGATTGTTTCCTCCGGACAATATGTCCAAAGTAGGAGAGACGAAGTTTAGCCATCCTGGCCTCCAAGGAGCACTCTGGCTGCACTTCCTCCAAAACAGATTTATTGGTTCTTTTGGCAGTCCATGGCACTTTCAGTACTCTCCTCCAACACCACAACTCAAAGGCATCAATTCTTCTACGATCCTCCTTATTCACTGTCCAGCTTTCGCATCCATATGAGGCTATTGAAAACACAATGGCCTGGGTCAGGCGCACCCTAGTCCTCAAGCTGACATCTCTACTCTTCAACACTTTAAAAAGTTCCTGTGCAGCAGATTTGCCCAGTGTAATACGTCGTCTGATCTCTTGACTGCTACTTCCGCCTAGATACCCCTTTAATGTTATGTTGCTAGACAGCTGAAGCTGAAATTTAGGTTCAACGAAGTTCATCAAACACAAGTTAGATAAGAAATCAACACCAAGGTCCGGTGGTTAAAGCTCACCAGCTGTTCCTCGGAAAGCCTATCTATACAGGGTCGCTATGGGTCGGAACCGACTAGATAGCACTTAACAAAAACCATGCTCCAACATATAATTATTTTGTGAGAAAAAGAAGAACAAAAGATAAGATGGACAATGTTTCAATGTTACCTTTTCTTGAAGTATATACACATCTTCCTCTAAAATCATTCTTCCTAGAATTCCAGGTTAATAACTAGCACAAGCAAATATATTAACTATATCACACTAATGCTCAAAGCACGTAAAGAAACCAAATCCTGGTTTCGTAACTCTTAGTCCCTTGCTCTTTGCCTGAAAGCTACAAAACTTCTCAAGGACTTTTGCGTATCAAGTATGCTGTGGAGCAACAGTTGGTCTAACAATGCGAAGAGAAGTCTGACACTGAGTGAGAATCCTGTGAGGTTTTATCACAAACTCTAAATTTCACAGCATAAATACTTCATTTGTTGTGAACCAAACTAATCTGAGCAGTTTGTTGTTGTTGTTAAGTGCTGTCAAGTCAGTTCTGACTCATTGCGACCCTATAGAGGGTTTCCAAGGAGAGGCTGGTATGTTTGAACTGCCGACCTTTTGGTCCAGTGTTTTATCCCACAGTGCCACACCAGGACTCCAATCTGAGCAGTTTGTTTTAGAGTAATACACACCAGAGCAGCAGATCTTTATAGAGAAGATAAATTTGGTTAGGACTGAAAAAAAATCACTGCTAGAAAAAAGTCTATGAAAGAATATCTTGGTTTGTTACTTATACAGATGACTGGGATTAATAAGCAATACATTACTAAGTAATTTAATTTGTTTACTTTTCCTGATTAAACATTAAAAATATAGGGAGTATTAAAAAAATTCCATTGTCTCACTGTACACAGAAACAAAACAGAACACAATCATTGCTTGTGCATAAGTTACCTGACAGCTGTGTTCATGGGAGCTATGGCCTCATTCTGCATGGTTCTATGATATATGAAGGAGCCCTGGTGGTGCAGTGAGTTAAGCAGTGGGCTGTAAACTACAAGGTTGGTTGTTTGAATTCACTAGACACTCAGCAGGAGAAAGACAAAGCATTCTACTTCCATAAAAATCTAGTCTCGGAAACTTACTGTTGTGTGTCATCGAGTTGCTATCGGGTTTCTGAGGAACAACTGATGAGCTTGAACCACTGACCTTGTGGTTCAAAACCAACTTTGCAGTCCAGTGCATTAACCCACAGTGCCACACCAGGAGTCCTTGGAAACCGTATAGAGCAGTTATTTCCCTATAGGGTTGCTATGAGTCAGAATAGACTTGATGACAGTGAATTTGGTTTGGGATGGGTAGCATATGAGAACAAATCTGTACTGTTCGTATTCACATTTTCTCCTTCCGAATTATTCCATGTGTATACATTTTGCTCTATTACGAGTCAGGCTGCAGTTCGAAACAATCAGTCGTTCCGTGGGAGAAAGATGAGGCTTTCTGCTCCTGTAAAGATTTATAGCCTCTGAAACTCTATACACGGTCGCTATGGGTCGGAACAGACTCCATGGCACACTACCAACACCACGTATTGCTAAAACACTAAATTGGGATTAGATAATACTTTCAGATTTATATACTGTTTTTTGTAATTAACAATAAACTGGGAATTTTTAATAATATGACTTAAATGACTATATAGTTTTTCATTTTAACTTAACACAAACCTAGATATTCCATATTTAGTAACAAACTATAGAAATGATCCCTTGGAAGTACAGTCTTCAGGAATTCAGTATTTAGTTTGTTTCTAATTTTTTTCTATTAAAAGCAATGTTGCAATGAATATTTTCGTTAAATTTTTGTGGGTATCTATCATTAGTACCACAGAATAAATTTCTAGAAATGAAACTACCAAGGGAAATAGTATGAACATCTTTAAGGCTCTTGACATAGTTACCAAACCTTCATCCCATAGTAAAGGTTTTTTTATAAAAAGTTTGAGTAGTAGCTACTAAGGGCACACTTTAAGAGCCATTAACAATAAACGAGTACCCTTTACCACATACATAATTCCTTCAGACCAACGGAAAATAAATCCTTTCTTGCTACTCCACCTATTTCTATAAAGTTGTATACTTTTAAAGATTTTTTATAAGATAGTTTATCTAGATTTACTCTGATCTTTACCCTATTCTTTAAGAGCATGACACTTTAATTTCAAACTCTATTTGTGATATCTTTGTAACAGATTTAAATTTATGAGCACTCTCTGGAATTAAAGATTTGTTGTTGTTGTTGTTAAGTGCCATCGAGTCGGGTCCGACCCATAGCGACCCTGTACAGGGTTTCCGAGGGTGTAAATCTTTACGGGAGTAGAAAGCCTCATCTTTCTCCCGCGGAGCGGCTGGTAGTTTCGAACTGCTGGCCCTAAGGTTCGCAGCCCGATTCGTAACCACTACGCTACCAGAGCTCCTTGGAATTAAAGATATCTGGGTTTAATTCTAAGCCCAGACAATTACTAATTGCAAGACCTCAGGCTAGTTACAGGAATCCTAAACCTTAGTTTCCTCATCTATAAAAAAAGGATAATGCTATTGTTTATAAAATTGTTCTATGGATTAAATGGCACAATAATGCAAATTCAAAGTACTTAGTATATTACTTGGTATAGCAAGCACTCAATAAACAAATTGTATTACAATGAGATTTTCTGAAGCCCTGTTTATGTCTGAAATAAAAATACAACTAGCTAACCTGAAAATTTGTAATTGTTAGTGTGTTGAGTTGGTTCCAACTCATAGCAACCCTGTATAGGGTTTCCAAGGAGCAGGTGGTAAGTTTGAACCGCTGACCTTGTGGTTCAAGCCGACCTTGCGGTCCAGTGCTTCATCTCACAGAGGCACACCAGGACTCTAATCTGATGTTGTAAAGTGCCGTTGAGTCGGTTTCGGCCATTAGTGCCCTATCTAGGGTTCCAACTCTGAGAAACAGCTGGTGAGCTTGAACTGCTGACCTTGCAGTCCAGCACATTAACTCATATCACAATACCAAGACTCCAACCTGAAAATAAGTAGCACTAAAATAACCGCTGTGAGTTGGAACCTACTCGACAGCACTTCACAACAACAAAAAAACATGGTGGTGATTGTATGTTGACTTGGTTCTGACTCATAGCAACCTTATAGATACTTTCCGAGGTTATAAATCTTTACAGGAGCAGTAAGCCTCATCTTTCTCCTGTGGAGCAGATGGTAGATTCAAACTGCTGACTTATGGTAGCAGTCCAATTTGTAACCTACTATGCTGCTAAGGATGTACTAAAATCTTTAAAGAAAAGAAAGAAATCAAGTGTTCTACTGTATTTATGTAAACATATTTTCTTAAGACAACCACATGTTAAAACACAGAAAAGTCTTCTAAAAAGTGTTTTAAAAGTATTACAAATATATTTTTATAATTTCCCTCATAAATTGTGATATAATAATATAACATCATTCAAATTAAAAAAATAAAAAGTTGTCACTGAGTCAGATGACTCAACGGACACCATGTCTAGAGCTGCTCTAAGGTTTCCTTGGTTACAATCTTTATGGAAGCAGATCGCTAGGTTTTTCTTCTGTGGTGCTGCTGAGTAGGTTAGTACTGCAACTTTTACGTTAGTAGTGGATTGCAAACTGCTTGTGCCATCCAGGAACTCCTTCACATGGTTGTTGTAGTTGTGAAGTGCCCTTGAGTCGATTCCTACCCATAGCGACCCTCCCTTCTGACGAGCGGCTGGTGAGCTTGAACCCTGCCGACCATGCAGTTCAAACGACTTTGCAGTCTGGCGCATTAACCCACCGTGCCACACCAAGACTCCTCATTCACATTACTGGAACCTAAATCTCTCTATAGTAAATTGCATTAAAGTCAAATTAAGCTAATCTCTCTCTGGATTACTGATAGAAGACGATACAACACAAATATCCCTTGTCCCCAAATATTAAAAAAAACACCCACAAAAACAGATTACTAAGGGAGCCTGTTGTTAGCAATATTTATTTCTGTGTATGATAATAAGCACTGTTTCCTTTAAACTTTTAAATAGAGATTCTCTACCTTATGGAATTTTCTATCTTTCCTTTTATTTAATAAAAGAGAACAGCAGTGATCATAAAAGATACTATACTATATAGGGTCTAAGGAGTTCTGGAAGCATATTGGTTACGAGTCAGGCTGCTAACTCAAGGTCAGCAGGTAGAAACTACCAGTCATCCCATGGGAGAAAGAAAAGGTTTTCTGCTCCTGTAAAGATTTACAGCCTCAGAAACCCTATTCAGGGTCGCTCTGAGTCAGAAACAATTCTACAGCACACCACCACCACACATGTACTGAGTCTTGGTGTGGTTCTATAGGATAAAGCACTGGACCATAAGGTTGTTTAGAACCACAGGGTGGGCGGGTGAAACTCACCAGCAGCTCCTTGGAAACCCTGTACAAGTTTACTATGAGTCGGAATCAACTTGATGGCACTTAACAAATATGTCTATGGTACTATATTGCTGCTGCTGTTAAGTACTGTCAAGTCGATTCCGACTCATAGCGACCCTGTAGAGGGTTTCCAAGGAGCAGCTGGTGAGCTTGAACCACTGACCTTGCAGTTCAAATGATTTTGCAGTCTGACGCATTAACCACACCAGGATATTAGGTATCCTATAAATTGAGTTCAGAGGTAAACAGAAAATTTATTTAGTACCGAACAGAAAAATAATCAACTGTTCAACAATGTCATAAAAGGTGTTGTTAAATGCCATTGAGTCGGTTCTGACTCATAGCACCCCTGTATAGGGTTTCTGAGGAGTGGCTGGTAAGTTTGAACTTCCGACCTTGCAGTCCAGCACATTAACCCACAGCTTCACACCAGGACTCCTATTAAAGGTGCTGGGTTTGCTAATTTAATGCAAACCACAACAGAGGGTTAAAAAAATAAGTGAAAATAATTATTTTATAATTGATACAGGCTATTAATACAGTCAGTTGTTAAAAAGTTAGCTTTAATATACACAGAAAGAAATAAACACAAAAATTTTCACAATGGATTCCCCTTATAAAGGACCATTCAGTCTTAGCTGGTTAAATGTATCACAAATACACAATTTCAGTACACTGGCTGGTAAACATGGAGGTGTGCTTGTGCAAATGGGAGAAACAAAAGAATTTCTCTCTCCCTTCTCTCATGAAATTATTAACTATCACTATTTGTTGTATATAACCTCCCATTTTTGTTTCTAGCAATCACCAGGAGCCAAGGAATGCTAACAAACATAAAGAAGAATGCTGACACAATCAAAAAAGACCAGTCCGATGGGCCAGGAGAAGCAGGAATGAAGAAACCAAAAGCAAGTAACACTAGTACACACAGAAGCTGTGGTGATCTGTTTTGAAGATTTTTCTAATTACTTACTTGCTTCAGTAAACCATATAATATGTTAATAAACTAAATTATAACTTTATTGTTGCTGTTGTTAAGTGTTGTCGAGATGATTCCGACCCATAGCAAACCTGTATAGGATTTCCAAGGAGTAGCTGGTGAGCTTGAACTGCCAACCTTGCAGTTCAAACAGCTTTGCAGCCTGGCGTATAAACCACACAGCAACACACCAGGACTCCATGACTTTATTAGCATATTTATATTTAAAAATGGTACAACATTCTCCCAATGCTTTCAATTTAAAGATAATACAGTATCCTCTCAATTTTTAAGTACCAGTTCCGGGGAAGGACAATAAAGCATACTGCTTATTTATTACTATTTATACACTCAGAAAAATCAATACATAAAATGATTTCTGGTAAATCATTCTAATTTACAGTTCATGTTCAAGATACTTAAAACCAACACACAACACTCCCTGTGCACAAGATAAAGTTATAGAAAATTAGGGATTTTCCCCATTCTAAGATGACTTTTGTTTCAGATAACCAAACATTTAATTATAGTTTGGGGATAAGGGATTAGGAAGGAATTGGCGAATAAAAAAAAAAGAGGACAAACTATAAGGTATATGAGGGGGAGCTTCGAAAAGTTACTGGAGAAATGGAACTGAAAGATAACGAAAATTTTCTATAAACTTTCTGAAAACTCCTTACATTCTAGCTGGAGATTTAGCCTATCTGTTTTATCACCTCGAATATATTATGCTTACCTAAATATGGTACCACATTACATAAACTAAAATCAACAGTAATTACTCAAAAAGGTTTCTAAACAGGATTCCAGCTGCAGTTGAAACTCAGTATCTTGGGAAAAGCTAAATGTTGGTAGATAAACAAATGTGTGCTGAAAAATCTGTGAATTTATATTATACTTACCAAGCACACTATTTGAAATTTCCATGCCCAACTGCTACCACACCTATAACTGCCCAGAACATGCTAAGAACAACCCATTTATCAGTTTCCTGAGGTCAGCCAGACTTGCTTCTTGTTGTTGCTAGGTGCCATTAAATCAATTCTTACTCAATAGAACATAGGCACACTGTCCAGTCTGTGCTATCCTCCCAGTCATTGCTATGTTTGAGCCCATTGTTGCAGCCACTGTGTCAATCCATCTCATTGAGTATTTTGATGAAAGATGTAAGTTTCTGGGGGAGTAAAATCAATACTCCTAAAAACTGCTTAAAATAGGAAGCCTTACCAAAAGGAGGTAGTCCATATGTTTGGGTTGCCTGAGGGTAGACAGCATAGGGTTGAGACTGCTGTAGTGCCTGATACTGAGTCTGTCCAGGATAACCAGTTTCCGAAACAGGAACGGAGAGGATATGTGCATACGGCCTAGAAAAGTTCAAGAACACAAAAACTTTTATGAATAATTTATTTTAGTAATGAGAAACAGGGAAAATGACTATTGCCATGAAAACCAAAGAATCAACAACAGGGAGAATGACCTATGCCATAAAATGGCTATGATCACAAAGAAGAAACCCTTTCTCTTTTTCATGTTTTATTATAACCGACCTAACGAACAATATTATGGAAAGTTCAGTAATTTCAAATACCCTCCCCCAAGGTCCAACAAACATTTGCAATATACTACTACATGCATACTAATTGGTGCTAAGTGCTGGTGAGGTGGTTCTAATTCACAGCTAACCTTATATAGGGTTGCTGAGAAGCAGCTGGTGGGTTTGAACCACCACCTTCTGGTTCAAATCTACCTTGCAGCCCAGTGCATATCCTGTAGCACTACACCAGGACTCCACATATAGAACAGACTTCTAAGTAACAGGAAATTTACCCAGATTAAGCTTAAAAAATGAGAGTCAGATCCTTAGGAAGTCCCAGACAGAATCTTTGCACTGATACGCAAGCCAGAGCATACTGCTGCTAATTGGTGCCAACCATTATCAGGTACAGGGGTGTATAAATTCAGCAGTGACACTCCTGGGACTTTAAACTACTAGCTGACCTGGTCATTTCACCTACACACTTTACATGATCTTTGGCGGGTTATGATGAAGTCATAACGTAACAAAGAATTTGTTATATATGCCATATGAGACATAACATAAAATACTGACGGGCAGTTACTGTTATAGAAGGGGAAATTTTTTTCCCTCCACTTTAGAGAAGAAAAGAATGTAGGAAAGCTATAAAGAAGTGGTATGTGAACTATGCAGGTAGAAGGTACAGAAATAAGAAAGGGTATTCTAGGAATAGAGAAAAAAATCCCTAGCAAAGGTACAGAGGAAAGAAAGCAAGGGCTTCTGACTGCAAGGAGCATAGATTATATTAAGAGAAGAACTAAAAAGATAGCAAAGACCTTTAATGTCTGGCTATAGGAGTTCATATAAATCTAAAATTGGGAGCGACAGAAATATTTGAGCAAAAAGTGACAAGATCAGAGCTTTTCTTTAAGGAAAATTGATTTGACATTGTTTTGCAGAATGGATTAGAGGTGGGAGAAACTAGAAATGCTATAAAGTTAAAAACTATTATAATGTAATGGTTCAGTTAAATAGTAAGGATGGTCTGAAATAAGACAGAAGGCACAGCTAAGAAAGTATCCTGAATGCAATGGGTACGCAAATATTTTTGAGTGAATTTTTAATATGCAACATATTCTCTTCTCAGTAGAGTCTAAGCAAATTCATTTGATTCTCTCTGTTCTTCTAAGCCAGCTCTGAGTGCAGCAAATACTTCAGATGGCAGTTGTGATGCAAGTTTCATGGGAACAATTTAAATTCTTAAGTCATTACAAATGGATTTGAGCTCCATACATTAAAGATCATAATGTCCTCACTGGTGTGGTATCATATTATTATAGCTCTTATTATCTAATTCCTTCTTAATGATTCTAGAGAGCAGGTACAGACAAGTCACCAAAGAGGAAAACCATAAAAGTATTGGCCCAAGAATACCATTACTGTTAATATCAGATTAGAATTTGAAGGACTCGCTCAGTTGACCTTTTAACTGATGCAAAATTCAAAAGGTACAAATGAGAACAAAAAGGAAACAAATGATAGTTTCTTTTTCATTCCAGCCCTTTGGCATCCTTTATTCTCGTTAACAATTTCTTTATACATTCTGCATATGAGTATATACACTAGTTTATACGGCAGTGTAATAATCATATTTCCCATGTAAATATAGGCCTTGTTGTTGTTGAGTACCGTGGAGTTGGTTCCGACTTATAGTGACCCCGCACAGGGTTTTTGAGGCTGTTAAATCTTTACAGGAGCAGAATGCCTCACCTTTCTCCCATGGAACCGGCTGGTAGTTACAAACTGCTGACCTTGAGGTTGGCAAGCTGACACGTAACCACTACGCTACCAGAGCTCCTTAAATATAGGCCTACTTGATATATATGCGCAATTGTTGTTGTTAAGTGCCGTCGAGTTGATTCCAACCCATAGTGACTCTGTATAGGGTTTCCAAGGAGCAGTGGTGAGCTTGAACCAATGACCTTGCAGTTCAAACGACTTTGCAGTCTGACACATTAGCCCACAGCACCACACCAGGACTCCGTACTGTTCTGCACTTATCCATCTTGAGAAGATGTATAACTTGGTTGGTCTTATATGTTGATCATACCCAAAGAAAACATTCACTTCAATCCACTAAATCTGTCTTCCTTTAAGCCCAGCCCTACTTTGAGGACATCCCTCAAACAAAATACTGAACACATTAGGCTGAGTAGTCCCAGTCTGAAGCTAACTTGAATTGTTTTTACCTACTGTTCTATCTGATGAGGTAGAGGAAGAATAATCAGAGGTCAATCAGTGATAAGTTTTGAAGAGTAACACTGTTTTGCATTTTCAGTGCCTACTCAAGAGTGAGCTCCTGGGTAACAGTGATCTATTCCAGTCAACCATCTGCTTTTAAAGGGATGATATTTAGGTGCTATATTTAGAGTGAATAAAAAAAATTGGAGTAGGGAAGAGAACAGGGAGGTGAAAAGAAATATCAAATTAAATTTTGCAAAAAACCTACAGAAAAAGCATGTACATTTTAGAAATAATTATTCAACTTACTTTGCAGAATACATTTGTGAGGTATAATCATTGGATGAGCGAGGGATGTAATCGGTACATGTCATAACTGAAAGAAAGATAATATTGCCAGATAAAAGTTAGAACGTCTCAAAACTGAAATGGGAAAATAGCATATCTTACTGTATAGTCTTTCAAACTACATAACAAAATAAGTTTGAACATATAAACTTAAAAAGACTGTGTTAGAAAACACCTCACTGTTTTAACAACGTAAAAGTCACTGATGACCTTGACAGGAACACTTTCATTGAAATGGTGGGTACAGAAGTTAAATATGAGAGGGTTGAAGAGTGAGTGGAATCTGTGATAAAGCACGTGAGGACAACTCTTTCCAGAGGTCCTGGTGTACCACAGAACAAACAGTCTACAATTAATGGGGGATGAGGAACATGGCAGGTACTAGTGCATGTATATACTGAAGAAAAAAAGAAAAATAATTAAGAAGAGGAGGCGACAGTAATGATGCAGGAGTGGTGGTAGGATAACTATACTACCAAAGTCCCTGGGAAAGGTGAGAATGGATAGGATAGGGAGTACAAAGAATAAGCCTTGCCTTTGACAGAGCAAGAATACTATTGTAATTCTTATAAGAAATAAATCATAAAATAGGGGTACAAACACATGTAGGTTTGAACATTTGGTGAGTTCCCTATATGGAAGAACTTCTATTTGAGAAAGAATCATTAGCTAAAGGTGAGGAAAGGGTATGGGTACTTTGATAGAAGAGTTAGTGTGAAGTACTAAAAAGTAAAGCTTAAAAAAAAAAGTTGTAGGATCTCCAAACATGTTGAAGGCCTAGATAATTATGACAAAGGTGTAACTAGTCAGCTAGGTATACAATTTTATCTAATAAGTTTAGCTATTTGGTAGTTGGGCATTACCAAATAAAGTAAATGAAAAAACCTCTTAAGTTAGAGTACAAAATGAAAGCACCTTATTGTTTCACATGTGCAAAAGCAAGAGAATACAGCATAAGCCTATCCACATTTAAAATAACTGTGTGGTGAGTAAATGCCATTTAAAAACATTTCCAATAGAAAATTAATTTACAAATTAGTTTACAGAAGATATAGAAAAAAAATGTGTTTAATACAAACTTTAATTTCTTGTTGCTGTGAAGTGCTGTTAAGTCAGTTCCAACTCAGCGATCCTGTGTAGGGTTTCCAAGGAGCAGCTAGTGAGTTTGAATTGCTGACCTTACGGTCTTTAACTGACCTTGCAGTTGAGTGCTTATCCTACAGTGCCATACCAGGACTCCAAAGCTTTAACTATAAATAACTAAAAAGGAAAAACAATAGGTCCTCTATCTTGTCTTTGCTTCAACATCTATGTCTTTTGCCCCTTGCCTTTTGGAGAAAACATTGCATTGTAAGGCTTTTTGGATGAGGGCAGGGATCAAGATCTTCCTTAATGTAACCTCTCAACACACAAGTGTGAGCAAAAGGAAACTCAACTTTTTAGAAATTCTCTAGCGTATTGGGTGGAATGTAGCAGAATCTGTGTCTTGAGCAGGTAGTCAATTTTTTTTTTCCCTTTTTCTTTTGTTGGAATATTTGCAAAATAAATTGCACATTCCTTACATGTGTGTCCAAGCAATTTTTTTTTCCTACTTTTTTCCAAGCCACCTCAATATGAGGAAAATTTTGTAGGCTGGTCTCCCTTTCATCATCCTTAAAGTATGGCTCCACAAATGCTTTGTTTGATTTTCTCATGTTTGTCACCATTACTGTTTGGTTCCTTTGTGGGAGCTGGCAATTCTGCCTCTTCACCTGCTATGTGGAGGAATTATCTGCCAAATAGGATTCATATTCCTCATGTGTTGTCTGATCAGATGTACCTTCCAAGCTATCACTTTTTTTTTTTTTCTTCCCTCCATTTGGACTTGTAATGAAGAAAAATAAATGATTTGTTAAATGTACAATTGATGATCTACTCTGTAAACACTCACTTGATTAACAATAAAAAGTTAAAAAAAAAAAAAAAGGGCCTGGGGTTTAGCAAAGAAAATAATGAAGGACAAAGGTATTGAGGATAATCGTAAGTATAATAAAGGACCATGCAACCTTATGCTGATAAAGAAGGGAACTGAAGACAAGAGAGATATGGTGAGTGTTGGATAGTTCCTCTACATCAGGGGTGGGGAACCTTTTTTCTGTCAAAATTGGTAACATCATTCGTGGGCCATACAAAATTATCAACTTAAAAATTAGCTTGCTAGACAGTAATGAGCACAAATGATGCAGCAAAGTCATTTGATAAATTGTTAAAAGATCTACCTGAGTTAGCCTTGGACACTCCTGGAACACCTCAGTTGAGGGGGCCACTTTATTGTTAGCGTTGTTGGAGATGGAATTTTATGTAACACCTATGCTGATAGTTACAGAGGAACTATAGATTGCTTACAAGCTAGAGTTGCTTTGGACAAGGCTATTGTGCTCCTGGGAGTCCTGGTGTGGCGCTGTGGGCTAATGTGCTGGACTGCAAAGTCATTTGAACCATAAAATTGGTGGTTCAAACTCACCAGCCACTCCTTGGAAACCCTATACAGGGTCGCTATGGGTTGGCACTGACTCAATGGCACTTACCACCACCACCACTGTGCTCCTGAATATGAGTAATGGTGAAAAGTGTAAAGGCAGTGATTAGGGCTCTGGAGGTAGGCAGCAGTCTGTCACTCATCTTGTTAAAGAGACTGCTATGCTGCTAAAAGAATATGTACTCTCTGGAGACATACCTAAACAAGAACACTGCTTTAAGGAACTAGCAGCACCTCATTTTCACCATGAGCTTATACATGAAGCTGTTATAATGGTTTTAGAGTCAACTGGAGAAAGTATATTTAAATTATTTTGGATTTACTAAAATCCCTTCAGAAGTCCGATACTATTACTATAGACCAAATGAAGAAAGGTTATGTGAGAATTTACAGTGAAATTGTAGATATTAACCTGGACGTCCCATATTTGCACTCTGTGCTTGAGCAATTTGTAGAAGGACGTATTCAGGCTGTAATAATTTCCAAACAACTCAGAGAACTTTGTCCTTCAAGGGGCAGAAAGAGTTTTGTAAGTAAGTGAGATGGAGGCCATTAAAACCAGAGAGCTACTGAATGTAAGAACTCTTGAAGTCTCAGATGTTATAAAGCACTTGTTTTTGGTACAGAGCATTTCTGGGATTCTGTAAGCTTACACTTAAGGGGAATTTTTAAAGGAAGTGTTTTCTTTTTTGCGGATATAAAGGATGGATGGAAAAGTAACCAGTTATTAAACGGGATATTCTGATAAACTACCTTTTATAAGTGCCATGTTTATGACCTAATCATTCCAAATTTTGCACTGATGTCTGACTGACACTACTTTCCTTCAAGGACAGTGTTTTTATAGTAAAAGCACTGGTTTATGCAAAGCTTTATTTAGGGGGTAAAGCTAAGCTGCTAAAACCCCATGTTGGCTGTTGTTGAAATACTGTGCTTTGGGAGATTTAAAAAAAAAAAAGTTATTTGTTTGTCTTAAAGATATTGATTGGTCTTAAAAGACTAGACAGGGAGAAAAACAAGATGGGGGATCTGGTAGACATGCAGTGAGGAACTCCGTCAGCAACAACACAGAATACCAGACCAAGCAGGCTCAGGAGATGGTGCCAGAACTCTGAACTACATATAAAGGAATATTTAGAAGGCTGGAAGGCTTCCAGCTACAGGAATTTGTAGCAGAAGCAAGCAATCCAGTGCTTTCTAATCCAAGATGCTCAGCTGCTCCCGGAGCCACCATCTTGGGTGATAAAGGTGTACACATTTTTTCCCCCCCTCTTTTTGGTATCTGTTCATTGGTCTCTCGTTGGCTGCACACCATCATTAAGGTGACTAGAGGGGGGTATTTGAGTGAGTGGACACCCCACCCTCATCCCTGGAGGGTTCTACTACATGTGTGCACAGATTGCCTGGAAATTGAAAGTGAGAGTTTCCACTTAAAAGCAAACGGCAGCGAAAAATGGCCACAGCCAGCCCTCAACTTTTTATTGCTGGAAAAAAGGCCTGAATGGGGATTGCGGAGTGGGACAGGCTGACTGAAAAGGATATAAGCCAAAAATTAAAGCCTGAGTTACGTCACAATGACCAACAGTGGTATCTTAAAATTTCTTAGGAAGAAGAGTGAAAAGGGAAGCCCATCTCCTGATCACATCTACCTGGAGGCAATGAGAAAGCATAAAAAATACCAAAATACACACCTATCAAAGTACTGAGGCCACACATAACTCCAGAATATGCAAAAACAGAAACAAATGACCATATTAGCCTATGTCTAGAAACGAGATAAATGAGGCAAATGAGCTGGAAAAGAACTGAAGTCAAGAGGGACAAGGTAACTGAGGCAAATGTGCTGGAACTAGACCCACATTCCATAATGGAAGATGGGCAAGCTTTGGAAATGCCTGAGAAGGAATTCAGAAAAATGATTATAAAATGTATCAAAACACTATATAATGGAGTTGAGAAAAACAAGGAAGAAGTCAGGAAAGCACTACAGGAACAATCAAATAAAATACATACAGCATTGGAAACAATTCAAAACCTACAGAAAGATATCCAAACGATTAATAATAGAATATCAAAAATGGACAATACACTGAAAGGGCAAAGGAATGGAACTGAGGAGACAGAAGCCAAATCTAGTGAGCTAGAAGATAAAATCTCTCAACACTACTAAGATAGAAAATCAAACGCAAAAAAGGATAAAAAAAATCTGAAGAAGGCCTAAGATTCATGTTGGACAACATGAAGAGGAATAACTTAAGAATTACTGGCATTCCAGAACAGGAAGAATCATATAAGTCCACAGAGGAAATACTTAAAGAACTGCTGGAAGAAAATTTCCCTAACATCCTGAAAAGTGAAAAGATAATCATTCCAGAAGCTCAACAAACCACAGGAAGGATAGATTCTAAAAGAAAATCACCAAGACATATAATAATCAAGCTCTCCAAAATCAAAGATATAGACAGAATTCCTGAAAGCAGCTAGAGAAAAGAGAAGTGTAACATACGAAGGCAAGTAAATCAGATTAAGCTCAGATTTCTCAACAGAAACCATGCAGACAAGAAAGCAATGGGGAGACATATATACAACTCTGAAAGAAAAAAACTGTCAACCAAGAATCCATTACCCAGCAAAGCTGTCAATCAAATACGATGGAAGGTGCAATCAAAACATTCCAGAATAAACAGAAGCTAAAGGATTTTGCCAAAGCCAAACCTGCTATGAAACACACCCTAAAGTTAGTTCTGTGGACTGAAAACCAACAAGAACAGACAACAAATAGAGTATGACATACATGGCAGCAATACCCTGAACTCAGTCAACAAATGGAAGAGTCAAGAACAGAATAAAATTCTAAGAACAGAGGATCTGGGAGGTCAGTCTATGATCAAAACAATTAAAATGTGAAAGAAGCTAAACACAGAGAAACAGATCCTGGTGGTGGGAAGGTCGGGTAGATTACAGGATAAAACAGACTGTCTTAAATGGAGGGAAGAGTTCAAGGAATATAAGGTAACCACAATGGTGGAGTTGGGGTAGGGTGTCTAGTTCAGGTGTTGGGGAGGGCAATATAAGAAGGGGGAGGAGGTGGAAGAATAAGATAGATAGGAGAACACTGAGACAGGTTTGCACGGCCTAAGAGGGACAGAGGTAAACAGTGATGCATGCTCAACCTTGGAACAACAGGGCTCTGTGATACAGGGATCTAGGCATAGCTTAAAGAGGGGAAATAATTCTAAAATGCTTGACTGTCTTATGAATATTGGTTTCCCTTGCCTACTGTTGTAAAATAGACACTTGAATGGGATAGAAAGGAATGCTGGGAAACATGATTACAGAAAACTTGTAAGCCCATCTTCAGCCTATAACTGATTGGAATACCTAAAAGGGGTTCTAGAACTTGCCCAGTGAAATAGGTCTCTTGCAGAGCCTTTGCAGAGTATAGGACCTTAGGTAGAATCCTAAGTACCACCCAGTAACTTATGAGGTGAGACATTCCCACTAGCAAGGACAAGCAGACCAGCCTGGAACAGCTACAGTGACAGAAGATACATCTTCAAAGAAAGATCATCAGGAAAAAACCCAAAACAAAGATGTCAGCATGACTGGCTATTACAAGAAGCAGCAAGCAATTCACCAGGAAGACATCAAGGCACGCAATCAAGTACCTTCAGGACAAAATCAACTCTAGGACTGAAATTCAAAGGGAACACATAAACAGGCATGTAAGCTTGCTGGTGACCACACTGGTCTACTGGTGAGTATAAGAGGGCGAAAGGCAGCAATGAAGAAATGAGCTGAGTTCAGCCACAGTCCGTTGACTCCCATTGACCAGGAGATGAGAGAGAGAGAAGAAGAAGGGCTGGTTGCTCCAAAGTGTGGTGAGACAAAGACATAGCCACAGAGGGCTAGAGCTGAGGGTGAAGCATCCAGCTGATATGAAGAGGAGAGATATACAAGAACACCCAAAGTTGCAGACAGCACCCATTTGACTGAACCTTGACGGCTTGATAATCAGAACTCGGCTAGAGGAAGATGACAAAAAATAAACCACGTTTTTGATAAAGGAAACAAGGGTAAATTGCTACAATTTGATGAAACTGAACTATACTCATGGAGGTAGTAACTCTAAATACCACCAAAGAGGGAAGGAGTCTTCACATCAAGTATCAATGCTATCTCATCTGTATATAGTGTAAATAGGGATGGGCAACTTAGACATTGGCTACCTAAAATAAGGGGGCAGGGCGATAAAGGCATGAAATGACCGGCAAGAGTGAGTGTAGCTTAAGAGTGTGAGGGGGAAGAAAGAGTCCCTACTGAATAGTTTTCATCCTGTCTAGCTAGATGGGTCTAGTAAAAAGAGATGTAGATAAGATTCGTATGATTCAACAGTTAATAACTGTTATCACGACTAATTACGACTGTCACAACTGTAAAGGTTAAGTTTTGTAATAAAAACAGGGGAGTGGTTAATCTTACAGTCCAGAAACAAAGGACCCTAGGACCATCAGGGGAGAAGAGCACAAGCAGAATGAGGGACCTTATCCAGAGAAGCAGCGACACCTGAGATGTAGGCAGAGATGAGGACATGGAGAGAGGGAGCAGCTGAGGACTCTGAATTCATGGGAAGAGAGGAACTCAGAGCCAGTGGCCAGGAGGCAAACTTGCAGAATGTGCCCTTTGGAGGTGTAAATTATTACATATGCCTGAGTGTTTTTGTTTTTTTTTTTTTTGAAAAAAAATCTAAAGTGAATAGAGAGAAATACTATTAACTGATGGTACATGGAGGGGATTATTACCATTGTAATGAAACAACGTGTGTCATTTGTTGACTGTAAAACTGATGATCTGCCATGTAAACTTTCACTGAATCCACAAAAAAAAAACTTAATAAATAAATAAAAGACTAGACAGTTCAGTAAATAGTGGGTAGAACAGCTATTTTTGTACAAAATGAACATTGTTTTAGAAGAATGTATGACAAAAACAAAACGTGTAGCAGTATTAAAAAAAAAAAATTAGCCTGCTATAAGGTAAAACATGTAAGTAACTCACCCCTAATAGACTCCTAGTATGGCGCTGTGGGTTAATGCGCCAGACTGCAAAGCCGTTTGAATTGTAAGGTCGGCAGTTCAAGCTCACCAGCTGCTCCTCAGAAACCCTACACAGGGTCGCTATGGGTCGGAACCGACTTGACGGCACTTAACAACAACAACAACAAATGTTCTTCTTGAAGTTCTGTTGTGGCGCTGTGGGTTAATGCACCAGACTGCAAAGCTGTTTGAACTGCAAGGTTAGCAGTTCACGCTCACCAGCTGCTCCTCGGAAACCCTATACAGGGTTGCTATGGGTCGGATCCGACTCTATGGCACTTAACAACAACAACAATGTTCTTCTTGGATCAACTATCAACACTCATGAAAGCAGCAGTTAAGAAATCAAACGACGTATTGCATTAGGCAAATGTGCTGCATAAGAACTTTTTAAAGTGTTGAAGAGCAAAGATGTCAGCTTGAAGACTAAAGTGTGCCTGACCCAAGCCACGGTATTTTCAATAACCTCATATGCATGTGAAAGCTGGACAGTAAATAAGGAAGACCGTAGAAGAACTGATTCTTTTGAGTTATGGTGTTGGAGGAGAATACTGCAAGTGCCATGGGCTGCCCAGAGAACCAACAGATATGTGTTGGGAGAAGTGTAGCCAAAATGCTCCTTGGAGGCCAGGATGGCCAAACATCGTCTCTTATACTTCGGACATATTGTCAGAAGGGATCAGTCACTGGAGAAGGATATCATGTTTGGTAAGGTGGAGGGTCAAAGAAAAAGAAGAAGACCCCCAGGGAGATGGATTAGCCAAGTGGTGGCATCTATGGGCCCAAGCGTGGCAACAATAGTGAGGTTGGCCCAGGATCGGGGAATGTTTCGTTCTGCTGTACATAAGGTCACTATGAGTCGGTACTAACTTTATGGCAACTAACAACAACAACAATGTGATGGCTGGAATTGCAGTTGCCTAGGCAGGGCCAGACTTTGAGAGCCTTATATGGCCCATGGGCAGGACGTTCCCCATCCCTGCTCTACAAGCCTGTTGAAATTACCAAAAACAAGAGTATGGCTAGAGAAGAAAATGGAGATCTAGTCTTTAAAAAGCAGATTGATTGGGAGTTCAGTTTGAAGTAAAAGGGAAACGTAGGGGGAAGCAGAGATACAGATTTCAAAGGAATAAGTGTTTTTGAAGAAAAAAAAAAGAAAGAAACTATTTGGAAAGGAAGGAGAAGACTCAACGTACTTCTTGGCCCTAAAGTTTGTGTGTTATGGATTTTAAAGGTAAAAGGCTTTTTTCTTGGGGATGAGTGGGCGATTCAAGAAACTAGAAGAGACACTTGCCTCTGACTACAGCAGTTTTCTACAGTATGGGCCATTTGCATTCAGAATCATAAAGCTAATTTCATAAAATTGTAGTTTATCCCTATCGGATCTCCTGAATGATAATTTCTGAAAGTAAAGTTGAAAATCTATATTACAAACAAGCACTCCAGATAGATTTTTACAAGTGCTACAAGTTTGAAAACCACTGGAATGAATAATTTTTGAGGAAATAATATATAGAACTCAAGTATAGCTTAAAACAAATAAGCAAAAACAAAACTCATGCTAGTCTTTAGTAATTGGAAGTATAAATAAGGCTGAGAATAGCTGTTTTAAGAGAGAACATTTTTCACCCAAGAACAAGTTGTCTATACCTCCCCCTTTTCTAAGTTTCCTATACAAATTTTTCCTTTGAAAGTGTGTGGTGATATATGGAAGGGCACTGCAATTTCATTTCAGGAAGGACTGTATTTGCACCATGGAGGAAATTTGGCAGAGTAACTAAGTCTCAACAAGTAAAAACAGAATATGCTACAAATTTTTGTCTAATGAATAAACATAACAGTTCTTCAGGATAATGAAAGTTGGCAAGTGAAACGTTTGTCTTATGAGCTGGATGTACCTCAGGGCCTAATAGCAATCTTGAGCTCTAGAGGAATTTTTGATAATCAGAAAGGTGGAAAAATATTTATGAAGTCATTTGTAGCAGCAGGTGGGGGTTGGCCCACAAATTTTTCTGATTTTGAGTAATTCACTATTTACCTTTAAACCATCTAACCTCAAAACAAAAATAAAATCAAATGTGATTTATTAGGTTAGCAGATTCTATATAATTTTGTTCCTTAACTGTATGCCACTAAAACTTAAAGGAGAGTACAAGTATGATCATACATAAAAGGACAGGAAAGCCTTCTGGATATTCTGGGATGAAAAGGCAATTAGTGAAAACCAATTATAAATGACAGCATCACCTGGCTATAGGAATACCTCTTCTATCATGCATAGGTACAGTACTTACTTTCCTCTGACATGGTAAGGTTTGAAGCAAGGCTTGAAGTTTCCGGTTTCTGATCACTGCCTTCCGGGTTGCTTACTTGACTGGGAGAACCAAAATGAATAAATTAGTCCCTGATTGTTAAAAGTGATGAAAAACAAACCCACTTTTTCCTAGGCTATATGGAAGAGGTAAGGTAAATAAATACTCTTGATGATATTTTCATTTTTGGTTTTTAGCAGCTATTTGCAAAGAGTTAGGTCCAAGGTTATAGGAACTTCAGTATTGTTTTTATATCTCAGAATATAAAATATATCTGAGAATTTTATATCTCAGAATATATCACCAGTTAAGCCATACACAAATCATATAGTATTTAAAGACCATATGAGGTTGCTGTTGTTGTTGTTGTTGGTTATGTGCTGTGGAGTAGGTTCCGACTCATAGCGACCCTGTACAGGGTTTCTGAGGCTGTAAATCTTTATGGGAGCAGAAAGCCTCACCTTTCTCCCACAGAACAGCTGGTAGTTTCAAACTGCTGACTTTAAGGTTCGTATCCCAATTCGTAACCACTATGCTACCAGAGTGTTGCTGTTAAGTGCCGTCAATTTGGTTCTGACTCAGAGTGACTCTCTACAGGGTTTCTGAGGCTGTAAATCTTAACAGGAGAAGAAAGCCTCATTTTTCTCTCAAAGAGCTGCTGTTAGATTAGAACTGCTGACTTTGCAGTTTGCAGCCTAACTCATAACCACTACACAACCAGGGTTCCTAAGGAACTGTTCTGATACTTTGTTCCTAAAGTACCACAGGTATACAGATGACTTCACACAAGTAGTTCTCAACTAGCTAAAAATCTCTTTTGAGGTATTTTTTCAAATTACATGTTTGCTTACAAGTAGGGATTCGGAACCCTTGAAATGGTTCCTATTTCAGCGCATTTATCACTTCTCCCAACAGAAATTATATACTATTACTCAAGACTAAGCAACATATTTTTTTAACTTATAAGGAGAATAAAGAGAAACTGCTACAGTTAACTATCACTTGTCTGTCAGTTTGTTGTATTGTGGTGGCTTGGGTGTTGGTTTGATGTTGAAATATATGCTACTGGTATTTTAAGTACCAGCAGGGTCACCATGCTGGACAGGTTTCAGCTGAGCTTCCAGACTAAGACAGACTACAAAGAAGGAGAGGAGGACTACTTTTGAATATTTAGCCAATGAAAACCTCATAAAAAGCAGTGGAGCATCATAAGATATATTACTGGAAATCTAAAACATTATGAATAGCACCAGAACATTGTCAGATATAGTGGCGGGAAATGAGTCTCCCAAGTTGGAAGGAATCCAAAATCCAACTGGGGGAAGAACTGCCTCCTTCAACATAAGAGTTGAGTGTGATGACATAAACAGAGTAAAGCATTTGAGACCTTCATTTGCTGATGGCGCACAGCTCAAAATGAGGAGAAAAAGTTGTAATCATTGATTAATAATCAGATGATGAAAGGTACAAAGTGGAAATCTAGGAAAATTAGAAGTCGTCAAAAATGAAATGGAATGCATAAAGATTGATATACTTGGCATTAATGAACTGAAATACACTGGTATTGACCCTTTTTAAGGGGCTCTGGTAGCATAGTGGTTACGAATCAGGCTGCTAATCTCAAGGTCAGCAGTTTGACAGCTGTTCTGCAGGAGAAAGATGAGCCTTTCTGTTCCTATAAAGATTTAAAGCCTCAGAAACCCTCATAGGGTCCCTATGAGTTGGAATCAAATGTACGGCACACCATCACCACTGGCCATTTTGAATCTGATAATCATGCACTTTACTAATGACAGGAATGACAAATTGAAGAGGAATGTTGCATTCATCATCACAAAGAACATTTCAAGATCTATCTTGAAGTATATAATGCTGTTTGTAATAGGACAGTATCCATATGCCAACAAGGAAGAACACTTAATACCATTATTATTCAAATTATGCACCAACCACTAAAGTCAGTGATGGTGAAATTGGTCAAAAATATAATCAAGATGTACTGATAATTACTAGAGATTGGAATATAAAGGTTAGAAATGAGGAAGGCTTGCTCAGTAGTTGGATAATATAGGCTTGGAGAGAGAAATGATGCTGGAGACCATACGATAGAAATTTCTAAGACCAATGACTTACTCATTGCAAATACCTCTTAATATATAAGATGACTATAAATATGGACCTCACCAGATGGAATAAAATCAAACTGATTATATCTAAAGCTAGAGTCAGTAGCCAAAACCAGGTCAGGGACAGAAGATTATTAGGTGCTCATATGTAAGTTCAGGGCTGAGGCTGAACAAAGTTAAAACAAATTCACAAATATGACCTTGAACAAATCCCACCTGAATTTAGAGACCATCTCAACAGCAAAGGACACTAATGACCGAAGAAGACCAGAAGAGTTGTGGGATGACATCAAGCACGGCATACAGGCAAAAAGCAAAAGGTCATTAAGAAGATAAGGGAGAGATACCTGAACCCATGGACAAGGACATAGCCATAGAGGGCTAGAGCTGAGAGTGAAGCATCCAGCTGATATGAAGTGAGGGGAGACGCACAAGAACACCCAAACTTGCAGATAGAACCCATATGACCTAGCCTCAATGACTTGATAATCAGAACTAGACTACAGGGAAAAAAAAAACAAAAAAAAAACCCCACAATTTTTGATAAAGGAAATGAGGGAAAATTGCTACAATTTGATGAACTTGACCTATAAGCATGGAGGTCTGTTGTCACAACTGTTCCACAACCACCTCCTGAGCTTCTTGAATTGCAGGAACATCTCAGAGATTTCTTCCCTGAAGGTCCAACAACTATATATAGTTTGTTTTTACAAATATGACAACCTTACAATGCCCCAGACACAGTAGGCAATTTTAGCTCACACAAAGAAACAAGAAAGAGTGGATCAAACAAATGTTAATGATGCAGAGCCAGAAGATGTTTCTGAAGATGAAAAGGTAATAGATTTAACTGAAAAATAATTCTAAAGAATGATAATTATGTACCGCAAAGAGCTGTTGGAAGAAAACTTCCCAAACATCATGAAAGACAAGTACATAAGCATGTAAGAAGCTGAATGACCCTAAACAGGAGAGATTCCCAAACATAACCACCAAGACATATCATAATAAGACTTTCTAAAATCAAAGTCAAGGAATGAATCTAGGGAACAGTTTGGGGAAAGCAAACAGCTATCTATAAAGGAAGATCAATAAGACTAAGCTCTGATTTCTCAGCAGAAACCATTCAGGCTTAAAAAAACAAGGAAATGACAGTCTGAAGGAAAAACTTGTGAACCAAGAATCATATACCTAGCAAAGATGTCCTCCAAATGACAGCAAAATTAGGACATTTCCTGATAAACAGAAATTAAGGAATTATTAATAACCAGACCAACTTTACAAAAATTGTTAAAGAGTGTTCTCTGGTCTGAGAACCAACAGCAGACGACAACCTGAGGTCACCACTCATGACAATACCACATAGAACTCAATCCAGATATACAAGTATTTAAAGTGAAACAAACTTACAAGACTGAAAATATGGAAACAGAGCTATCAATGTATAATAAAGTCAACTACAAAGCAAAAAGAGGGAACAGTGAGTGTAGTTACAGAACTTCTAAATGGTAAGGATGTCAAGACTTCAAGATAAAACAGACTGTTTAAGCAAGGACAAATTTAAATAAATTACAAGGTAACCTCCAAGAAAAATAATACACCTATACATCAAGTAAAACAAGAGGAAAATTAAAAGAGTTCATAAATATAATCACAATAGAAGTGAAAATGACAAGAAAACCCACAAACAAAATGAACTTAGCATAGAAAATAATGTGGAACAAAGAACAAAGCAACACAAAAAACACACAGAAAAGACAACAATCAATTAATTCAAGGTAGCTCCTGTTTATTAAGAACCTATGTACCTCAAAATGTTAATATAATAGGTTTTATAGCAGTTTGGTTTATAATATGTGTTGCATGTAAATCAGATGTTCATAACCTGAGGGAAGTCTGTATAACATAATAGTTAAGAGTGCAGATTGTATAACGTGACTGCTAGACCTTTTTTTTTTGTAAGTTTTTATTCTGAATTGAGTGAAGAGTTTGTTCGATTTCTTATTCCACTCAGCCAATAACTACTCTATGACCCCGGGCAAGTCACTAAATCTGTCTTCAACAACCCCAGATTCTTCATTTGACAAGTGGGGATAATATTAGAACTACCCCATAGGGTTGTTATAAGAATTCAACAGTTAACATTTGAAAAATTACATAGGAACTAGACCATAATGAGCACAACATAAGGGTTATTGTTGTTAAGAGCTGTCAAGTTGGTTCTGACTCATAGTGACCCTGCATAGGGTTTCTGAAGAGCGGCTGGTAGGTTTGGATCACTGACCTGGTGGTAAGCAGTCCAGCTGCTAATCCTACAGCACAACAGGACTCCAACATAAGGGTAGCTATTATTACTATAGTCCTGGTGTGGCGCTGTGGGTTAATGCGCCAGACTGCAAAGCTGTTTGAACTGCAAGGTTGGCGGTTCAAGCTCATCAGCTGCTCCTCGGAAACCCTATACAGGGTTGCTATGGGTCAGAACCGACTCGACGGCACTTAACAACAACATTATTATTATATTGTAACTTATTTTCAGCCCAGCATTCTTCCCACATTCATGTTCTCTGAAAATAAACTCTTGGGAAAGGTGAAGGACGGACACTGTAGAAAAGGTTATCTGAAAAGAAAAGGCTAACTAATGTTCAGTTTAATATGTCCCATGGTGTTAGGACTTTAGAAACTAGTCCATGTGTCTCAGATCATACCCATACCACCAATTTCTAAGATACAAATTCTAGAAATAGTCTTTCAATGATGGGTAAAACACTGAATCCCAAGTTATCCCGGCATACATAGAAGACAAACTAGTCATAGTCAGAAATGTTAGAGTCAGAAATGGTTAGAGTAGTTTTTACACAGCAAAAAAGTATTAAATTTTATTACACAGAAAATGTTGTTGTTGTTTTCAGGTGCCATTGAGTCGGAACCGACTCATAGCGACCCCATGCACAGCAGAACGAAACAATGTCCGATCCTGGGCCAACCTCACTACTGCTGCCACACTTGACGCCATCA
>NW_006408565.1:8779203-8837987 GCF_000296735.1 Chrysochloris asiatica | reverse complement strand
TGAACATTAACCATTTCCTTTTGGTACAATGACTCTGTGTATTCCTTCCATCTTTTCTTGATGCCTTCTGCATCATTCAATAATTTGCCCAGAGAATCCTTCAATAACGAAAGTTGAGGCTTGAATTTTTTCTTCAGTTCCCCCAGCTTGAGAAACGTTGACCGTGTTCTTCCCTTTTGGTTTTCCAACTCTAAATCACTGCATATTTTATTATAGTATTTGGTTTTATCTTCTCAAGCTGATCTTTGAAATTTTCTGTTCAGCACTTGGACCTCTTTAATTCTTCCATTTCCTTTAGCTTCTCTACACTGGAAAGCAAGTTTCAGAATCTCCTCTGACATCCATTTTGACCTTTTCCTCCTTTCTTGTCTTCTTAATGACTTTTCACGCTCTTCATGTATGATGTTCTTGATGTTAAATTTCTCATAACACTTCTGAAACTGATCCCTAACAAGTTAATGTCATTATCAAAAATTTGTTTTTTTTCTGGTTATGTTTATTGTTTTCATCAGATGCAATTAATTGCTAAAACTAAAACTCCAGATGAAGTTTATATTTATCTCTTTACTCAAATGCCTATAGTTTTAGAATAGTACTTAGTGGATCACACCAAGACATAACTATGGGAATTGAAAGGCAAGGTAAGAAATCATGCTGAATAATTATGGAATGCTTCTTAAACTGGTCTATTCATTGTAAATTTTTACACGAATGCTTGTTTAAAATACAGACTTCTGGGCCCCATCTCATACTTGGTGGTGGTGGTATAATGTTGAGTCAGTTCAGATTCATAGCTGTATTTCATCCTGCTACGTCTTCTGAGGTTGTAAATTTTGACGAGCGCAAAATGCCTCATCTCTCTCACATGCAGTGGCTGGTAGATTGAAAATATGGACCCTTCCAGTTAACAAACCAATGCATAACTCACTACACTACCAGGACTCAAACTTGCTCACACAAAATTCCCAGAGGAAGGGTATAAATTTAACAAAAGCTTCACATTTCTGACTATAACTAGTTTGTCTTCTACATGTGCCGGGATAACTTGGGATTCAGTGTTTTACCCATCATTGAAAGACTATTTCTAGAATTTGTATCCTACAAACTAGTGATATGGGTATGATCTGAGAGACACGGACCAGTTTCTAAAGTCCTAACACCATGGAACATATTAAACTCAACATCAAGAGATTAAATAGAAAAAACAGTGGCAAGAACAGTGAATTAATGCGAGCATTTTACTAAGTAAGTACGAAGAAGAATTTACCGTCTAGAAAAATGATGTACTGCCCTAGTATAAGTAGTCCCCAACTTACAATTAATTTGGGTTATGATGAATAACAAGTATTGCAATCCATTATTGTTTTTTGATGTTTTTTTGGGGGGGGGGGTACATCTTATTATTAGTTAAGAAGGTTGGCAGTAAGCCCACCAGCTAGCTGTTCCTTGGGATAAAGATAAGGCTGTCTGCTTCCGTAAACATTTAGACTCAGAAACCATATATAGGGTCATTATGAATCAGAACCCCCCCCCCCCCCAGTCTCTTTCAGTATGTTCCTGTGATGTTGGAAGCTTTGCCCTGGTACTTTAAATACCAGTAAGGCCACCCAAGATGGACAGGTTCCAGCGGAGCTTCCAGGCTACGACAGAATGGGAAGAAAGAAAGGTGGTCCACTTCTGAATAGTTAGCCATTGAAAACCTTATGAATAGCAGCGCACGTTGTCTGATATAATGCCAGAAGATGAAACCTGCCAGTTGGAAGGCACTCAAAATATTATTGAGGAAGAGCTGCCTCCTCAAAGTACAGTTAATCTTAATAATGTAAATGGAGCAAAGATTTTGGAACTTCCATTTGCTGATGAGACACAACTCAAAACAAGAACAAACATCTATTAATGATTAGAATGTGGACTGTACAAAGTATAATTACAGGAAAACTGAAAGTCATCAAAAATGTAATGGATCCCATAAAGACTGATATCCTAGTCATTAGTGAGTTGAAATAGACTGTTATTGGCCATTTTGAATCATACCATCATATAGTTTATTATGCCACAAATGGTGGAATGGTGTCACATTCATTATCAAAAAGAACATTTCAAGATCTCTTTTGAAGTATAATGCTATCTGTGATAGGAAAATAGCCATACACTTCCAAGAAAAACCAGTGAATACTACTATTGTACAAATTTATGCACTAACCACTGAAGTCAGTATGAAATCGAAGAATTCTACCAACTTCTTCAGTGTGAAACTGATTAAACATGCAATCAATTAAACATGCACTAATAACTACTGGTGATTGGAATATAAAGGTTGGAAACAAAGAGGAAGGATCAGTAGTTGGAAAATATAGCTTTGGTGATAAAAATGATGCTGGAGACCACATGAAAGGATTTTGCAAAACAAATGACTTCACATTTTATCATTGTAAATACCTTCTTTAAACAACATAAAAAAAGACTATACATGTGGACCTCAACAGATGGAATATACACATCAGGCAAATCAAGACCAGGGGCCAAATGTGGAACAGACTATCAATTGCTCATATACAGATTCAGGCTGAAGCTGAAGAAAATTAAAACAAGTTCACAAGAGTCAAAATATGACCCTGAACCTATCTCATCTAAATTTAGAGGCCATCTAAAGAACAGATTTGATGCATCAGACATTAATGACCAAAGACCAGAAGAGATGTGGGATGACATCAAGAACATCAAATCCTGTACGATTTACAGGAAGAAAGCAAAAGGGCATTAAAAAGACAGGAAATAAAGAAAGAAGAGACCAAACTGGATGTCAGAGACACTCTGAAACTTGCTAATGCATAGATGCTAAGGCAATTGGAAAAAAATCAGGAAGTCAAATGAGCTGAACAGAAAATTTCAATGGGCAGCTTGAAGAGACAAGTCAGGTTTTATAATGAAATGTGCAAAGACCTACAGTTAGAAAACCAAAAGGAAAAAACATGCTCAGCATTTCTCAAGCTGAAGGAGCTAAAGAAAAAATTCAATCTTTGACTTGCAATATTCAAAGACTGTATGGGCAAAATACTGAATGATGCTGGAAGCATCAAAAGAAGATGGAAGTAATACACAGAGTCACTGTACCAAAAAGAAATGGTCGACGCTCAACCATTTCAAGAGGTAACATATGATCAAGAAACTATGATATTGAAGGAAGAAGTCCAAGTTGCCCTGACGGCATTGGTGAAAAACAAGAAACCAGGAACTGACTGAAAACTAATTGAAATACTGAAGGCACTCACTAGTTTATGCCAAGTAATCTGAGCAATACTACCTGGGCAGCCCACTGGACGAGATTCCTATGTGTGCCGATTCCAAAGAAATGTTATCCAGCAATGCAGAAACTATCAAGCAATATCCTTAACATCAAATTAAAAAAAAAAATGGATGCAGAAACAAATTGCCAGGGAGTGTCCAGAAATTCAAGTACATTCAGAAGAGGCTATGGAACTAGGAATATCATGCTGACATCAGATGAAACTTGTCTGAAAGCAAAAAATATCAGAAAGATGTTTACCTGTGCTTTACTGGCTATGCAAAGACATTTGTCCATGTGGATCATAACAAATTATGGATAACATTGCAAAGAATGGGTATTCTAGAACACTTAACTGTGCTTATGAGGAACCTGTACATAGACCAAGAAGCAACTATTTGAACAGAACAAGTGGATACGAAATCATTTAAAATCAGGAAGGCTGTGTGCCAGGGTTGGATCCTTTTATCGTGCTTATCAACTTGTATGCTGAGCAAATAATCTGAGATGCTACATTATATGAAGAAGAACGTGCCATCAGGATTGAAGGAAGACTGAAATATGCAGAAGACACAACTTTGCATGCTGGAAGGAAATAGGACTTAAAGTACTTACTGATGAAGATCAAAGACCACAGCCTTCAGTATGGATTGCACCTCAATGTAAAAAAAACAAAAATCCTCACCAGTGGACCAATAAATAACATCATAATAAATGGTGAAAATACTGACTTTCTCAAAGATTACAATTGGTTGGATCCACAATCAATACTCATGGAATCAAATGAAGTATTGCATTAGGCAAATCTACTGCAAAAGACCTCTTTGAAGTGTTCAAGAACAAAGATATCACAATGAATAAGGAAGATGGCAGAAGAACTGATGAATTTGAATTATGCTGGTGCTGGTGGAGAATACTGAAAGTACCATGGACTGTCAGAAGAACAAGCAAATCTGTCTTGGGAAAAGTGCAGCCAGAATGTTTCTTAGAACAAGAATGGTGGGACTTTGTCTTTTGTTCTTTGGACATGTTGTCAAGAGGGATCAGTCTCAGGAGAAGGACATAATGTTTGATAAAGGAGAGGGTTGGTTAAAAAGAGGAAGACCCTCCTCTCCCAAGGACATGGATTGACACAGTGGCAGCAACAACAGGCTCGAACATACAATTGTGAGGTGAGGGCAGTGCAGGACTGGGCAGTGTTTTGCTCATAGGTTCATTCTGAGTTGGACCCAACTTGATAGCACCTAACAACTACTCAGAACCAACTCAAAGGCAGTGGGTTGGTATTGTTAGTACTATTCTGGATTATTGGTGTGGCACTGTAGGATCAGCACGGGACTGCAAACCACAAGGCCAGCAGTTCAAATCCACCAGATGCTCCTTGGAAACCCTATATATGGTCATTATGAGTCAGAAACAATTCAATGGTAATTAACAACAATGACAATAATAACAACATATATTGTACACAATCCTGCAGCAAGTAACTTGTTGATGTTCTCATTTTCATGGCAATCCCAAAGACAAATAGAGATTAGATCTCTAAAGATAATGATAATGCAATCAAACACCTCATGGAATTTGGTTCCTTGGTTTGGAACATTATAGAGTACAGCCTATTTAATTGGTCTGATACTGTGTTTAGTGCTTCTGTTCTACCTCCTAGTTCTTTCTGTAGTGCCAGGGGTCTTAAAAGCTTGCAAGCTTCCATCCAAGGCACATCAATTGTTCTCTAGATTTTCAAGAGGCTGAATGAATCTCTGAAACTACTGCCCTGAGATAATTTTTAAACGTTAAACTAGAAATATCCTCTGAAGTCTTCTTAAAATGAACAATACTTTAGCTTAACAAGTAAAAAAAATCTGACTTGAGCATTATGTTCTTTTAAGAACTATCTATATAAGATAGAACTGACAACATGAAGATTAGACAGGAACTTTAGTGGAAAATGGATTTACATTTATGAGGCAGAAGCAACTTTAAAAAGAAGGGTAAAAATGGTTGTATAATTCAAAGAACATAATCACTGTCACTAAATTGTACATATAGAAACTTGAATTGTAGGTTTTGCTGTGTGTATTCTCAATTATAAAATAAATTTTAAAGAAAAAAAATACTGATAATAAAAGGCATTAATACTTAAAAACAGTGAGGTATTTGACTTATGTCAGAATTAATTTATGAAAGCCATTGGAATGGAACCCTGTCAAAAGTCAGGGATTACCTTTCTATTATTTTTAGAGATACATAAGTATAAATCTTGCTTAACAATATGTGTACCATGAAAAAAAGTTGCTCTAAAATAAAATGACCAAAGAGAGAGAACCCTACACAAAACCACTCAAAAAGTGAGCATCACAAATACCTCATCATTCTTATTCAATAGAATTTTTGAATCAGCAGGTATGTATTTAGAAAATCTTCTTTTATCTCAAACCAAATAAAAATACAAATGCCCATATACGAATTAGAATATGAAAAAACTTTAAGCAGATCATTAAAAAGAAATTCAATTTTATATACCTTAACGTTTGCTCTCCTGATTCCTGCATCTTGACTTTTTTCACCTGGAAAAATAAATACACAAAGTTACCAAATATAATGACCTGTTTTTGCAATCCTCTTAATTATTCAAATGGAAGACTGATGTTAACAAATTACAGGGTAAACAACTGCTTCATTTTGATTTCCTTATATTTATTGTGTGGTGCTGTGGGTTAATGTGCGGGATTGCAAGGCCAGTTTGAACCGCAAGATAGGTGGTTCAAGCTCACCAGTCGCTCTTCAGAAACCCTATATAGAGTTGCTATAAGCCAGAATTGATTCAATGGCACTTAATAACAAACACAACAACCGGTGTGGTGCTGTAGGATAAGCACTGGACTGATAACAGCAAAGTTGGCAGTTCAAATTCACCAGCTGCTCCTCAGGAGAAAGATGAGGCTTTTTGCTGCTGTAAAGATTTACAGCCTCAGAAACCCTACACAGGGTAGCTATAAGTTGGAGTCGACTTGATGACAGTGGTTTTGGTTTGCTATATTTTAGAGTAAGAGCCCTGTTGGTGGAGTGATTAAAGAGCTCAACTAACCAAAAGGTCAGTGGTTCAAACCCACCAGTCCTCGGACATAATACGCAGACATCTGCTTCTGCAAAAATTGTAGCCTTGGAAACTCTATGTTCTACTCTATCCTATAGAATTGCTAAGAGTTGTAATGGCAGTGGGTTAGGTTTGGGTATATTTTGGGGGTATATATTAGAATTGGAGATAGACTTGTTTTTCACACGGAGCTCTTTTCTTCTTTTTAATGAAAAAAGTGTTTTTTCAGATCCAAGGTAAAATGTCTACCAGGATATTTACTGTATGTAGAGTGTTTATATTAATTGAGAATGAAGTCATTACAGTTAATTTGTAGACCAGAAATAGAAATGTAAACTGAACATTGTTCTTTTGTATAAAAAATTAAAGTCTTGCTCCAAAACGTATTTTCAAGATAATTTTTATGTACATAATCACAGGTTTTTAAAACTCCCATGCTAATATCATTTGTTGGTGTTACTGAGCGCTATCAAGTCAGTTCAGACTCATAGCAACCCTGATTAGAACTTTCAAGGAGTGGGTGGTGGGTTTGAACCTCTGATCTTGCTTAGAAGGCCAATGCTTGTCCTACAGTGCCACACCACAATGGAAATGCAAATCAAAGCCACACTGAAATACTTGTTGTCAGGTGCCATTGTGTCGGAAATGACTCATAAGGACCCCATGCACAGCAGAACGAAACAATGTCCAATCCTGGGCCAACCTCACTACCGCTGCCACACTGAGATACTACTTACTGTATATTCAGTAGAATGGTTATTATAAAAAACAACAACACAGAAAACAGAACGTGTTAGTGAGGATATGGAGAAACTGGAACTGTCATCTATTGTTGGTGGGAATGTAAAATGGTACAGGTGCTATAAAATACAGTTTGGCAGTTCTTTTAAATGTTATACATGAAATTTCCATGTGACCCAGCTATTCCACTCCTAGGTATTTACCTAAAAGACCTGAAAAGCAGGAAAGAAAACAGACACTTGTAAGTTAATGTTCATTGCAACACTACTCACAACAGTCAGAAGGTGAAATAACCCAAAGGTCCATCAAAACATGAATGGATAAACAAAATGCGGTACAGATACATAAAATAGAATATTAATCAGTCATAAAGAGAAATAAAACTCTGATACATGGTATGATATGGATGAACCTTGAAAAGATAATGTTGGGTGAAACAAGTCAATCACAAAAAGATATTGTATGATTCCACTTTTGTAAAATGTTTACAATAGGCACATGCAGAGTTTCAAAATTATTCATGGTTATCAGGAGTGGGTAGGATGGGAAAGGGGTGGGTCAAAAATTTGTTTGTACAACATGATGAATGTAATGATATCACTGAATTGTACACAACAAAATGGTTGAAATGGCAAATGCTATGTTATACATATTTTATTACAATAAAATTTTTTTTAAGGTATGTTCATTCTTTAAGGAGAGTGGTGGCTCCATATCATAAGTAAGCACTGTACTGCAAACCACAAGGCCCACAGTTCAAGCCCACCAGCCACTCCATGTCAGAAAAATAAGGCTTTCTACTCCTACAAAGATTTAAAGCCTCAAAAAACCTTATACAGGGTAGCTATGAGTCAGAATCGACTTGAAGACACTTAACATTCTTTAAGGAGCTCTAGTAGTGTAGTGGTTAGGCACTGGGCTGCTAAATGCAAGGTCAGCAGTTTGAATCTACTACCTGCTCTGCAAGAGAAAGATGAGGCTTTGAGCTTCAGTAAATATTTACAGCCTAGGAAACCTTATACAGGATCACTATGAGCTGGAAACAACCCCATGGCACACCACCACCACCATTTTCTATTCCTACAGACTACTCTTTTTGATAAAGAAGACAAAAAGAAATTAGAGTCATTCTCTCTTTGTCATTTGTTCTACCCCTTTCTTCTCACTCTCCAAATCCAAAACACAGTTATAAAAACCCTTTTTGTTAGTTTTGCTAATGCTTCCCAAGTTTCACTCCTTTTCTATGTTTTAACTTAGAGTACGCTGGTTATAAGAATGCACCAAATTTTCCGTCTACAGATAGATGTCTTTAATTTTTCTTTTTAAAATTTAAAAGCAAAAGGTTTAGCGATCATTGTTTTTTTTAAAAATCCAAACCACAGATATGTATAAAATAAAAGACCCATTTTTCCCATATCACTATAAATTATCAGTATTGCATTTGATATATATATTACTAAAATATTTTCCTATGCATATATGTCTTTTTAAAAGTTGAGTTCAGACAGTAACCTTGATAGCCACAAAGGTTTTTTTCTTTTAACTCTTATAATTGAATTATTTTCTGCTTTGAATTTTTATTGAAACCATGTGTTTTCAGTAGCAAAAGCCATTTTGAATGAAACAGGAAAAAAAAAACTTTTTTGAGGTAATGAAGCATTTTGATACAATTGTCGTTGTTGTTGTTAAGTGCCATGGAGTCAATTCTGACTCATAGTTATCCTGCACAGGGTTTCTGAGACTGTAAATTTTTACGGGAGCAGAATGCCTCATCTTTCTCCCATGGAACTGCTGGTAGTTTCGAACTGCTGACCTTGAGGTTGGCAGCCCAACTGGTAACCACTACATTACCAGAGCTCCCACTAATTGACACAATTAGTGGGACACATATTTCCCAAGGGGGGAGGGGGGTGTCCCTGTTTGGTGAGAAGAGACCCATTTCTTCAGATTAAAGCAATTATACAAGCCTCCACCAGATGGCATCATGCCCTAAAGTGGGAGAGCAGCTTCCCAATAAACCTTAGAGGAGCTGGGAACCTCAAGGCCAGCATTTCCATGGGAGAAAAATGAGGCTTTCTGCTCCTGTAAAGATTTACAGCCTCAGAAACCCTATGCAATGAATCGCAACTGACTCCTCGGCACATTGACCACCACCATCACATGTCCCATGGGTCATGAAAGGGTTAAAAATTGTTTCCAAGATGCCAGGAAAAGTACTAGTTAAAAGCCAAGAGTTAGAGCCACTTTCTACTCTTCAAAAGTGTTCCAATGTGAACAATAATATAAGCAGATTCAGGTTGAAAAATATGGTGATTAGAAAAAATGCTGTTAAAAGCAGTGATTTAAAGATTCTAATTGCAGAGGGTTAACGATCGATTAAAAAAAGGAAAGAGGAAAGAGACAAGGATTTGAGCTAGGTTTTGTGTTGTAATGTGAACAATGACCTGAATATAATCATTTGGTAGATCAAACTAGTAGAAAAAGAAGGGATGCTTCAATAAAGAAGACTCAAAAAGAGACAATGGGATTAAAATCATTTTAAAGGTAACAGACATCAATAACATTTCTTCTTACATACAGGTAAATGGTGGGGTTAAAAATCTTAATTTTTATTTATCATCAACAACTTGGAATAGGACCATTCTTTTCATTCATATTTTAGATCTCTATTACAATCTGTGAAAAGCTGGTTATTTTCCCTCAAAGTTTGACATTTCCTCTTCTATTATTTAACAGTTGGATAAGGAAATGATGCTCACTGACAATCACCTTTTAAAATCAGCTGAGTATTTTTTTTTAAAGTGTTTCAATTTTTCACTTTCCTCTGAAGCCAACAAGTTTACTCATCATGTTACAGAAGTTGAAAGGAACGGCATGGAAATGAAGCAGAGAAGTGGTAACCTGCCAGCAGTTGAGCTGTACAATTCTCATTATCTTAAATAGGTTAGAAGTAATTAGCATCAATACCCTTACCAACAGGAATTCAACACTTAAGTCATACTTACATTGAAACTATGACTAGACCTTTGTTCTACTACATTAAAAACTCAATGAAAGAATTTCCCATAATATATTTAGTGTCTATAATTCATCTATGTGTTTCTGTAAGTATACATCTTATAAACACTGCTGAAGATAATTAACTCTACCATTTACCTTTTGAGTGTTTCAAAAGGTCTTTTTAACAGTTGCTTATGCCTTCCTGGTGTGGCAAGAGTCCTGGTGTGGCACCATGGGTTAATGTGCTGGACTGCAAAGTCACTTTGACCTGCAAGGTCAGCGGTTCAAGCTCACCAACTGCCCCTTGGAAAACCTATACAGGGTCGCTACAGATTGGAATCAACTCAATGGCACTTAGCAATAACGCCTTCCTGTGGCACTGTAGAATAAGCACTCAAACATAAAGTCGGTTTGAACTGCAAGGTCGGTGGCTCAAACTCACCGGTCGCTCCTTGGAAACCGTATATAGGGTCACTATGAGTCGGAACCGACTCAATGGCATTTAACAATAACAGTATTTTTATAGTTTTATAGTTTCCTTACCTGAAAGTGCTAAAAGAATAAAGGCAAAGTAATCATTAGTAGGAATTTCTTCTTACTATGAAGAAAAATACTTCAAATATATTTGAGGACTTTACTGTTTAAATAGAGACTGGTATCCATTTTTGTGTCATATAAAGAATATATGTATAACAGGAAAATCATATACTATTGTCTGCTTTCAGAATTTAAATTTTTCAAGGTTGAATTTTCATAAAGATAAACATTTATCACTTTATATATATATATATTTTCTCTTAATATGAAATGCAAGACGCCCATTCAGGATGGCAAACAGAATCAAAAGTAAACTTTTTCTGACATTAGTATTTATCTAACTATAGAAAAAGAAATCCAAAATAAAAGAATATGATCCTTTAACATAAAAGTTTAAGGAAACTATATTGTTGTTTTCTTTTTAAATCTTAAGGGTCAAAAAATAAGTATTAAACCCTTATCATTTGGGGACATTCAAAATAATTGTATTATTTATTATGCTAAATATTTGAAATAAATTGAGAATTTAATCTAATCTGAGCTCTTTTTTGGTTTTAAAACTTAGACAATGTTAAAATTATACTTTCCTTAATTACTACTACCTTATAAGAAATTAAGACAATTAGAGAAATTTAGGTTAAATTAAAATATAAACTTTTGGGCAGACACAATGATATACTATCTAGTTGACATTGGTAAACAGATGTCCCTCTTTTTATGTTATAAAAACTACAACACTAGTCACTGATTCTTTTTTTGTTATTTCCACAAACAAAACTTTGTTATGCTGAATTTTCTATATAGACTCCTTCATTTAGTATTAAATTTAAGAACATATGAGATTGATTTCTTGGAAGGAAAATATTAAGGAGCCTTTATTTTTATTTCTATTTTATAGTAAAACTGAATAATATTTAATACTCTAAAATCAGCTTTAAATTGTTAAAGGAAAGACTTACTGGTTGTTCTGGTAAATCCTGCTCTTCTTCCATGAGGACCAATATTTCTTCTTATGTTTATAAAAGGATTGCAAGTCTCTCTCAGCAGTCTTCACAGTCTGTTTAAAAATGGGAGGTGGAGGGAGATTCAAAGCTTTATGTACTCTTAAAGCATTATCATTGAGGCCATCAGAGAATCATTTTTTAATATTTGCTACCCCAAGCTCTCTACGTGAGTTCCAATCTCCAAATCTCAAACCTGCATGTGACTCTTCAAAATTGATATGAGGTACCAAGTCAAGATAGGTGTATACACATGACTTTCATAATACCTTGCAAAGGCCAGCACGTGGAACCACTGCTGTTGTATTTAAAACCTGGTTACTATAGTACCTAATGCATTAAACATCTTACAATGACAGCCATGTGCAGATAACTAAAACAAATTTTTTTATTTTTTAGGATTAGAGTTACATTAAGAATGATAAAGATTGGCCTACTATACCAATAAGTTCTGATAAAATCTAACCTGCTTTAAAGTGGAACATTTACATAATTGTTAACCGACACACAAAATCACCTTAAATAGGACAAACTAGAATATCAATTAAATACTTCTACAACTGTCTATATGCAATCAATTTAAAAGAAAACTCATTTCTTCTAGATCTATTTTAATAATGAAAAGAAGTAAAGTGAAACCTCAACTTCAGAATTAAAGAAACTTTTCCTGATGCCCAAACTAAGAAAGAAAACTGAAATATAGGACCCTGAGCCCCATGTTTCTTGGTAAGGCCACCTTCCTGTGCTTTACTAGCCAGAAAGAGAGACGCACACACAAACTAGAACATCACAAAACCAAAATATTCTATTTCTATTCAACAAAAATGAGACTAGCATTTCTCCCAAACAATCGTGACTGCTAATGTTTCACTTCTACCAACAACTGTAGCCAACTCAACATCTAAAGCAACAGCAAA
This sequence comes from Chrysochloris asiatica, assembly GCF_000296735.1. Taxonomy (NCBI): domain Eukaryota; kingdom Metazoa; phylum Chordata; class Mammalia; order Afrosoricida; family Chrysochloridae; genus Chrysochloris; species Chrysochloris asiatica. Next base: position 8,825,408 of record NW_006408565.1, on the reverse strand, counting down.
TATGGAAGCTTATTTCAGAAATAATGAAAATAAATAGTATGAAAAGGAAAACACAAACTTCAGTTGTGCCACTATGTCAGCGTTCTATTTCTACTACTATATTTTGGTACAATACAACAACTTTATTTTAGAGTCACACTCGAGAATGTGAAAAGTAGAGAAAACAAGTTTATATGCAAAACTGCCTAACAGTTTACTCCCTGCTCTGATCTAAAAGACCCAAAAAAAAAAAAAAAAGTATACAGGTCAGAAGTACTTGATGCTCACTTTACTCACGTGTAGCTCAGACAGCCTCTAAAGCTAAGTTCTCATAGTACATGACGCAGATAACTAGTGTTGCAGAATTACTGAGCGCAGTAACTAAAGCTCACAGGAACTACCTTCCCTGTACTTGTTTTGCTCTACTCAAAAGAGCATAATAAATATGACGTGAAACTGACTCACGACTGTGAAAGATGGATCATTTTTATATTTTACCACCTAATATTATTTTAGTTTTAAACCAAAATGATTTTTAAACTGTCTAAATGTAAGTAATGTATCTATATGGTTTATTTACCTATGTAAAGCGCAAAATAGGGCCAATCCATTAGGGAACATCACAATGTTGTTAATACCCCATTTGCTGAATTTCTGTGTGACCAGCTCTCACCTAAAAAAATGATACTATTCCATGCTTTGTTTAATTGGGAACCATAATCGTAATTGGGATCAAACAAACATAACAGAGCAAGTGGCACGCAGACCAGGCAGTGTTTTGTTACGTTGTACATAGGACTGTGATGAGTTGGAACCAATGCAAGGGGTCCTAACAACAACAATAACGGTAATAACTGCAAACCTTACTTAGATTCTAGACAAGAGACAGAGAATGAGTGTTCCCTCCCTCCCCCGTTGTTGTTAAGTGTCAGTGAGTAAATTCCAGCTCTAAACAGAAAGGTTAAGGAGAAGTGTAAAAAAAGAAAGCTCAGTAACACCAGTGCCTTAATTTTGCTTTAAAACACAAAAACTAGTTTATTTAAAAAATATGAACAGCATTATAATAACACAGATTTTAAAACACAGATCACAAGGGATCATTGGTTTTAAAAGGTAAGAAACATTATTCTGAATAGTGAAGAAATAAACGCTTAAGCTATACAAAATCAAATGTGCTTAAACCTTGAATTTTGTTTGTAGAAATACGAAATATTTAATTTTTATAATAGAGACAAATTTTTCTTGAGTTAAAGCCTATATAAAGTCATTTGCAAGAAAACCACCTATTTCAAGAATTGGAAGACACATTTCTCTCTACCTCTTTACATTTCTTCTCCTTTGAAAATAAGCACTCTTTATTGTTTCCATCTCAAAAGTTAACCTTTATTTTGTCACCTTTTCAATTTAGAGGAACAGAAAGGGCATAGACAATTTCTACATTTATTAAACAAAAAAAGACTTTAAAAATAAAACTTGATATCTCAAAGTAACTGGTCACTGACCACCAATAATTTTGATCAAGAAAAAAAGAAAACAAAAAATAAAAAAAAAACAAAAAACACTACAAGTGAACAAAGTTTTTTTTTTTTTTTACAGAATCTTTGGGATTCTACCGACAAAGTGTAATGTATAAGAATTTTGCAGACATATATTCTGGTACATTTGTGTGTAATATGTATTAGTGGTAACAATAAATCATAATTCTATTACAACATGCATTTCAAGATATCCACTTATCAATATAGTATTCTTCCTTCCAATGACTTGTAATTGAAAAAACCTGGAATACAAGAAAACAAACTAAATTTATCAATGTGCTAAATTTATTCATATTAAGATCTTAAGCTATTTCTGCCAAGTGGCACATGCTGTATAAAATCATATTTATTAGCAACCAGATAAAAATGTTGAAGAGTATAAATACAGTGCTCCAGCACTTTACAATATATGTAAAGAATTACTATACACATCTTAGTAATCTGATTTCCATGTATTAGTTCTAGAGTTTAATGTTAATTGTGATCAAATTTTTTTTTCTACCATTAATGTAACCTACCATTATTCTACATTCAATGAGAATCACCTTTAAAAATACCAAATACTACAACGGCTAAGATGAAAGTGGAAAAAGATTCTTAATGTAATTAAAACAAATATAATTGTAATTTGGCCAAACAGTTAATGAGATTACAAAACATACTCTTAGTTAATCTTTTGTTTTAAGTACTTTTGGGGCATTTGGATAGTAATGACTTTGATAGAGCTTATCATTATCTATTCAGCTTCATGCACACAAATCTGTGAAAATACAATTGAAACAGAAGTAGTATTTCCTAAGACTTTTATATTTCACTAACTGCAAAAACAAATAAGAAAAAAATAAGAACATTGAGTCAAAAATTTAAATACTATTGTGATTTCACACACTCAAAAATACAGAATCTTTTTGCAACAAACTCTTTTTAATCTTTGAAATTAGAATGAAAACAATTAATAAATATATTTTATTTCAAAATTATAGAGTTCTACCTCAGAATTTGTTTCGTACCAAGTCCAATATATTGCCTATTGTTACTGGCCAAAAGCAAGAACCGAGGTTACTTCAGTGTGTCATTATAGCTTTTAGGTATAGAAGGGAAGTTTTCAAAACAATGTACGCATCATATGCAAGTAAACAGTCTAAACAGAGTAAAGCAGTGAGATTATAAATCCTGGTAGAGGAATTAGCATGCAGTTAAGAGTACACAAAGCTATTCAGGGGTTAACTATTGTTGATACAGTCCTACACAGAAAACAGGTAAGGTAGCCCATAATTTTGATTATAAACCACACTGTACTTTAGGAAGTCTATTACCACTCCTTCCAAAACTTTACATATATTTATATACACTTTCTCTTTTTAAAAGCACATTATAGAAAGGGTATAGAAATTTCCCTGGGGGAAATTAACAGCATCCTTATCAATTAATTTTTTAAATTATAGCAATAAATTACAAACAACTGCAGCCTAATGAATATCTTAAAAAATGGTGTACAAGAGTTTTTGATTAAAATCTGATCACTTCAGGACTTAAAAGTAGTAGATAAATAGCAAATACTTAGCATGGCATCTTCAAATATAATTATGTGTATGTCTTGAAGAATGAAAACAAAAAGCAAAATACCCTGTTCTAATAGTGTTAAGACAACTGTTTCAAGTATTTTTGTTCAACAACTGGTCAACCAAAGTATTAAACATAAGATCTAAAGATATCTAGTCAAAATAAATTCTAATTTATAAATTATGAGGCTTTGTTGCTGTTATATAAGGTAAAATCAGAAAAGCAGTCAAAGGAAGATGTTTTCAAAATATAAGAAGCTAGTTTTGGGAATCTCTTGTTAAATAGTGCTTATTAGGAGTAAGTATTGGTAGGTACCAATACAGTGCAAGGGATCTTTTTTCTTTCTTTCTTTCCTTTAAAACAACCATTTATTTAGCTCACAATTCTGTATGTCGGCAATTTGGGCTGGGCTTATGATCTGAGCTGATCTCAGTTAACTTCAGCAGGAAGCATTTGTGCTTTTGCATTCATCTGGTGAGTACACTGGGGCTGGCTGGTTTATAATGGCATCAACTGGGATGGCTGAGACTATGTGGTCTCTCATACTACTGGTAAGTTGTTATTAAGTGCTGTCGAGTTGATTCCAAACAATAGTAACCCTGTATAGGGTTTACAAGGAGTGGCTGGTGAGCTTGAACCAATAGGTAAATCAGACTTATTCTCCTACTGGCTTCAGAGAATTATAGGGAAGTGAACAGGGTGCAATTCAGGACCTGAAACTGCTCTCTGCGGTACTGCAGGCACACCTCTCTCTAGTCTTAAGCTTCTCAGCATGTGGTCTTTCAGCCTCCATCCTTTACTCAGTTCAGGAAGCCTGCAGCTGCTTTCTCTCTTCATGCCACCCCCTCTGTCGCTGCTGATTTTCCACGTGGAGATCTCATGCTATTCTTTTTTTTTTTTTTAATGTTTTATTGTGAATTATGTGATAGTTTACATGGGATAACATTAGCTTTATATTCATCCTATCGAATAATATTGTTTCATTGCCATGGTTATAATCCCCTCCATGCATCATCGACCAACCAAATGGTATACCCTGCAAGCCTACCCCCTGGTCGTCAGCACACAGCCTCTCTCCCTCTCTGAGTCCAGAGTTAACAACTGCTCCATCTCTCCATGTCATTGTCTCTGCCTCCATCTCTGGCGGCACTGCTTCTCTGGGTAGGGTCCTGCTCTACGCTCGACCTCTGCTCCTGGACTGCAAAGTCAATCACTCCCCTTCTTTTGCTACAAAACGTCTACCTTTACATTTCCAACCCTCACAGTCAGTCCTGATATTAATTACTCAATATTGTACCACAAGAGTACTATCCCCATCTCCTTTCATCAGTCCCGCCCAGACAGATTGGATACTACTCAGTGGAGATTCTACCTTCCTCCGTACCCACTGAATATAGGCTCGGTCTTGAAAGCTTGTAAGCCAGTCACTTCTTGCTTTTGCAGCCCCCCTCCTCCCGCACCCCATTTTGGGTAGCCAATGTCTACTCTGTGTATGGAGGGGGTGGGAATGATCCTTGCAGTAAAGATTTGTTCCCTCTTTTGAGCTACTGCATTCATAGGTGGAGGTCAAGTTCATCAAACTGTATCAGATTACATTTTTTCCCCTCTTCTTTCTTCTTCTAATTGAGCTCTGATCATCTAATCATTGTAGCCGCCAGGTCAAGTGAGTATTATCTGTAAGTGTGGGTGTTCTTGTGCATATGCCCTCTTTTCTTATCAGCTGGAGACTTCATTCTCCATTCTAGTACTCTGTGGCTACATAACTGACTCTGGGCCCAGGAGTCCCCAGGTCTTACCAAACTACTGGCCAACCAGGTCTCCACCCAGTTTCACAGGAGTGTATTGAATGTGGCTGGACTTAGCTCACAGCTTCATTACTGTTTTTCCCTTACTTCCCCTTATCGATGATCAACGTGGTCACCAGTCAGAGCACGTGTCTGCCCGTGTATTCCCATTTAGTCTCAGTCTTGGAAGGGGGTTTGCCCTGAGGGGACCCGACCTTGCCTTGATGTCTCCTGGGCGAGCAACTTGCTTGTTCTTCTAGTAGCCAGTTGGACTGCCAATATTTTGTATTTTTCCTCTTGGTCTTTCTTTCAAGAAATAACTTCTGTTCTTCTAGCCACTCCAGACTGATCTGCTTGTCCTTTCAAGTGGAAATTTCCCACCTCCGAAGATTCTAGATGGGGTTTAGGATTCCACCTATGGTCTTATGTAATGCAGAGGCTCCGCAGGAAGCATCCTTCACTGGGCACATTGTAGCCCCACTGTAGGTATTCCAAAGGAGTTCTGGTAGCGTAGTGGCTACGAATCGGGCTGCTAACCTCAAGGTCAGCAATTCGAAACTACCAGCTGTTTCGTGGGTGAAATACGAGGCTTTCTGTGCCCGTAAAGATTTGCAGCTCGGAAACCTAGTGCAGGTTCACTATGAGTTGGAACCGACTCCACGGCATTTAACAACAACAATCAGCTATAGGCAGAAGCAAGGGATAATTTTTAAAAGGCCTTTCTTGAAATAAAGTAATTCCCACCACATGATTAGTTGTTATTGCTAAATACTGTTGAGTTGGTTCTGACCATTAGTGACCCTAGACAGTGTTTCTGAGGAGCCGCTGGTGGGTTTGAACTGCTGACCTGCAGTTCAAATTGCCATTATGGTCCAGTGCATTGACCTACAGCGTCACACCACTTATGGCCCACTGAGGGGATTAAACAGCTTGCTATAATAATGTCAACAAGGTACATGGCAAACTTGTGGGGGGTTGTTGTTGTTGTTAGGTGCCAATGAGTCGGTACCGACTCATAGCGACCTTATGCACAGAACGAAACACTGCCTGATCCTGGGCCAACCTCACTACTGTTGCCACACTTGAGCCCATAGATGCTGCCACTTTCCCAATCCATCTCACTGGGGGTCTTCCTCTTTGTCTCTGATCCTACACCGTACTAAATATGATATCCTTCTCCAGAGTCTGGTCCCTCCTGACAATATGTCCGAAGTAAGAGAGATGAAGTTTGGCCATCCTGGCCTCCAAGGAGCACTCTGGCTGCACTTCCATGGGGGTGGGACTATGCAAATAAGATGCACAGAGCCCTAACAAGGTGATTGGTCAGTTTTGTCACCCTGCTAAGACTTAAAACGACCCATTCCAGAGGCAGAATGGGGGCCTCACTACCACCTTAAACAAAAGATGGGAGTTGAACACACATCCTTTGACCCAGGGTCTATTTAGAGAACTTTCCAGACCTAGGAGGCAGAGAGCTGTTATTCCAGACACTGTGCAATATGGTGAGAATGGATGGCAGAAAAAACAGCAACAGCAGAACCAGGAGACTGGCACGAGATGGTATGATGGGTTTCTCGGCCCATGGAGCAAAGTGATTACATTGGGTGTGCCAACCTATACAGTGAGAGTTAAGTGCCTCTGGGCAGGAGGTTCTCTGGTGGCATGGGGGTGCTGGTACTTACTGGTGGAGCTAAAGATCTTTGTAACATTAGTCTAATCAAGACAGAGCCAAGCTGAGGCGCTAAGGAGCCAAGTGTGAAAAAAGTAGGCAGAGCTGAGTAGAGGTGTCCTGACTGAAGAACTGCATTCTTAGTGATTTCTGATATTAACTATAACCTATTATTTTCCTAATACATCCCATAAATGTGAATATAGTCTGTGAGTTCTGTATGGCATTGCAAGAAATCATCTAACCCAGCAAAGAATAAAGAGCTATGTGAGGGATGGCTGGTGTCAGAAATGACAGAGAGGAGGTATGATGGACCTCTACCTCAAAGAACTCAGCTTTGGGCTGATGCTGATAGTGGTCTCTGACCCTCATGAAATTAGAAGTCAGATGCCCTACAATGGGGGGTGACACTGAATAGAATTGGGGCTTCAAAATCTACAGAATGTATACATTACTTTTCAAGTAAGAAACAAATGTTTATTCTAACATCTATAAATTTCTTATCAAAATTTAGGCAAAATTATGAGTATTTTGGAGGAGAGGAGAAAAACAGGCAAAAAAAAAAAAAAGACTAACATTACTGAGTATTTACAAGGGGGCTTCAAAAAGTTTGTGGAAAAATTCCATTATCTTTTAATTTCATTTTTTATGTGCATTTTTTTAAGTTTCCTCAAATACATTATCTTACCCAACTATCTCCAAAACTACCCTACGAGAAACAGTGTATCTTCATATTTACAGAAAGAGCAACTAGGAATCAAATTTAAACAATTTCCCCAAGAATAACAGCAATAATGCTAACGATTGAATTGGAAATACACAATTTAAACACTAGAAACACCAAAAACAATTATCACTTCAAAAAAATGTTGAAATAAATGGAGAAAAATCAGTATTTAAAAATACTGCCAGAAAATTGGATACCAATGTGTGTGTGTGTGGGGGGGGGAATCATACACTATGATTAAATCTAAATAAATGAGAAGCTAAGCATTCAAAAGAAGATTAAGCAGAAGAAAGCGTAAACAACAAAGTGACATATCCAATTGTACAAAATAAACTAGCAATGTTAAGTGCCATCAAGTCAGTACCGACTCATGGCAACCCTGTATAGCGTTTCCAAGGAGCAGCTGGTGGATTTGAACTGCCAACCTTGTAGTAAGCAGTCAAATGAAAAGCAAGAAATCTAATATATATATATATATATTGTTATTATGTGCCATGGAGTCAGTTCCGACTCATAGCGACCCTGCACAGGGTTTCCGAGGCTGCAAATCTTTATGAGAGCAGAAAGCCTCAGCTGGTAGTTTCCAACTGCTGAACTTGAGGTTGGCAGCCCGACTCGTAACCACTACGCTATCAGAGCTCCTAATACATATATATAGTGCAAGTTTATTACTTACAGAAATGAAAATTTCTAAACAAATTAGAAATGAAAATTTAGTACATGAGAATGGTTTAATTATGCTATTAATTCTACAATTGAGTTGTTGTTTAAAGTGCCATCGAGGTGGTTTCAACTTACAGTGACTCAGTATAGGGTTTCTGAGAGTGGCTGGTGACCCTGAACCACCGATCTTGTGGTTCAAACCAACCTTTCAGTCCTCCACTTATCTTACAGTGCCACACCAGGACTCCCTACAATCGTGTATTTGATATTAAAATGAAAACTTTAACAATCTTATTTAAAAGGTGAAAATGTAAGTTTTTCTATTAATTATTATGGAGCACTAGTGTGGTGCTGTAGGATAAGCACTGGACTGCAAAGTCAGTTTGAACCACAAGGTCGGTAGTTTAAACTCACCAGCCACTCCTTGGAGACCCTATACAGGGTCTCTGTGAGTTGGAATCGACTCAATGGCACTAACAACAATATAGCTTATTTTAAGCATTTAAATATACTTTGATAAGAATCAAAAGCAGACACAATACTGATGTTTCAAGATTCTATACTAAATTGTTAAGCATATTTTTTAAATGTTTCTTTAAAAGTGTGTCTCAAGAAATAAAGCTAAAATTGGACATAAATTCTTTTCTTCAAGAAATAAATTCCATTTTCAAAGAAAAACAATCTTCAATTGTGGTGATCCTCCCTTACTCTCAAAATCTTAAAGAAATCATACTAACACTACAGAATCCTAAGCAGATTCACTGATTTTCTTGCTCTTTCTTTTTCTATAAGAACTTAAAATTAGAACATGTATGCTGCACATAAATTCAGGGTGGGTTTATTCTGTGTTTCTGAGCAATGTCATTGAACTTTCTCCAATAGTTAAAGAATCTGATATTGGCAAAGACTTCACATTTGGCTTTACCTTTCTGGTAAAATTTATTTTCTCTGAGAAAGCAAGAAAATCTGCAACAAAGATGTTATAAGGGATATAGACGTAAAGGCTCTGCCACAAGATGCAAAACTTCTTTTTCAATGTGTTAATTGACATTTTAAGACCTCGTCAAAAGTCCTAAAATGAGATTAGTTTTTAAGCTACTTATGGAGTCCTGGGGTGGTGCTGTGGGTTAATAAGTCAGACTGCAAAGCTGTTTGAACTGCAAGGTCAGTGGTTCAAGTTCACCAGCTGCTCCTCGGAAACCCTATACAGGGTTGCTATGGGTTGGAACCAACTCGACGGCACTTCACAACAACATTAACTGGCTGTACACTTCTGGAAAAAACAACCTGATTTCTCTTTGTTGTTGTTAAGTACCATCGAATCTAGTACTACTCATAGCCACCCTATACAGGGTTTCTCAGAAGCAGCTGATGGGCTTGAACAGCCAACCTTGTGGTTTGCAGTCCAGTGCTTGTCCTACAGTGCCACACTAGTAATGACCTTAATTTATAATTTAGACTTCAAAGTACTGTTAAATATGTAATTTTAATTATAAAGTAAATGAAAATAAATTATTTTACTTTTTCTAGACAGTGATAAGCATCATGATTTTGGAAAAACAAAGTATCTCCCAAGCTACTAAAATCTCAAAGTTATTAGTGAAAGGATCCCCTGCTTCATTATCAGTTAATAATTAAGAGTTCTTCAAAATTATTCTGGTTTCTACTTGTGGTCTGGAAATCGTGCAGTTAAGAAGTCTGTTAAAACTATTTAATATTTCCTTGTTTTCTAAACCCTAGGTTGCACCTTATTCTTCCTAGTATCTGATAAGACATGGTATACATCAAAAAATATTTGTTTGTTGTTGTTGTTAAGTGCTGTTGAGTCAGTTCCGATCCATAGAGACCCTATATAGGGTTTCCAAGGAGCGACTGGTGAGTTTGAACCACCGACCTTGTAGTTCAAATGGCTTTGCAGTCTGGTGTATTAGCTCACAGTGCCACACCAGGACTCCAAATACTTGTTTAGTCGAGTACAATTTCTAAATTCTTGATTTCTTTCAATATTTATTTACTTAAAAGCAGTTCACTCAGAACCTTCCATAAATTTAGAAGTACGCACAAACACACACACACACACACACACACACGAGCACACAAACAAAACCTCACTTTTCCCATTTCTTACCAAGGATATCTAAAACACAACTTTAATTTTTCTCAAGACTTTGTTAACTGGAGGTACCCCATATTTTGAAGTGTGTTAACGAAATTTCTTTCAAAGATAGCAAGAAATGAAATACTTCAAATCCAATTTTATTATCGTATGTTAGTGATCACATGTTCCCCTTACTTATAGGCAAGGAACCCTTAATTTCTGCCTCTCAAAAGGTTAAAGTTTTAAGTTAAAAAAAAAGAGAAAGGAAAAGGAAGAGGAAGGGTAAGAAAAAGAAGAGAGAAAGAGGAAGAAAATAATTCCCTTTTCCAAATACACACACACACACACACACAAAGCTGTCAAGAAACAATTCTGGCCAATGATAGATCAGTATTTTAATTCCCAGAACCTGTGATGTTACCTTATTTGGGAAAAGGGGTTTTGCAGATGTAATTCAATTAAAGATTCTGAGATGAGATTATCCTGGATTATCTGTTGTTGTTGTTGTTGTTGTTAAGTGCCATTGAGTCAATTCCAACCCATAGCAACTCTGCATAGGGTTTCCGAGGAGTAGCTAGTGAGCTGTTGAACCACTGACCTTGCCATTTCAAACAGACTTTGCAGTCCAGCACATTAACCTACAGCACCACACCAGGACTGCCTGGATTATCTGGTGGACCCTAAGTGCCATCACAAGTGCCCATATAAGAGAAAGGCAGAGAGAGCTGTAACATACAGAGAAGAGGTGAAGTGAAGGCAGATATGGAAAGGATACAGCCAATGAATGCAAGCAGCCACCAGAAATTGGAAGAGAGCAGAAGCAGATTCTCCCCTAGAGCTTTGGGAGGGAGAGCTGCCTAGCCAACCCCGTAGTTTCAGACTACTGATCAATAGAACTCTGAGGAGATAAATTTCTGTTGTTTAAAAACACTAAATTGGTGGTATTTTGTTATAGTTGTTGTTAAGTGCCACTGAGTTGGTTTCAATCCATAGTGACTCCGCAGTTCAAACCGACTTTGCAGTCCACTGCATTAACCCATAGCATCACACCAGGACTTCTTTGTTAAGAGTAGCTACAGGAATATAATATAAATAGCATTGTTGTTGTTGTTGTTAAGTGCCCTCAAGTCTATTCTGACCCATAGCGACCCTGTATAGGGTTTCCAAGGAGCGGCTGGTAAGCTTGAACCACCAACCTTGCAGTTCAAACAACTTTGCAGTCTGGCACATTAGCCCACAGCGCCACACCAGGACTCCTAGTTACCTGGGTTTTTTTGTTTGTTTGCTTTTTACCTCTCTGCTTGGGTTTGTTGGCCATCTCCTGGCCACTAAGTGAAATGCACAAGCGGAAAAAAAGGTGGATAATGAAGGAAATTACCTAAATAAATTAGTAGAGCCATGATTATATAGCTCAAAAACTGCTTCTAAACATTAAAAAGCATAGCGTGAACATAAAATACTAAAAAACTTCCCAACAACAAGCATTCCCCAGGTTACAAGATCTGTCTCTGAGTGTGTTTTTCAGCAGAGTTTGTAGGTAAGTCTTAACAGATATATACGGGCTCTTATTTAGCCTTACTTTAGTGCTAGGAGCCCTAAAGGTGCAGTGGTTAAATGCTCAGCTGTTTAAAAGGTCAGTGGTTTGAACAACCAGCTACTCTGCAGGAGAAAGACGTCACAGTCTCTTTCCGTAAAGCTTTATAGCCTTGGAAACACTATGGGACAATTCTACTCTGTCCTATAGAATCACTATGAGTCAGAATCAACTTGATGGCAGTGGGTTTGGCTTGGGTTTGGCTGGTGCAAGAAAAGGCTCAAAGCCTTTTTCATTTTTAAATACTTAACAAGCAGCAAATGAAGGTGACTGTGATGAGCATTTGCTGGGAGTAGGTAGGGGATGGGTCAATCTAGCTGAGGTTGGCTACATCATTTCAAAGTGAGGGCAAATTTACATTTGTAACCCAGGGACTTACTGTTGAAAGTGAGCCTCGCTAACAGAACTGTCACATAGGAGACAGCTTCACAAACTTTGTGGAAGAAAGTAGTCAGAAGATAATGGAACTTTCCCACAGACTAGTGGTTATAAGTAGGGCTGCTAACCTCAAGGTTAGTAGTTTGAAATTACCAACTGTTCCATGGGAGAAAGATGAGGCTTTCTGCTCCTGTACATATTTACAGCCTTGGAAACTCTATATAAGGTTGCAATGAGTTGGAATTGCCTCCACAGTACATAACCACCATTTTTACTATAAGACACACTTCAGCTGTATCAGGGGCTTCAAAAGATTTGTGGGAAAATGGGATTAAAAGATAATGTAATCTTTCCATGAGCTTTCTGAAGTCATCGTGTAAACGTTGTTGTTGTTAAGTGCCGTCGAGTCGGTTCCGACCCATAGCGACCCTGTACAGGGTTTCCGAGGGTGTAAATCCTTACGGGAGTAGAAAGCCTCATCTTATACAGTAGAAAAAATTCCCGTTAACATAGTAACACAGACAGTCCCAGGTACTTCATGAATCTTCAGAAGACTTACATCCTTCCAAAGCCTAGAGAACTTAAGTACTAGTATCTGTAAGACAGCATTTAAAATCAGCAATCATTGTACCTCTACAGCTGAATGTATTTTGCTTGGGAAAAAATTTTACTTCTAGAGATGTAAAAAGTTCATGAAATTTAAATTTCAGCAACCATAAATAGAGTTTAATTGGAACACAGCAATGCTTGTTTGTCGACATATTGTCTATGGCACCTTTCATGCTACTAAAGCAGAGGCCAGTAGTTTCAACAGAGATTATTTTGCTGGTAAAGCCTAAAGCAATATGGGCCGAGTTGGACCACTTTCCATAGACTCCTGACAACTTGGAGACAATAGAGAGAAGAGGAGGGGTTGGCTGATCCAAAGTATGATAAGACCTGTGGACTGCTGAGCCCATGGACAAGGACATATGCACAGAGGGCTGGAGCTGAGAGCAAAGTGCCCAGCTAATGTGAAGGAGATACACAACTATGCCCCAACTTGTAGATAGCACCCATTCAACCTGGCTTCGATGGCTTGATGATCAGAATTTGACTAAAGGAAGATCAAAGAAAAAGAAAACAAGTGGAAATTGCTACAATTTGATGAGCTTGACCTATACTTATGGATGTAGTAGCTCAAAATACCAACATAGGGAAGGAGTCTTCACATCAAGTGTCAATCCTATTCCCTCTGTTATACAGGGTTGACAGGGAGGAGCAACTTACACACTGGCTACCTAAAATGGGAGGGGATGGCTTACAAATTTTCAAGAGGGAGTTTAGTTTCAGAGTGTGTGGGGAAAGGTAAAATCCCCACTGAATATTTTTCATCTGTTCTAGATGGGTCTGGTGAAAGGAGATGGAGATAAGATTCTTATGATTCAATAGTAACAGTTATCATGACGATTTGCGACAGTCTACAACTGTAAAGGAGTCAGGTGTGGCACTGTGGGTTAATGCGCCAGACTGCAAAGCCATTTGAACTACAAGGTTAGTGGTTCAAGCTCACCAGCTGCTCCTCAGAAACCCTGTAAGCGTCACTATGAGTCAGAATCGACTCACCTGTGCTTAACAAAACCAAACAACTGTAAAGGTAGAAGTTTTGTAACAAAAAGAGGGGAGTAGTTAATCTTGCAGTCAGTCCAAAAACATAGAACTCTAGGACCACCAAGGGAGAGGAGCACGAGCAGAATGTGAGGCCCTATCCAGAGAAGCAGGAAGAGATTAGAGCATGGAGAGAGAGAGCAGCTGAGGACTCTAGACTCATGCAAAGAGAAAGGCTGTGTGCTGATGGCCAGGGGGCAGGCTTGCAGAATGTGTCCTTTGGTTGTTTAAATGATTATATATTCCTGAGTGTTTTTATGTATACCTGCCCCCCCCACAAAAAAAAGAGGGAACAGAAGCAAATGCTGTTAAATGACGATGCACAGAGATTGTAATCGTTGCAACACAACGATGAGTGTAACTAATGTTCCCTCATGTAAGCTAATCAGCCTAAAATATTTACAATCTAGACCTTTATAGAATTTCTCCACTCTTACATTATTCTAAATGAAAGAAACTATATTTAAAAGGTTACATATGTTATTATTCCATGTTCTAAAAAAGAGAAAACTATTGGGACACTCCCCACTCCTCACCGCCCCAAAAGAAAGAAAGAAAAGAAAAGGAAGGAAGGAAGAAAGAAAAGGAAGGAAGAAAGGAAGAGAAGGAAGGAAGAGAAGGAAGGAAGAGAAGGAAGGAAGGAAGGAAGGGACTAAGAATAATAAAAGAATTCTAGGGGATGATACAAGTGTTCCATATCTTAATTCTGGTGGTGGTATCTCACTACATACATTTGTCAAAATTCATAGAACTATACCAAAAAAGTGAACTTTACTGTGTGTAAATTATACTTAAATCAAATACCAAAAAACAAAAATAACTGAGCATATAAAAACACCTACATAAAAACCTTAACAGCACTTAACAACAACACAGAAAAACCAAGCAACCCAGGTGGCACAATGGTTAAGGACTCAGATGCTAACAGAAAGGTTGACAGTTTAAACTCACCAGCAGTTCCACCAGAGAAAAGACCTGGTACTCTGCTCCTGAAAAGAATACAGCCTACGATTCATGTGGGACAACATAAAGAGGAATAACTTGAAGCTGATTGGAATTCCAGAACAGAAAGAGACAAAAACAAATAAACAATCTACCGAGAAGATAGTTGAAGAGCTGCTGGAAGAAAAGTTCCCTAACGTCTTGAAGGACGAGAATATAAGCATTCAAGAAGTTGAACGAACCCCAAAAGAAAATCACCAAGACACATCATAATCAAACTCTCCAAAACCAAAGACAAAAAGAGAATCCTGACAGCAGCTAGGGAAATGTTACATACAAAGGAAATCAAGTAATATGAGGCTTTCTGCTCCTGTAAAGATTTACAACCTCGGAAACACCATGCAGGGACACCATAAGTCAGAACTGACTCCACGGCATATCACCACTACCACCACCATGAAAATTCAACAAATTTGAAAATCTAGAGGAAATGGATGCATTTTTAGAAAATCATGATGTACCTAAACTTACACAGAATGAAGTAGAAAACTTGAACAGATTTTACAAAGAAAGAAATAGATCAGGTCATCAAAAGACTCCCAACCAAAAAAAAAGGCCAAGCCCACATGGCTTTACTGGTGAGTTTTACCAAACATTCAGAGAAGAACTGACACCTACTCTGCCCAAAGTATTCCAGAATATAGAAAAGAGTGTAAAACTACCTAATACATTTTATGAAGCATAACCTTCATACAAAATCCAGGGAAGGACATCACTAAAAAAGAACATTACAGACTAATAATCCCTCATGAACACAGATGCAAAAATTCTCAACAAAATTCTAGCCAATAGCTACCCAAAATGGGGGGTGGGCAATACAAAGGCAAGAAATGACTGGTTTACAAGCTTTCAAATGGAACCTAGTTCCTGAGGGTGTGGGGAAAGGTAGAATCTCTACTGAGTGGTCTTCAACCTGTCTGGATGGGGTTTATGAAAGGAGATGGGGATAAGACTCTTGTGGTTCAATAGTGAATAGTTGTTACCAGGACTGACTGTGAGTATTGTAAATATAAACATTTTGTAACAAAAGGAGCAGAGTCATGGATTTAGCAGTCCAGGAGCGGAGGACCCTGGGATCATCAAGGGAGAAGAGCGGAGTGCTGGACCCTATCCAGAGAAGCAGTGACGCTAGAAATGGAGGTAGAGATGATGGCAAGAGAGGAGCAGGTAAGGACTCTGAACTCAGGGAGGGAGAGGGGCTGTGTGCTGACAGCCTGGGGGCAGACTTGCGGGTACACCTTTTGGTTATTTGATGATGCACGGAGGGGATTGTATTCATTGAAATGAAATACAATAGGATGAATGCAAAGCTGATGTTCTCCCAAGTTAACTATCACTCAATTCACAATAAAAATTTAAAAAAAAATTTTTTTTAAATTCTAGCCAATAGAATTCAACAATATATCAAAAAAATAATACCTCATGACTAACTGGGACTCATACCAGTGATGCAAGGGTTTATTCAATATTAGGAAAACAATACCATATAAGCTAACCACCCAAAGGATGAAATATTTAGGAATAAATCTATCCAGAGAAACAAAAGGTCTATACAAAGAAAACTACAGAACACTACTATAAGAAAACAAAAGAGATTTACAAAAATGGAAGAATATATCATGTTCATGGATAGGAAGGCTTAACATTGTGAAAATGTCAATACTACCCAAAGCAATCTATAGATAAAATGCACTCCCAATCCAGATTCCAACAACATTTTTGGAAAGACAGAAAAAAACGATCACAAACTTTATATTGAAGGGAAAGAGACCTCAGATAAGCAGAGCACTGCTTAAGGAAATGAACAAAGTGGGAGGCCTCTCATCTCCTGACTTCAAAACTTATTAGGGGACCACAGTGGTCAAAATAGCTTGGTATAAAGACATGATCAATGGAACAGAATTGAGAACTCTGAAGTAAATCCATCTAAATATAGTCAACTGATCTTTTGACAAAATACATTAAATGAGAAAGAGAGTCTCTTTGGCACATGGCCCTGGCAAAATGGAAATTGATTTGCCAAAGAATGAAGCAAGACCCTTATCTCACACTATATATGAAAACTAGCTTAACATGGATTAAAGATCTAAATGTAAATCTCAGAACTATAAAGATTACCAATGAAAAAATAGGGACAAACTTAAGGGCACTACTACATGGCATACACAGACTATCAAACATGGCAGAAAATACACAAACAATAGAGAACAAAACAGATGACTGGAACATACTAAAATTCAGAAATTTATGTGCAGCAAAAGAATAAAAAGGGAGTCCACAGACAGGGAAAACATTTTTTTTTGCAGTGACATATCAGACAAGGGACTAATCTATAAAATTTATAGGAAACTACAACACATCTACAAGAAAAAGACAAATAACCCAATTAAAAAAACCAGGCACAGGAATGAATAGACACTTCACCAAGGAAGACATTCAGGCAAACAAACACAAAGAAATGTTCACAATCACGAGTCATGATAGATACAAATTAAAACAACAATGAGGCATCATCTCACATCAGCAGCAACAACAATGAAGCTCAAAAAAGTGCAGGACAACAAATGCTGGAAAGGGTGTGGACAGACCCTGGTGGGATTGCAAACTGGTGCAACCAATCTGGAAAATGGTGCTTCCTCAGAAAGCTGGATATAGAAATACCTTGTTGTTGTTAGGTGCCATCGAGTCGGTACCGAATCACAGCGACCTTATGCACAGCAGAACAAAACACTGCCCAATCCTGGGCCAATCTCACTATCGTTGCCACGCCTGAGTCCATTGATGCTGCCACTTTGTCAATCCATCATGCTGGGAGTCTTGCTCTTTTTCTCTGACCCTCCACCTTACCAAACATGGTATCCTTCTCCAGCGACTGGTCCCTCCTGACAATATGTCTGAAGTATGAAAGATGAAGTTTGGCCATCCTGGCCTCCAAGGAGTACTCTGGTTACACTTCTTCCAACATATAACTGTTGGTTCTTTTGGCAGCACACGGCACTTTCAATATTTTCCTCCAACACCATAACTCAAAAGCATCAATTCTTCTAAGGTCTTCCTTATTCACTGTCCAGCTTTTGCATGCATGTGAGGTTATTGAAAACACCATTAGTCAGGCATAAAAAAGATTTCCATACAAAAAGAATACTTCTAAGGGGTTACCAGGGGTTGAAGGGAGGGGGCAGTAACTCACAGGTTAGGAAATAGACGTATGATCACTTGGGGGGGGCAGGTAGGGCAATAAATAGGAGGAGGGCAGTGCACAAGATGGGGGAGGGGGATAGAGGAACGGGGATGTCAGGGAAAGATTCTGGGAGAGAAAGACATGGCCTAAATGGGTTAGAGGTAGATGCTGACATATGCACAGCTTTGGAATAACAGACTCTATGATATAGGATTGAGGCATAGGCTGAAGGGGTAAAGGAGATAAGGTGCTTGACTGTTTTGTGGATATTGGGCTCCCCTGCCACTAGTGTAATATAGATATTTAAGCGAGATAGAAAGGATAGTTGGGGAAGATGAATACAGAAAGCTTGTAAACCTGTCTTCAGCCTATAGCAGATTGAAAAGAGATGCAGACCAGTTCTGAGGAACTGAAGATACTTTTCAAAAGAAAGACCATGGGGCAAGAAACAAAAAAATAAAAAGTCAAGTAACTGTTTGCCCTGGAGCCATCAAGGCAAGAAAAGCCAGCCCATCAGGGTAAATCTCTAAAACTGAAACTCAAAAAAGAACACTAGTGACGGTCCTGGTCAACTTGTGAGTGGGAAGGGAGGGAAATGCAGCAAAGACATGGGCTGAGATTGGCCATATGAACTGAAGAGGGGGGAGGCATTAAAGAACTCCCAGATTTGCAGACAGTATCCATTGGACCTACCATGGATGGCTTGCTAACCACAATTCGACCATGAAGATAAAGAAGTATGATACAAGAAGCAACCATAAATTGCTACACCTGATCAAGTGGACCCTTCATTATGGATGAGGCTCCCCCAAAATTCCAACTGAATAGGGAAGGATTCGTCATATCTAGGATAAAGCATGTCTCTCAGTACACTGAGTTGATAGGGATGGGCAACTTAAGACTTCAGGTACCATAAACATCAATATCCTAGGCATTAGTGAGCTGAAATGGAATGGTATCAGCCATTGTGAACCTGACAATCACATGGTTTACTATGCTGGAAATGACAAATTGAAGAGCAATAGCATCACACTCATCAGCAAAAAGAACATAATCAAGATCAGTAATGAAGTACAATGCTGTCTGTGATAGGATAATATCCATGAGCCTACAAGAAAGACCAGTTAATACCACTATTATTCAAATTTATGCACTAACCACTAAGGAGCTCTGGTAGCGTAGTCGCTATGAATAGGGCTGCGAACCTTAAGGTCAGCGGTTCAAAACTACCAGCCGCTCCGCGGGAGAAAGATGAGGCTTTCTACTCCCGTAAATATTTACACCCTCGGAAACCCTGTACAGGGTCGCTATGGGTCGGAACCGACTCGACGGCACTTAACAACAACAACAACCACTAAAGCCAGTGACAATGAAATTGAAGAATTCTATCAACTTCTTCGGTCCAAAACTGATTAAACATGCAATCAAGATGTACTGATAATTACTGGTGATTGGAATGCAATGGTTGGGAACAAAGAGGAAACATCAGTAGCTGGAAAAGATTCTTGGTGATGAAAAATATTCTGGAGAATATTTTTTCATCAACAAAATGAAAATTCAATTATTTTCTCATTCAATTTTTACATGTACTTTTGAAGGTCCCTCATATATACTCACCTCTAAGTAACTATGAAAGAGGGGTGAAGTTAGGCAGTGCTTTCAGGTAACTTGTTTTCTGGATGTTGTTAGGTGCTGTCAAGTTGGTACTGTTAGAAATGAATCCCGATGTCGCATAAAAGGCACTCAGTGAGACTAAATTACCTTGGCAAAGCAAAATTAACTCCTGCAAGAGGGTGCGTGTGCATAGCCGTATACAGGATCAGGCCAGTGAGCACACCAAGTGGACAGTCCACTTGGGCTTTTAATCCCTGACGTGAGTCTCAAGGCTGTGTCTTACCCCATTGACTAGGGTTTTGACCGCAGCATCTTTTCCCTTCAAATTTTTAAGGTGCACATTCCTACTTTAGGTGAAAAAAAAAGAGAGCGATCATAAATTCTTTACTCACTTCAGGAAGTAGTCAAAGAAAAAGAGAGAGATCATAAAGTCTTCAAGAAATAAAGAAAAAAAGAGAGGTTATCCGAATACAATAAACAGGATTATAATAAATAAGAACAGACTGACAGCAAAGAATTACAAGTGAACTTCAAAAAGTTTGTGGAAAAATGAAATGAAAAGATAACGGAATTTTTCCATGAACTTTTTGAAGACCCCTCAAATATGCTTTCCCAGGCAGATTGTTCAATGTGTTTGGAAAGCATTTCCCAGGGCTTTACCAGAGATGCTCAAAAATAGTGAGCAAGGGCTAGGAAGCTGATGAATCATTTTCGAGTCTTCAGAAGAATCTGGTACATTTCTGGTATGCCTATATATATACTTTCAACTTGATTTCTTCTGCTAATTTCTCCAGCAATCCAAACCAACATTTTGAAAGATATTTCCTACCTTTCAGAGATTCATCAAAGTCTCAACAATTGATGACAATCTTTCTTGATTTTATTGCCTGCCTTAGTTAAAAAATTCTGCAATTAACAGAAATACTACACGTGGGTAGCTTTGAGAAGTTCAAGAAAGAGACGAGGTACCCTCAAGTCAGCATCCCAACATCACAACAAAATCAAACACTGCCAACGATCCTATGCCATCTTCACAATTGTTATGTTTGTGCCCATTATTACAGCCACTGTGTCAATCCAGCTCGTTGGGGTCCTTTTCCAGGGACTGGTCCCTCTGGACAAGAAAGAATCTAGAATTCTAAATTTACATGGCTCTAGGAAGTCCTTTGTATCAGTTAAATTCCTAGGCTTGTAGATTCATCTGCCTTGTATGTCTTTCCACACATATTTTGTAGGATACAATTCAATCCATCACACTTTTGATAAACCATATATATAAATACTAACAAATATATTTAAGTTAATGCTAAGAGTGACTTTAAGCTCTCATAACTCAGACAATAGCACAAATCACTCTCCATAAATAAAGAGCTCAAAACAAATGACCATGTAAAGTAAGTGAATTCTTCTGGCAATTTTGAGAGGTATTACTGACTACCGTATCAGATGTACAAATATTTATAGTAACTTACACTTAACAAAATACTATCAGAATTTATTGAGAAAGTATTTTTACTGTATTTGTTGTTGTTAAGTGCTGTCAAGGCGATTTCGGCCCATAGCAACCCAGTATCGTTTCAGAGGAGCAGCTCGGTGAGCTTGAACTGCCTTTGCAAGTCTGGCGCATTAACCCACAGCGCCACACTTAAGATTGTACCATACTTTAACAGGGAAGATATTTTATTAAAAATTTATTTTAAAAAAAGATACTCTAAGAATTGTTTTTATCATTTCTAATTTTACTTCTTGGAAAATCATTCTTTTGACATTTTCTGTAAATCAATCTGTAGTAAAACTTAACACAAACTTCCACCTATGAGCTTCTAATACAACAGGGAGATATGTTTCAAAGGAAAATTTCCCAAAACCCATTAAAAACCATTGAGAACAAATGGGTTATTCTGAATTAGCTACATCAAAGTGATTTAATAGCAGGTCATCAGTTCTACTACATTCTTTCCAAACTTCCTTGGATTTCTCTTCAGTTTTTAGCAACTTGTCAATCACAAATCTTAAAGAATTTCTCTCATATTTGGAGGTTCAGATTGCAAAGAACTTACTGTCTCTGAACTTTGTTTTCCTCCTCTTTCCATCTATGAGGTTAGCATTTCTAAGTCAATCACATTTTTTTCTGTAGATGCTGTGGTCTGAAACATGATATAACTCCAACATATATATTCTAAATGTATGGTTTCTAGTTATATAGGAAAATTAGTACTCTGTATCATCCTACTTTTTTTTTTTTTTTTTTAATCTTATTAATGAATGCCTCCCTGTCTTTGCCTGCCAAGGAAAACTAGGTATCTTAAACATGATATATAATAGATGAAAACATTTAGAGTCATGGTGTTCAGAGATGAACTTGATTATGGATCTCCTGACAGGATGAGTTTGATAACTTAATACTAATAAATCTTTTTTTCCCCCTTATTTATTTAAAAAAAATTTTTTTTATTGTGAACTGAGTGAAGGTTCACACAACCAATCATCAGTTTTGCATTCAGCAAATCAAACACTTCGTTTCATCTCAATGACTGCAGTCCCTTCAATGTAACATCCTTTTTCTTATTTCTATTCCTTCTTCTTTCCCAACCCTTCTAAACTTTCACCTTGGGTAAACGCTACCCTTTTGATCTTGAATGGTGGATATCACATACACATGTCCAAAGTCTATATATGGAACAACTCTCTGTACTGAGATAAAACTTACAATACCAACAGAAGTCGTTTCTGTACATACATGTGTCATTGGAATCCTAGTATGGCGCTGTAGGATAAGCACTGAACCACAAGGTTGGTGGTTCAAGTCCAATAGCTATTCCTTGCTATGAGTCAGAATCAACTCTACAGCACTAACAGAGGACTATATGATCTATATTCAGTTCTTTTATTAATGTTCATTTCTCTGAATGTATTTCCTCCTATAAAACATACCAGAACATAGACACACAGGGCTAGAGCCGAGAGGGAAGCATTCAGCTCATATGAAGTGAGGGGAGATACACAAGAACACACAAATATACAGATAGAACCCATTTGACCTAGCCTCAATGGCTTGATAATCAGAACTTGACTAGAGGAAGATTAAAAAAAATATTTTTTGATAAGGGAAACGAAGGTAAATTGTTACAATTTGATGAACTTGACCTATATGCATGGAGGTTGTTGTTGTTGTGAAGTGCCGTAGAGTCGGTTCCAACCTTTCGCGATCCTGTATAGGGTTTCCGAGGAACAGCTGGTGAGTTTAAATTGCCGACCTTGCAGTTCAAACAGTTTTGCAGTCTGGCACATTTAACCCACAGCGCCACACCAGGACTCTATACTCATGGAGGTAGTAACTCTAAATACCAACAGAGAGGGAAGGAGTCTTCACATTAAGTATCAATGCTATCCTCCTCTGTACACAGGGTAGATAGGGATGGGCAACTTAGATATTGGTTATCTAAAATGAGGGGGTGATGGAGGCACGAAGTGACTGGCTTACAAGGTTTCAAGAGGGAATTTAGCTAAAGAGTGTGTGGGGGAAGAAAGAGTCCCCACTGAATAGTTTTCTTCTTGACTACATGGGTCTGGTGAAAAGAGATGGGGATAAGATTCTTATGATTCAATAGTGAATAATTGTTATCATGACTAATTGCAACTCTCACAATTGTAAAGGTAGAAGTTTTGTACGAAAAATGGGGGAGCAGTTAATTTTACAGTCCAGAAACAGAGGACCCCAGGACCATCAAGGGAGAAGAACACAAGTGGAATCTGGGACTTTATCCAGAGAAGCAGCAAAACCAGTGATGGAGGCAGAGATGGGGACATGGAGGGAGGGAGCAGCTGAGGATTCTAGATTCATGGGAATAGAAGTACTAAGAACTGGCAGCCAGGAGGCAGACTTTCAGAAGGTGTCCTTTGGTGGTGTAAATAAATTATTATATATACCTACATGTTTAAAAAAAAAAAAAAAAGAGCTAAAGTGAATAGAGAAAAATACTGTTATCTGATGGTAAATGGACAGGATTATATGTAATAAAACAAGGTGTATGATTTAATGTAAAACTGATGATCTGCCCTGTAAACTTTCACTCAAGTCACAAAACGTAAAAAACAACAAAACCCCTCACATAAAAAAAAAAAAAAAATCACTCATAATTCCACAGCTGTCATTTCAGCACAGAAAGTAAAACAGTGATGCAAGTCTTAACACTCATTGTTTTACCCTATAAGACATAACTCAGCTCTTTAGAAATAAGTTGAAGAAACATAAGGTATTTTAGAGACATAAACTCTGGACGTGGAGTCCTGATATGGTGCTGAAGGATAAGCATTGGACTGCTAACCTCAAGGTAAGCGGTTCAAACCCACCAACCACTCCTCAGAAACCCTATCCAGGGTCGCTATTTAGGAATCCACTTGATGGCACTTAACAACAAACTCTGAACCCAGACTGCTTATGTTCAAATCTCAGCTCTGACACTGACCAACAACATGGGATCTTAGTTACTTATTTGTAAAGTGGAAACAACAGTGCCTTTTTAGTAGGCTTGTCATGAGAATTAACTGAGTTAATAACTGTAAAGCTCTTAGGATAGAGCTCGGTACCTAATAAGTATATTTGTTTTTGGTTAGGTGCCATCGAGTCAGTACCGACTCAAAGCAACCTTATGCACAGCAGAACGAAATACTGCCCTATCCTGGGCCAACCTCGCTACTGTTGTCACGCTTGAGTCCATAGATGCTGCCACTTGGTTAATACATCTTGTTGGGGGTCTTCCTCTTTTTCTCTGACCCTCCACCTTACCAAACATGAGATCCTTCTCCAGCGATTGGTCCCTCCTGACCAAAGTATGAAAGACGAAGTTTGGCCATCTTGGCCTCCAAGGAGCACTGTGTATTATATAGGTGTTCGTTAAAGAGAAAGTAAGTCAATAAGCATCTTATACACTAGATAAACTCAGGAAAGAAATCTGGTCTTGGGTGAAAGTCAATTCACTAATTAGTTCTTGGTTTTTTAAAGGGAAAAATACTAAAACTATTAAGGCTAAGGTTCAAATAGCAATAGATTCCTATGAGAATCTCTATTAAAATAACTATTATTAGCTACAATATAACAACTATGAAAAAGCTGGGTCTATAGCCAAGATAGCTTCTATTATTTAGCTTCGAGTCCCAATACTCAACATGAGAATTTTCCTGTAAGTCCTATGTTATTGTTGTTGTTAAATGCCGTTGAGTAGGTTCCAACCCATAGCGACCCTGCATAGGGTTTCCAAGGAGCTTGAACCACCGACCTTGTAGTTCAAACCTATAGGAAAGATGTTTTCAAGTTACATGGCTATGTAACACTGAATGCCAATCAAGTTCTGGAACTCAGCAAATATGTAGAACTCACTGTATCACATATACTCTTAGGAGATGGATACCCAACTCTAAGTTGATACTATTAATAGCTAATATTTATGGAATGCTTTCTATAGGTCAAGCACTGTTTTTTATATATATTAACTCACTTAATGCTTTCAATAAGTCTGTAACATAGGTACTATTTACTACTATCACCACTTTACAGATGACAAAATTAAGGCACACAGGGTAAACTGCCCACAGTTATACACGAGGTAAGTCACCAAAACCCAGGCAGTAAGTCCATTCAAATCCAAGCAGCCTAGCTAGCTTCAAAGCCTGAGCTCCCAAGCCACAGTTATGTTCCCTCATAACGAAACATCATATACAGGATTGATAATTTTGAACAGCTGACCAAGCTAAAAATGTACAACATACCATACTGTAGTTGCTAATGGTATTCACAACACAGTCAGTAAGAGACTAAGAAGAAGGTAGTTTTTCTTCTTTCTCATTCTAATCCTTCTTTCAAATCTCTCAAGTAAGATTAAATTAATACAAGTGAAGTACTTTTGATAAAGTCTGGCACACAGAAAATGCTTAAATGTTAAGGGCTGGTGGTGGTAAAAATAATAACACCTAAGAATATGCCTCTTAACTCTACCTCACTCTTATTACAGGGCAGGAGCTATTGAGATCTCATCTACATTTTCTCCTTAGTGATTACAAGAACTGAATCAGGACAATAAATGTATTTCACTGTCACAAATCCTAATGATGTCTCCCTCAATAGTGTTACACCTACTCTTCATTTAATGATTATCTCACTATCTGATGCTTTGCATTTACAACAATAATACTAAGTCTACTGACTATTTTGCACATTAATGGTGTTAAGTGTGGCAGAAATGAAAGCCAAGGTATAAGGTGAGAGTAATGTTGGCTGTCATTGTTAAGATTTTGCGTCAACTTGACTGGGTCACGATTCTCAGTGGTTTGGCAGTTATGTAATGATTTAATTTGGAAGTTATCTAAAGATGCAGTCATCCTCCATTTTGTGATGTGATATGGTTATCCACTTTTGCATAATGCTTATTTTTTGTATAAAAACCTGATCTTTGGAATCTAACCATGTCTATGAGTAAGAAGCGAGTACACATTCACCTGACGGCATGAGCAAACTGCTTCATTTCTCAATTCTCTTTTCTTAGCTTACAAAAAGATGGGACTGGGGCCAGAACAAAGAATAAAGTAGCTTTGTAACCTTTTGACTTGACTAGTTGCCAAAAACAGAAGCAAAGTTGGAGACTGTCTTAACTTTGTTAGAAAGGAACTAGCAAAGATTCTAATAACAAGCTCTAAACATGATTGAACATTTTTTTTTACTTTGTCATGGCTGTGCCTGGACATGGCAAAGAACAGAAATGACAACAACTAGTATCAGGACAACAGGGTCCTTCTCTCTCAACTGATCTGCACAATTATTTAGGTTCAAAGCTTAACAAAATCAAGATACTGTTTTAAAAAGAAAAAACTAGAAAACTCAAACACTTTCCATTAGAAAAAGACAATACTGGAAATAATCTAGCACTCACAGAATTTTCCAGCCTTCAGATACAACACAATACCACGAATGAAAACCAAGCAATTTGTTTTAAATGAAATATAATGGAATTGAAAACATTAGAATACATTACCAATAAAGGTAAATTTTGTTTCACAAAACTTGTTTCAATATTAAACATCAATATGTACACACATGTATTTCAGTACTGGGTAACAATGTTAAATGTACAATTTATTGTGATCCATGATCCAAAAAGTTTGAAAGCCCATTTTACCCAGAAGATAAAAGAGAAAACCCATAAGCAAAATGGGAGAAAAACAGTCACTTTAAACATGCAAAATAACCTTTTGTGTTGTGGTGGCTTTCTAAGTTATAGTTTTTTAAGGCATGCCTCTAAAAGAGAACAAAAAAGGAAAAGGAAACTGTCTGGCGACAGAATCATTGGTTTAACATAGTTATTCTAAATACACAATTTCACAGAACGTGAGATAATGAGACTAAATAAATATATAAAAACAGGAGGCATACAGAAGAGATAAGATTTTCAGTTTATACACAATTAAACACCGTACCAACATGAAAGGGCCTATTCCTTATGCAAAAGCTTGGGTTCTCATTTACAACATTTAGTCATCAATGGTACATACTCAGTGCTGCTTAATCTTTAGCAATATAATAGCCAGGGAAAGGGAAAAGCAGATTTGAAAAATTCTACTTTATTTTAGATTTCACAGATGGTTCTTAAATTTAAATTTCTTATATTTAAATTTAAGAAAGAAAAAAATGCATAGATAAGATAACTAACTTGGAAATGTTTTTGTAAGACATTTATGAACTATTGTTATTCCTAATATATACCCTGATTTATTAAATATTCAAAGGAAAAAAAATCATACACACATATTCTAATTATCCTCTCCACAAAGAGAGACTATCATACTAAAACCATCAATCTCATAGGGAAATTAAGACCACTGTGCTAAATTAAAATTTTCTTACTCTGAGAAAACAAAGGGGTGGGGATGGGGTAACAAATGAATCTGACCTAAATCTTTCTCAAGTACTAAGGAAACTAAAGAATAAAGTTCAATTTCATCTAAGAGATAACCATTCTAATTTATTCCCATAGTAACAGTGCTGACAGCAACAATCTACCAATTTCCCTAAATTCAATAACTTCCATATTACTCTATTTCAGGTGAAAAGCTATTTAAAATGTTAAAGAAACTGATTATCAAACCCACAAGTAAGAGTTGCTTTTGAAACAAAAATGAAATGTTAAGGAACATTCTAAATAACAAAGACTAAACCACAATAGCAAAGCTTACACTTCTCAGCTGCATAACAATACTTTTCCTACCCTTGAATGCAAAAGACATTCTAGACAAAAGCTACTACAAAAATCCATGGTTTCAACAAATATATCTGAATTGAATAAGAGCAGTTAATATGTTAAGAATTAAAATAATCAAATTCCTAACCAGCTGTCACTTCTTACCAGAAATTAGGGTAGTTTTGTTTTTTTTTTCCTGTTAAGCAGAGAACATGAGTCTCAATTATTTTCAAAATATTCAGAAAAATAACTTCTTATCTGAATCGAAGACTCTTGCATTAAGCTTCACCTTCAATCTGACAAATACAAAATCATGTACTATTAAAGATGTAGTTAAGACTATTTTTTCTTTTCACTTAGAAAAAAAGCAAAAAGAATAGCATTAATATAATCAATAGTACTCTAAATGACTATTTACATTTTTCATTAAGAAAAGAATTGGTTTGTTAAAGCTCCCCTCCTCTTTTCAAAAGTAAAAATAAAACACTAACTTAAATATACAGTAAAACCTGCAAACACCATAACCAGTGTAAGGCGAAAACCTGTCAGATAAGGAAAACTCAAATGTTTTTCCATTAATAGACACACAGAAAGTGGTTACAACTGCACTCTGTCAACCCCGGAGTAAGACCTACCAAAATAAGGCAGTTTGGCCCAAGTTCCAGCTCTCACAAGTTTCGCTGTATTTACTCTAAAACATGGTAGTCCTCAAGAGAGGATGTACTTAATCTTGCACAAATTTCTAAATCTGGAAATGAGACCAGAGGAAAATATCTTATTTGATACATCATTAACAAAAAGACAGAAATTCCAGTTTTAGATATTTAAAAACTTGTTAAATTCCCATGGAATGGGTTAAAGATTTCAGAGCTTAAGACTACTACATAAACTCATTTATACTCTGCAGGTCAGAAAAGGAAAATAATTAACTGCAAGAGGTAAGTCATTTTAGTAATCTAGAATGCATTTTATTTAAACCTGCCTACACAGGGTCGCTGGACTCCTGTGTAGTGCTGGGAGTTAATGCACTAGACTGCAAGGTCAGTCAGAATCGTATGGTTGGCGGTTCAGGCTCACCAGCCGCTAGGGGTTGCTATGAGTCAAAACTGACTGGAAGGCACTTAACAACAACATACAGTACCAGTATCACTATGAGTTGAACCTGACCCCACTGCACACGATGACCACCACCACCACCTTTATACAAAAATGGTATGAACTCTGCTGCCAGAAAGACTAAATTCAGATTCAGCTATCCTGCTAACTAGTTGTGTGACTTTCAGATGGTTAAGTAACATCGGGCCTTGATTTCCTCACCTATTAAATGGAGATAGTACGAGTACTTACTTAATAGGGTTTTAAGAATTAGAGTTAATATAAGGGGCTTTCAAATGTTACAGGAAAATCATACTATGCTTTAATTCCATATTACATAAACTTTTTGAAGGCCCCTCATATATGTAAACCAGTTAGAAGAATATTTAATATAGCATATTATATAAGAATGAACTTTATTATTATAGACTTCTACATTCAGTTGTAAAAAGTTTCCCAAATAAAACACATAAGGTCACCTAAGTAAGAGCCAACGTGATGGCAATTAGCAACAGCAAAACAGAAAGAACATGATTTTATACTAATTAAACTATAAGCCGTTTGAATTGCAAGGTCGGCAGTTCAAGCTCACCAGCTGCTCCTTGGAAACCCTCTAAAGGGTCACTATGGGTCGGAATCCATATTAATGCAAGAACCCGAATAATGAAGCAAAATCCATATTAATGCAAGAACCTGAATAATGAAGCAAAATCACTCCAAGAATGATGAAAAAGACAGATTATTTAAAACCTAGTTTAAAATGTTATTACCATATACACTGGTAGAAAGCAATACTTTCTTCGGATAAAGTTCAATTTAATACTAATTATGTTAAATCTTACAACTTAATTTAGACACGGACAAGTAAGGTTAAATTAACAATTTAACTGTAAATGTAAGCCCTGTGTATCACCTAGTTCACATAAACAACCCAAATATCTATCAGTGTACTGTACATAGGATGTACCCAAATGATACTGAAAGAAATGTAATACAAAGATTATTTCTATTTTCCAGGGAGGGAAAAAAAAATCTAAATGGCACAACTATTAACCAAGCTAATAAATTAAAGTGCAGCCCACACAATCTGTAGTAAGATCTTTAAGATAGTAAGTACTGACTGCGCCTTGGACTGATTATCTGTTAACTTATTTACAATAAGTCCAAAACAAAAAACCAAACCCACTAACACTGAGTAGATTCCAACTCAGAGGGACCCTCTAGGGCAAAAAAGAAAGCTCATAAGGTTTCCAAGGCTGAAATCTTTAAAGAAGCAGGCTACCAAATCTTTCTCCCATGTAGCAGCTGGTGGGCTTCAACTACTGACCCTTTGGTTAGTAGCAGAAAGCTTTAACCAATGCACCACCAGGTCTCCTCTATAATAAGTCGATTCTATTTAAACTACACATTTCCTTTTCTGATTTAAAATACTGCTGCATATTTAAAAGGAGAAAATGGTAAAGACAAATTTTATGAAACCCGTATTTAAAAATATTTCAAGACATATTAGAAGATAGCAGAAAAATATCCTAATTATTTCTACTTTTAATAGTTAGCTAAACAAGTACTTAGGTTGATAGGACCAAATAAAATATCAAGATGATGATGTGGCTTCTGTTGATTGCTATGCTGTTTCTTGCTTGCTATGTTCTCTGTCAATAGGGCAGTTTATTGTGTAACCTATATATTCGGTTGTTGTTGTTGTTGTTATGTGCCGTGGAGTCGGAACCGACTCATAGCGACCCTGTACAGGGTTTCCGAGGGTGTAAATCTTTACGGGAGTAGAAAGCCTCATCTTTCTCCCGCGGAGCAGCTGGTAGTTTCGAACTGCTGACCTTGCGGTTCACAGCCCAAGTCGTAACCACTACGCTACCAGAGCTCCTTATATATTCGGTACACAAACATAAATCTATTTTTAAGTTAATCAACAAGTAGAAAGTCCACCTATTTTCCACTTTACTATAAACATTTAATTATCTACCCCTTTATTTGAAACAAATTAAATGAAGAGGAATAATAAACTATTCCTAATATTTTAAAATATCCATATCCATTTTTAACTACTCTTTCTCCATTTAAATCATGAGCTAAAATATCCTGCTGCTATGTGCAGAACACAAAAATTCTTTAGGAAAACAACTACCCAAAATGAAGTTCTATAAGGTTTTTATTTGCAACCACAACAAACTGTGAAAACCGTTAAGTCGTTAGCTAGAATACTGAAACCATACTGCAAGATGCAAACCGAAAGGACGTGGTTAAGATGTACTGGTTCTCCCATTTTTAAAACTGCACCTTCCTTAAAACACATCTTAGGGCTCCAGGACAAATAATAAAACATGTAAAACAAAACACAATAGCAAGTAAAATGGCAAGAAATAATAAGCAACACCAATCAAATCAAACCAAAAGGGAAAAACCTACCAGATGTTAATTATGCAGCAATAAACTTAAAATTGAATCCTCAGAGTTACAAACTAAGACTGTGCCAAACCAAAGAAAAATTTCTATAGAAAACCAACAGTGATGGATTCTTCTCTTGAGCTTTAAAAACAAACAGTAAGCTATCTTTAGTGATCATACTTTTCTGTTTGGCGGCAAGGTAACAGCGGTACAGCCTTTTCAGTAATTAGAGTCTATATCAGCGTTCTACACAAAGCCCAGAAACATGAACATAACCTCTCCAATGAGAACATAAGATGTTCATTGCACTTAAGGGTTTCTATGTAAAATTTATACCATAATTAGGCCAAAGACATTTCAGAAGAAAAACAAAGTCTCCCATCCCAACCCCACCAACCTTTTCAACTTCTACTTTATAAGTTTCTTTTCTTTAGTCCCTTGTTGGAAGGCAAAATTACTTCAGCCCTGACTTTAAAAGTTTGTGTCATAGATGTCTTAAACTCAAACTCTCATTATTATGGTATTAAATTTATTGAAAGTTAACACTAATTACTATAGTGAGATTCTAGCCTAAACTTTGATACAACCCAAACCTACTACTCTGAGTGTATGTACAGGGCTTTTTTTAAAAAAAATAACCTTGGAATAATCATCACTAATTCTTTAGGCCCTTTTTTATTTATGAAATGAAGACGGAGGATTGAACTCTTTGGTTCTAATTGTAAAAATTTGGTAGCGAAGTAGTTACGAATCAGGCTGCTAATCTCAGGGTCAGCAGTTCGAAACTACCAGCTGTTCCGTAGGATAAAGATGAGGCTTTCTGCTCCCGTAGAAAGCCTATGCAGGGTCGCTATGAATCAGAACTGACTCCAAGGCACGTAACAACAACAACAGATAAACTGTAAGAATCTATCTCGGTGCTCTTGGCTGGCACAAACAATTAAGCAAACAATTACGAGGTTGGTAGTTTGAACCCATTCAGAGGTGCCTTGGAAGACAGGCCTAGAAATCCGTTTCTGAAAGCCACAGTCTTAAAACCTCTAAGGAACATGCACATACAGGGTTGCCGTGAGAAGGAATCAATTTAACGGCAACAAGTCGGAACCGACTCGACGGCACTTAACAACAACAACACATTTAGGCCTAGACTTAGACATGCTCAAGAAATTGAGAGTTTGGAAATAAAAATGGCTGAAAGAGGGCCCTGAATCAACTCAAAGATGGGGCTAACTATTGTGGTGTTGTGGGTTAATGCGCTGGACTGCAAAACCACAAGGTCGTGGTTCAAGCTCACCAGATGCTCCTCAGAAACCCTATGGGTCGGAACCAATTCAACTGCACTTAACAACAACAAAGTTCCCATGGCTTAGGGGAGTAGGGGGAAGTGCACAAAACTAGAGATAAAGAAGCATTTGTAGTCAACATATATTCATTGGGGTTAGTTTTTCAGAATGGAAAATTATGAGACCAGGATGAATGGCAGTTCGTTTCCAGAGCAGGTCCTGGGGAACTTTCAAAGAAGTTTCCCTAAACTGTTAGGTAAGTCCTGAAAGCAAACCAGAAGGGTTCTTCTCTGTGACTTCTAGGACTAAGATGGCCATGCTCCAAAAAAACAGCTGAAGCCCAATTTTGGAATAAATTAAGGTCTATTATATTTTCTTACATGAGGGAGCTTCAAAAAAATCGTGGAAAATCTAATTTTTTCCATGAACTTTTTGAAGTCCCCTCGTATGCATATGTATCTAAAATTAAGATTTTTCTATAGTAACTCACTATTCAAAAGAGAAGCTGAATATAATTCTGTTTACACCCTAAGTATTAAGTTTAAGAGCAGAATTTATATAATTACAAAAAAAATTATACACAAAAAAATCTACAATTAAATGCTAGGCATACACAGAAAAACAAAAAGTATCCAACCCTGTACACAATTAAACTTCGGATCACAATATTTGGACAACTCAATCCCTTCACTTTACAGATGTTAAATGCTGTCGAGTCGGTTCCGACTCATAGCGATCCTGTACAGGGTTTTCCGAGGAGTGGCTGGTGTGTTTGAACCGCCGACCTTGCGGTCCAGCGCATTTTCCTGCAAGGGCACACCGTTTTGGGTCGCTATGAGTCGGAATCAATTCGATGGCAGTGGGTTGCGTTTGGTTTTGGGTTAACTCTTGGCTAGAAATTAACAAAACCTCCAGAGAAATTTAAGAAAGAAGCCCTAAATCTCAAAATGGGTAAAAGATGGTTTTAAGACTAAGATGTAAACAATGCTATTATTATGTTATTAAGTGCCGTCGAGTCGGTTCCGCCACTTAGCGACTCTCTAGAGGGTTTCCAAGGAGCGACTGGTGAGCTTGAACCAAGGACCCTGAAGTTCAACCCGATTGTGTAGTCTAGCGCATTAGCCCACGGCGCCAGAGAAGACAAAAAAGTTACAAGAAAAGTCTAAGAAATATTGCCCAGTCTGACTTAAAAAACTGGGGTGGGAGGTGGAGATTAGAAAATTTGTTAAAACACTTAAAACTGCAGAAACAATGTATGAGGCCAGGATTGAGATGAATAGCTGCATAAGGAGCTCAACTAAAGAAAACGTACTTTGAAATTACTAATGAGCTCTTCATTAGAACACGTTTCCACAAACTAACATTTCTGGCAATTAACTTACTACCTATGGGGCGAATCATCTCCCCCCAAAACTGTCCTCTGTCATGCAAACTATCCTATAAGTAAAGCCCATTCAGAAAAAAGGGTGGACGCTCCCAGAACATCCGTATCTTTTTGTCAGCTGTGCACATCCTTTCTCAGAAAAGACAAAACTGCCAGGACGCCCTTAAGACCCATCAATTACTAAAATCGCACAAATCCAGCGGCCTACCATCTGTCAGTCTGCTCTTCAGAGAGCCCCAAAACTGGGCTCCCGCGAAGAACCGGAACGCCTTGGTAGGCCTAAGGAAGCTACGTGAGATCAGTCTAACCCAGTGCCGTGGGGCAAAACTCCCTCCAGGCCAGGGAAGTCTTCCCAGACGGGGACTCTGATAAAGTCCTCTAGCTAAGAAAACGCCGGGAGAACCCTAAGCGAAGGCACACATGTCACACATTAGCCTCTGAATGGGAGAAGGGTCAAAGGTGAAGAAAGCTGGGGGATGAGAATCTGGGGTTCTTGACATAAACGCTGAGTTTGCCAGTGGAAGAGGATAAGCAAGATGAGAGATCCCGTTGGGTGAAAAAGCAGTGAGTTGTCGGGATCAGGGCTTGCAAAAGAGGGGTGTTAAAATACGAATGGGGGGAAACAGGGTCAATGACTGAAGGAAGTGCCTGGGGGGAAAGCAAAAATCAGAGCTGAAAGAGGGATGAGGCTGAAGAAAAGCAGCTACAAGTGCGCCAAGGAGAGAAAGGATAGCTGAAGTGAAAGGAACGCGGCCAACTTGAGAGAAAGGGCTGAGGTGAGAGAAACCCTGCAGGGACAAGGGACCGGCGAAGAAAAACCCACCCAGAGGAACCGGGGTTTGACTCGTTTCCCTACATGCTGTATTCGACCAGCTTCCACTCCGACCTGGTGGCGGTGGAGACTCACCCAAAGGATGCAGAGGCCCCACCACAACAGGGCATGGGGAACAATCCAAATCCACCACAGAACCAAGGGAGTGGAAGAAACGGCGGCGTTAGCGTGACCCGGATACACATCCCTAGGAACCGGAAGTAAGCGGCTACGGTCGACTCATAATCTACACCTCTTTCCCACCATCCTCCAGCAGCCTTTGGGCGCATGTGTTAGACCTCACGGGGCGGGTAATCTTCTGGACCCCGCCCACTCCGACCCTGGGAGCTCCGCCTCTACTTACGCTCCTCCCCTATTTACACGCCTAGTTTGGCGCCTGTGAGTGCTGAATGGAGTGGATTGGATGAATTACACTACGCTGAGGACCTGGAAGCACAAACACGTCGGATTAAAAAACAAAACAAAAACTCAAACTCTTTTTCAAAAAACTTAAATTTGGTGGACTTATAAAAACTGGGAGGAACAATGGGTGGTAAATTTTGGAAGATGCTTGGGAGGCTGTTGTTGTTGTTGTTAAGTGCCGTCGAGTCGGTTCCGACCCATAGCGACCCTGTACAGGGTTTCCGAGGGTGTAAATCCTTACGGGAGTAGAAAGCCTCATCTTTCTCCCGCGGAGCGGCTGGTAGTTTCGAACCGCTGACCTTAAGGTTCGCAGCCCGATTCGTAACCACTACGCTACCAGAGCTCCTAGCCTAAAGTGACTTTTTTATCCCCAATATTTATTTGTTGTTGTTAAGTGCCCGAGAGTCGGTTCCTACTCGTAGTGAGCCTGTATAGAGTTTGTGAGGAGCAGCTAACTGGTAGATTTGAACCATCAACCTCATGGTTAGCAGTCCAGTGTTTATCCTACAACGCCGCACCAGGAACCCTAATATTTATTTACTTTAATGCCCTGGTGCAGCGCTGTAGGATAAACACTGGACTGACTGCCAACTAACTACAAGGTCAGTGATTCTAACCCACGAGTCACTTCTCGGAAAACTTAAACAGGATTGCTATGAGTCTGAACGACTCGATGGCACTTCACAACAACATGTTATATCTGTCTATAAAAAAGTCCTGGTGTGGTGCTGTGGGTTAATGCACTGGACTGCAAAGTCGGTTGGAACTGCAAGGTTGGCGGTTCAAGCTTACCAGCTGCTCCTCGGAAACCCTATACAAGGTCCTGTGAGTTGGAACCAACTCAATGGCACTTAACAACAACAAAGGAAAAAGTACAGCCAGAAAGCTGCTTCGAAGCCAGATGGTGAGACTTGATCTGTCTTAAGGAGGGAGCAGTTCCTGGAGGACATCATGCTTTGTAAAGTGCAGGGTCAGCAAAAAAGACGAAGGCTCCCTCAACGAGTTGGATTGGCACAGTGGTAGCAGAAATGCGTTCAAGTATAACAATTGTGAGGATGGTGCAGAACTGGGGCACTGTTTTGTTTTGTCATGCATAGGATCGCTATGAGTCAGAACCCACTAAAACACACCTAACAATAACAACATATTATAATGAACTTACAATTAATTTCTATTTGGTGTAAATTCATTTATATATTTGATCAGTATACTTTAAAACGCTTCATTAATTTTAAATTACTAGTCATGTATAAATTTATGAAGTTTATTAAATGTGGGGGCCCTTTTTAAGGAGAAAAAGAAAAATTACACCTACAATATTTTATAAAACTAAATTTTAGGCTGAGAAAAGAAATTATGAGTTTTTAAAAGCTCACAAATACCACAGATATCATAAAATCCAGAAAAAAAACATGTTTTTATTAACTGTTTGCCACAACTAAAATACATTTCTCCTACATTTTCTTGGCTGTATATTCTCGCTCATCTCTTCCTATGACAATTTACTTCTTGTTGTTAAGAGCCGTGGAGCCGGTTCCAACTCATAGAAACCCTATATAGGATTTCCAAGGAGCAGCTAGTGTGTTTGAACCATTAACCTTGTGCTTCAAACCAACCTTATGGTAAAGTGCTTAACCTACAGAGCCATACAGGAATAATTTCTGAAGCTTCTTAACTCCTCTCACACACCACATCTAATTCATCACTAAGTTATATAGGATACACTTTCAAAATCTGTCCAGAATCTGGCCACTTATCGTTTCTACCAATCTGTGACCGGTTGTCTTATTTGCATCCTTGCCTTCCCACAAACTATTGACACAACAGATTCAATCTCCTGTTAAAGTCTTAATCAAATCAAATCCTTCCTCCAATGGATTCCCATCTCACAGTGAAATCAAAGTTCTTACATTAGTCTACAAGATCCTCAAGATTTGATCGTCCTGATGTAGCTATGTAGGTTAATGTGCTAGACTGTAAAGCCATTTGAACTGCAAGGTTGGCAGTTCAAGCTCACCAGCTGCTCCTTGGGAACCCTATACAGTGTCGCTATGGGTTGGAACTGACTTGACAGCACATAACAACAACAACCTCCATTACAGTCCTGGGGTGGCACTGCAGGATAAGCACTGGACTGCTAACTACAAGGTCAGTGGTTCAAACCCAACAGCTGCTCCTTGGAAACTCTATACAGGGTCGCTATGAGTCAGAACCTACTAGATGGCACTTAGCAACAACAGTCCCATTATGGAGTCATAGTGTGGCACTATAGGAATAAGCACTGGCCTGCTAACCGCAGGTTGTTAATTCAAACCCACCAATGCTCCTTGGAAACACTATATAGGGTAGCTACGAGTTGGAACTGACTCAACAGTACTTAACACCCCCATTATGAAGTCCCAGTGTAGTGCTGTAGGATAAGCATTGGATTGTTAACAGTTAGGTGGACAGTTCAAACCCACCAGCTGCTCCTATACAGGCTTACTATGTATTGGAACCAATTGGACAGCACTTAACAAAGCAACAACAGTTGTTGCCTAGTGGTAGAGTTATCTTTCACAGATAACTGGGTTAGATTCCAGGCAAATGCACCTCATGCACTGCTACCAGATGTCACAATGCAGATGTGTATTGCTGTGATACTGAGCAGAACTTTCAAACTTAGACAAACTAGGAAGAAAGATCTGGGGATCTGCTTCTGCAAATCAGCCAATGAAAACGCTATGAATCACGTCAGTCCCATTCTGTACGTATGATTGCCATGAATCCAGCTAACAACAGCAACCCCATTAAATCTCTGATCTCTTTTCTTACACCCTCCATTGTTCCTCCAATCTCGACACAGTAGCTTCTTTGCTTTTTCTCAAATCTGCAGGTGGAACCTGGCCCTTTGTGCTTGCTGATCTCTCTGCCTGGAATGCTGTTTCCCTAGATAGTTGCACCTCTCACTCTTTACATCTTTGTTCAGATATCACCTTCTCCATGCCACCTTCCTGTTGTTAAATGCTGTCGGATTGGTTCTGACTCACAGTGACCTGCACAGGGTTTTTAAGGAGATTGTGACCCCCCAGGATTATCAAGGAGATTGCCACCAAGCCTGTCTTCTGAGGCTCCTCTTGTTGTTGTTAAGTACTGTCAAGTTGGTTCCAACTCATATCATATGAACTTTATATAGGGTTTCCGAGGAGCAACTGGTGAGTTTGAACCACCAACTGCCGGGGTCTGACCCCGACATAGTTGTCATGCGTGTTTGGTTCACGAGGAGGGGAGATCCAGCGGCGATAGGGATAGCGAAAGAATACACAGAGAAACAGAAGAAGGGAGACAATGAGGCACCCCAAAGCCAGGGTGGATACATCACTGGTGGGCAGGCTTGGGACTACAGGCATCATGGCCTCTGCAGGCAGCGACTCACTGCCCTGCAATCTTTAATGGATGCCTTCCAACCCGTAACGCACCGCAATCTTTACTCCATGCCTTCCAACCAGTAATGCACAGATCTTTACTCCATGCCTGCCAACCAGTAATGCACTGATCTTTACTCCATGCCTGCCAACCAGTAATGCACTGATCTTTACTCCATGCCTGCCAACCAGTAATGCACACCTGGGGAGGCCCGGGCCTCTGCTTTATTTAGGGGAGGAGTTTCACACCAAGCTGGGAGGGACTAAAACAGGATACAGCTAACATCAGTAATTTTCCAGACATTCAGGTAATTTTACATTGTACTTCACTGGTTCGAATCCCAGGCCAGCAACTTGAATTCTCAGGCCCAATTAACATATCTATAGCCCCTGAGGTCAGTTGGGGGAAGTTGAGAGTTCTGCAGGAGACGCCCAGGTGAATGGGCTGCACCTGGAAAAGGGATTAGGGAGGATGGGTTCTTTGTCTATAGAACAAAGAACCGAGAAGTAGCTAAGATATTTTTAGTTAATCCTTTGGAGAAAGGTTTAACCTTGCAACCTTTAGTCTTGGCTTTAGGAAAATATCACATTTATCTGTGGATTGTCAAAGGCTCCAAGTGTATTAATTTAATATATATACCTGAATATTAATATGAAAGCAATTTGCCATTAACTGCCAGTGGCCTCATTTGTTACACTCGGCCCTAGTGGGCCTCGAACCTCTGATTAGTCTTACATGGTCTGCAACAACCAACTTTGGTGTTCAAGTCTACCTTGAATCCAGTGCTTACTCTACATGCCACACCAGGACTGGAATACTGTTATCCCCTTGTACTCCCTAGCCCAATCTCTTACTCTAACAGTTCTTATTCCCACCCAACTGCACAAGTTGACAAGTGGCACTCCATTACTAGCCAAAAGTTTGGCAGTTTGAACCTACCTAGAAGAGTCCTGGTTGGCACTGTGGGTTAATGTGCCAGACTGCAAGGTCGGTTTGAACTGCAATGTCGGTGGTTCAAGCTCACCAGTCACTCCTTGGAAACCCTAAACAGGGTTGATATGAGTTGGAACCAACTCAACAGCACTTAACAACAAGAGGAGGCTCAGAAGACAGGCTTTGTGGCAATCTCCTTGAAAACTCCGTGGAACAGTTCTCCTCTGTACACATAGGATCACCATAAGTTGGAGTCAATTCTACAACAACCAAAAAAATATTGGGCTGGATGTCTCTCTCCCTGCACCAGAATGTAAGGGTCATGAGAACATGTATATTTGTCTGGGGTTTTTTGTTGTTGTTGTTGTTGTTGTTTGCTTGCTGACATATCTCTGCACTAGGACAAAGACTGGCATATTGTTGTTAGATGCCACCTAGTCAGTTCCAATTCATCACTACCCTGTGCATAACAGACGAAACACTGCCTGATTCTGTGCCATCCTCACAATTATTGTTATAGTTGATCTCATTGTTGCTGCCATTGTGTCACTCATCTCCTTGAGGGTCTTTATTTCACTGTTCCCTGCTCTACTAAGTGTGGTGTCCTTCTACAGGAACTGTCCCTCCTGATAACATGTCTGAAGGATGAGAGACAAGACCTTGTCATCCTCTCTTCCAAGGAGCATTCTGGCAGCATTTCGTCCAGCACAGATTCATTTCTTCTGGCAGTCCATGTACTTTTTTTTAAAAAAAGCTTTTATTTTGAATTGAGTGGTAGTTTGCACGGGAGAACAGCGGTTTTGCACTCATCTTACCATGTTTCATTTCATTGCAATGATTACAATCCCCTCGATGCATCATTATTCAACAGCATTTGCTTCTATTCCCTTTGGGGTTCTTTTTTGGGGGATGTACACAAAAACACTCAAGAATATAATAATTTAGATAACCAAAGGTCACATCCTTAAAGCCTGCCTCCTGGCTGGCAGCACACAACCTTTCTCTTCCCATGAGTCTAGAGTGCTTGGCAGCTCTATCTCTATATGTCATCATCTTTGCCTCCATCTCTGGTGTCACTCCTTCTCTGGATTATTGTTGTTGTTGAGTACTGTCAAGTCGATTCCAAGCCTTAGCAACCCTGGTTTCCAAGGAGCAGCTAGTGAGCTTGAACCACCAACCTTGCAGTTCAAATGACTTCACAGTCTGATGCATTAGCCCACATTGCCACACCAGGACTTTGGATAGAGTCCCACATTTTACTCATGCTCTTCTTCTTTGATGGTCCTAGAGTCCTCTGTTCCTAGATTGTAAGATTTACTACTCCCCCATTTGTTACAAAACTTCTACCTTTACAGCTATGACCATCGAATTTAGGCACGGTAACAATTAATCACTATTGAATCATAAGAATCTTATCCCCATCTCCTTTCACCAGACCCATCTAGACAAGATGAAAACTATTCAGTAGGGGTTCTACCTTCC
This sequence comes from Chrysochloris asiatica, assembly GCF_000296735.1. Classification (NCBI taxonomy): domain Eukaryota; kingdom Metazoa; phylum Chordata; class Mammalia; order Afrosoricida; family Chrysochloridae; genus Chrysochloris; species Chrysochloris asiatica. The sequence goes on along the minus strand of NW_006408565.1, from coordinate 8,784,521 downwards.
CCCACATACTCTGAAACTAAAGTCCCTCTTGAAAACTTGTAAGCCAGCCACTTTGTGCCTTTATAGTTCCCCTTCCCTCCATTTTAGGTGGTGGTGGTGGTGGTGGTGGTGTGCTATGGAGTCAGTTCTGACTCATAGTGACCCTGTACAGGGTTTCTGAGGCTGTAAATCTTTACGGGAGCAGAAAACCTCATCTTTCTCCCATGGAATAGCTGGTACTTTCGAACTGCTGACCGTGAGATTAACAGCCCAATTCATAACCACTATGCTAGAATACTACTTTACTTTGAATAACTTCTGAATTCTACTTGAACCTCTGGTAGCTCTCTGTCAATATATGGTTGCAGTTGTTTTTAAATTATCTTCAGCAAAACTTTACTTGCATGTGATATTAATGATATTGTTCAATGATTTCTACCTTCCGTTGGGTCACCTCTCTTTGAAACGGGCACAAATATGTCCAATTAGTTAGACAGGTTCTTCATCAAAATTTCTTGGCACAGTTGAGTGAGCACTTCCAGTGCTGAATGTTTGTTGAAAGATTTCAATTTGTATTCCATCTATACCTAGAGCCTTGTTTTTTGCCAACACGCTTAGTACTGCTTGGAATTCTTCCCTTCAGTACCATCGGTTCTTGATCATATATTACCTCACCTCTTAAAATGGTTGAGCATTGAATATTTCTTTTTGGTACAGTGACTCTGTTTATCCCTTCCATCTTCTTTTAATGCTTTCTGCATCATTCAATATTGTCCCCATAGAATCCTTTAATATTGCAAATAGAGACAGCTTGCATTCTTCCTTTTTTGTTTTCTAACTCCAGATCTTTGCACATTTCATTATAATACTTGACTTTGTCTTCTTGAGCTGCCCTTTGAAATTTTCTGTTTAGCTCTTTTATTTCTTCATTTCTTCGGTTTGCTTTAGCTTCTCGGTGTTCAAGAGCAAGTTTCAGAATTTCTTCTGACATCCATTCTGGTCTTTTCTTTCTTTCCTGTCTTTTTAATGACTTTTTGCTTTCTTCTTGGATTATGTTCTTGATGTCATCCCACAGCTCTTCTGGTCTTTGGTCATTACTGTCTAATGCATCAAATCTGTTCTTGAGGTGGTCTCTCAATTCAGGAGGGATATATTCAAGGTCATATTTTGGTTCTCATGAACTTGTTTTAATTTTCTTCAGCTTCATCCTGAACTTGCTTATGAGCAACTGATGGTCTGTTTCACAGTCTGGCCTTGTTTTGGCTAATATTGAACTTTTCCACCATCTCTTCCCACATATGTTGTCAATTTGATTCTTGTGTATGCCATCTGATGAGGTCTAGGTGTAAAGTCCCTTTTATGGTGTTGAAAAAAGGTATTTGCAATGAAAAAGTCATTGGTCTTGCAAATTTTTATCCTTCAGTCTCCAGCATCATTTCTAATACTAAGGCCATATTTTCCAACTACCTATTCTTCCTCTTGGTTTCCAACCTTCCCATACCAATCACCAGTAGTTATCAATGCATCTTTGATACCATGTTTGATCAATTTCAGACTGAAAAAGTTAGTAGAATTCTTCAATTTCATTATCACTGTCTTTAGTGGTTGATGCGTAAATTTGAATAACAGTGATATTAACTGGCCTTCCTTGTAGGTGTATATGGATATTATCCTATCACAGGCAGCATTCATTGTATTTCAAGATAGATCTTGAAATGTTCTTTTAGAAGTCAAATGTAACACCATTCCTCTTGAATCTGTTGTTCCTGGCATAGTTGCTATTGTTGTTAAGTGCTGTCAAGTCAATTTTGACTCATAGTGATCTTGTATAGGGTTTCTGAGGAGTGGTTTGTGAGGTTGAACTCTGACCTTGTGGTTCAAACAGACTTTGCAGTCTAGGGCATTTACCCCACAGCACCACACCAGGACTTCCATTCCTGACGTAATAAACCATATGAATGTCTGGTTCAAATGGATGCAAGTCCATTTTAGCTCACTAATGCCTAAGATTTCTATTTTTATAGATTCTATTTCATTTTTTACAACTTCCAATTTTCCTAGATTCATATATCATACATTCCATGTTCTGATTACTAATGGGTGTTTGAAGCTGTTTCTCCTTATTTTGGGGTTTGCTCCATCAGCAAATGATGGTCCCAAAAGCTTTAATCTGTTCACATCATTATAGTTAACTCTACTTTGAGGAAGAGAGCTCTGGTAGTGTATTGGTTATGCAGTTTGAATCCACCATCCACTCCCTGGGAGAAAGAGGCTGTCTGCTTCCGTAAAGATTAATAACCTAGGAAATGCAATACAGGGTCGCTATGAGTTAGAATTAATTCCATGACACTCAGAAGCAGCAGCAACTACTTTGAAGAGACAGCTCTTCTCCAGATACATTTTGAGTGCCTTCCAACCTGAGGGGCTCATCTTCCAGCACTATATTGCACAATATTTTGCTGCTATATGTAATGTTTTCATCTTCCAGCACTATATCTGACAATGTTGTGCTGCTATTCCTAAGGTTTTTAGTGGCTAACCATTCAGTAACCTGCTGCCTCTCCTTCTTCCTAGTCTTAGTCTGGAAGCTCTGCAGAAAACTGTCCACCATGGGTGACGGTGTTAATATTTAAAATACCAGAGGCATAGCTTCCAGCATCACAGCAACACACAAATCACCACAGTTAGACAAACTGACAGAAGAATGGAACATATAGGGGGCAAAATTATGAAAACTTAGATATTACCAAATGCCTTGAAGAAATGATTTACTGAGCCTGAGGGCTCAAGTCCATGTTCTCAAGGGACACCATAGTCAATGAACATACCATAGGCAGGTCATAAAGACAATATTCTACATTCTACTTTGGTGAGCAGTGACTGATATCTTGAAAGCTCATGAGTGCCTATCTAAGGTGCAACTATTCATCTTTCCCTGTTCGAAGGAATGAAGAGTGACTAAAATCAAAGACATTTGGAAACAATTAGTCCAATGAACTAATGGACCAGGTGCACTTCAGTGTCCATGACTCCGAGACCAGAAGAACTTGATGGTGGCTGGCTACCACAACCAACTGCTCTGAAAGGGATCACATTACAAGGTCCTGGATATAGTCAGAGAAAATATGTAACAAAACTAAAAAAAAAAAAAAAACCATAAGGCTTATTGGTGAGATGGAGACAGGTGGAACCACACAACTTGCCCTTGTGACTCCATTTTCAACCAAGCAATAGATAGGTATATAGGAGAACAACAACACTAGTGAGGTATGCCACCATAGAATAGTCAACCATTGGAGAGGCAAAGAACAGCATTTACCTAAGGATAAAATTCAGAGGGGTGGAGAAAGAAGGAGGAATGGAAATAAACAGAGAGAGGAAGTGGCATAAGTGATGTTACATGGAGGGGATTGCAATCATTGACATATAGAAAAGTCTATGATTTATTGAATTTAAAACTGATGATCTGCTCTGTAATCTTCACTCAATTCACAATAAATAGTTTAAAAAAATGAATACAGCAAAAATTGTTTTGTATGAATGAGAAAAAGTATATACAATTTCTTTTCTTAATAAACAGGAATTCTGAAGAGATTTAAAAAACAATTAAATACTGATGGCAAAGCTTCCAGGATTACAGCAACTCACAAGTTACCATACTACAAAAAGCTGACTGACTAGTGGAGGTGGCATGTTGTTGTTAAGTGCTGTGGAGTCAGGTCTGACTCATAGCAACCCTGTACAGGGTTTCCAAGAAGCAGCTAGTGGGTTCCAACAGTCAGTTTTGTGATTAGCAGTCCGGTGCTTAGTCTACTGAGCCACACCAGGACTCAACTGGTGGTACATTATGGTGGTGGTAGTGCTGTGCCGTAGAGCTGACTCCGATTCATAGAGACCTTGTATAGGGTTTCCAAGCCTGTAAATTTTTACAGGAGCAGTGCCCGGTGGACTCGAACAAGCAGTCCAACATATAACCCACTATACTAACAGGGCTCCTTGGTGGCACGTTGCAGACACTCAATAAATGTTTATTGAATGAAAAAATAGTGTCTTTGCTTTCAATAATCCGAAGCCGTGTAAATTGAGCCACTAGTTCCACCAGGGGGCACCCATAAGAAACAAATGTGATCGCTTCAGAAAAGTTACTCTTAATTTAAGAAGCCTGTACACATAACTCCAAAATAGAACTAAAAGAAAGCACACAAATATCTCCCCACAGCAGAAGATGCTGTATCTCCTTAGCAATAAAACCCTTCAATGTCTTCACAGTCTTTAAAAAATGGAATCTAAGGTTTTTACTATGGTCCTTCTTGACCTGCCCTTCCTAACTCTCAGACACCATTCATTACCTGCCTGCCTCCCTTTCTCTTCACATACTGAGCTCCAGCCATGCTGTCCTTTCTGTTTTGTTAAAAAATCTCTGTTCTTCCTCAGAGTTTCAGCATATACTGTTCCTATAACCTCAGACATTTTTCCCTAGACCTTCCAATGAACGGTTCTTTTTATGCTAGTCTCAATTAAAGTTGTTGTTGTTGTTGTCAGGCGCCATCGAGTCGGAACCGACTCATAGCGACCCCATGCACAGCAGAATGAAACAATGTCTGATCCTGGGCCAACCTCACTACCACTGCCACACTTGATGCCATCAATGATGCCACCTGGCTGATCCATCTCGTTGGGGGTCTTCCTCTCTTTCTCTGTACAGGGTTTCCAAGAAGCAGCTAGTGGGTTCCAACAGTCAGTTTTGTGATTAGCAGTCTGGTGCTTATTCTACTGAGCCACACCAGGACTCAACTGGTGGTACATTATGGTGGTGGTAGTGCTGTGCCATAGAGCTGACTCCGATTCATAGAGACCTTGTATAGGGTTTCCAAGCCTGTAAATTTTTACAGGAGCAGCGCCCGGTGGACTCGAACAAGCAGTCCAACATATAACCCACTATACTATCAGGGCTCCTTGGTGGCACGTTGCAGACACTCAATAATACCCAGCATGACATCCTTCTCCAGTGACTGTTCCCTCCTGACACTATGTCCAAAGTATGAGAGATGAAGTTTAGCCATCTTGGCCTCCAAGGATCACTCTGGCTGCACCTCTTCCAAACAGATCTATTGTTTCTTTTGGCAGTCCATGGCACTTTTGGTATTCTCCTCCAACACCACAATTCAAAGGCATCAATTCTTCTACGATCTTCCTTATTCACTGTCCAGCTTTCACATCCTTATGAGGTTATTGAAAATACCATGGCTTGCATCAGGTGCACCTTAGTCCTCAAGCTGACATCCTTGCTCTTCAACACTTAAAAAAGTTCCTGTGCAGCAGATTTGCCCAATGCAATA
>NW_006408565.1:8768452-8769968 GCF_000296735.1 Chrysochloris asiatica | reverse complement strand
TTTGTTTTTTAAAAAGCTAAAGTGGATAGCGAGAAATACTGTTAACTGATGGTACATGGAAGGGATTATAATCAATGTAATGAAACAAGGTATATGATTTGTTGAATGTAAAACTGATGACATGCCCTGTAAACTTTCACTCAATCCACAATAAAAACCTTCAAAAAAATATATATATATATGAAAAAATACCTGACAATTTAATGTTTTTCACATACACAGTTTAGTGACCTCAATGCCATTAATCATGTTATACAACTATCACACATATTTCCATCACAATAAACCAAAACTTGATGGTTTCTGAATAATGACGCCCCCTTCTACTCTTCCTCCTTCCCCTGGTGGCCACTAATAAACATTGATCTCTACAATATTTGCCTATTACAGATATTTCATATGAGTAAGATCATGGTGTGACACTGTGGATTAATGCGCTGGACTGCAAAGTCGGTTTGAACCACAAGGTTGGTGTTTCAAGCTCACTAGCTGCTCCTCGTAAACCCTGTACTGGGTCGTTATGGGTCAGAACCAAGTCAACAGCATGTAACAACAACAGGATCATATACATTTTTTTCCTTTTGTGATCGACTTACTTCACATAGTATGTTTTCAAGGTCCATCCATGTTGTATTATGTATCAGAACTTAATTTCTCTTTATGAAATATTTAACCTCCCCACCATCAAAAACAACAAAAAAAGTAATGACAAAAAACCCCAGAGGGAACGGAAGCAAATGCTGTTGAATGATGATGCATAGAGGGGATTGTAATCATTGCAATGACACGAAATAGGATAGGATGAATGTAAAGCTGATGTTCTCCCATGTAAACTATCACTCAATTCACAATAAAAACTTAAAAAAAAAAAAAGATCTTTTGCAGTAGATTCGCCCAGTACAGTACTTAGTTTGATTTCTTGACTGCTGCTTCAATGGGTGTTGATTGTGGAGCCACGTGAAATGAAATCTTTGGCAACTATAATCTTTTCTGTTTATCAGGATGTCAATTATTGGTCCAGTTGTGAGAATTTCTGTTTTCTTTATGTTGATGTATAGTACAGATTGAAGACTGTATTCTTTGCTCTTCATCAGTAAGTGCATCAAATCCCCTTTGCTTTCAGCAAGAAAAGTTGTCATCTGCATATTGCAGATTGCGATTAAGTCTTCCTCCAATTCTGATGCCACATTTTTCTTCATCCTATGACCATTGCATAGTCAATAAAAAACGGATTAACATCTTTCTGGTATTTTCTGCTTTCAGATAAGATTGGCATTAATATCAATTGTTTCACATCCTCTTCTGAATCTGTCTTGAATTTCTGGCTGTCTCTGTCTGTTGCAGACCGTGTAGGCCTGGTCAGAAGTTCGAGGCCCTATAGGCCCGAGTGTTACAGGTCACAGGCTCTGAGGAACAGATCTAGCCACTTGGCAGTTAATAGCAAATTGTTTTTCATCTTAGTATTCAGTTATATTTATTAATTTCATACATGGAGCCCTTGATATCCACAGATAAA
>NW_006408565.1:8761523-8768352 GCF_000296735.1 Chrysochloris asiatica | reverse complement strand
TCTTTGATCTTCATCAGTAAATGTTTCAAGTCCTCTTCACTTTCAGCAAGCAAGGTTGTAGCTATCTAAAATAACCCCTGCCCACTCCCCATGCCTAATCATTTCTTTAGGGCCCCTGTAGCTATGTGAAATTAGTTTGCCTACTTGTTCATTATCAGTATAAAGTGAGTCCAAGGGAATCATTATCTCTGTTATTCATTGCTGAATTCTCAGTACTAGAAGACTGATGGGCACATAGTGGATGCTCAGTAAACAAAACAAGTATTTAATTGTTTAAATAAATATTTATTCACTATGTGTCAAGGAGCTCTGGTAGCGTAGTGGTTACGAATCAGGCTGTGAACCTTAAGGTGAGCGGTTCAAAACTACCAGCTGCTCCGCGGGAGAAAGATCGGGCTTTCTACTCCCGTAAAGATTTACACCCTCGGAAACCCTGTACAGGGTCGCTATGGGTCGAAACCGACTCGACGGCACTTAACAACAACAACAACAACAATGTGTCATGTACTGTACACAGCAAATACATAAGGTCTCACATTTCTCTCTTATTCTGGTACACCTGGGAAATAGTACGATTATTTCCGTTTTACATACAAGGAAGCAGGCAGGAAGAAGTAACTTGTGCAAAGCCACACAACTAACCAGAAGCAAAGTCAGGACTTGAATCCAGGCCTATATGACTTCAAAACCAAACCCACTATCAGCAAGCCGATTCCAGCTCATAGTGACGCTATTATCCAGATTTTCTGAGATTGTAAATCTTTATAGCTGCAGACATCCTCATCTTTATCCTGTGGGTTAACAGGATAATGAGACATTTGGGTTAACAATCCAATTCCTAACCCCCAGCAACCTCAGGGCTACTGATGTTGTTGCTGTTAAGCACTGTGGAGTTGTTTTAGACTCATAGCGACCCTGTATAGGATTTCTGAGGCTGTAAATCTTTCCAGGAGCACAAAGCCTCATCTTTCTCCCATCGAGTGACTGGTAGATTTGAACTGCTTATGATTAGCAGCCCATGAATTTAGCTACTAAGCTGCGTTCTGCTCAAACAAAAGGAAGAAAAGCAGGTAGTGCTGTTCTTAAGTGTTGTTGAGTCTTTCCAACTCATAATGATTTGGTATAGGTTTTCCGAGGAGCAGCTGGTGGGTTTGTACTGCTGACCTTGTGGTTCACAGTCCAGTGCTAACCCTACAGTACCACACCAGAAGTCAGAGCAAAACAGGTTTGTTGTTGTTGTTAAGTATCGTGGAGTCGGTTCCGACTCATAGTGCCCCCTGCATAGGGTTTCCGAGGCTGCAAATGGTTACGAATCCGGCTGCAAACCTCAAGGTCAGCAGTTCAAAACTACCAGCTGTTTCATGGAAGAAAGATGAGGCTTTCTGCTCCAGTAAAGATTTACAGCCTCGGAAACCCTGTACAGGGTCGCTATGAGTCGGAACCGATTCCATGACACATAACCACCAACCACCCAAATCTTTACGAGAACAGAAAGCCTCATCTTTCTCCGGTGGGACAGCTAGTAATTTTGAACTATAAATTCACTTATTTACCAGCTTCTCTTCTTTGAGGTCATACATTTTTGCTTGATGACATGATCAGCAGAAGATTGGAAAGATTTATTTGTTTGGGTTTTTTCCCTGCTCTATCCCATTCGGTTCAAACTCACCAGTCGCTCCTTGGAAACCCTATGCAGGGTTGCTAGGAGTTGGAAACTACTTAACAGGACTTCACAACAATAAAATCCTGTTCCTAGGGATAGAACAGAGCTAAAGAAATACAGCAAAAGTTTGTTCAAGATGGGTTATAAGCACTTTATTGTTGTGTGTCATCAAGTTGGTTATGAGTCATAGCAACCCTGAGGAACATCTGGTGAGTTTGAACCACTGACCTTGTGGTGAGCAATCCAGTGCTTACCCTATAGTGTCATGCTAGGTCTCTTATTACCACTTAGATGTTTGTAAGGTGATTATCAATTTTTTTGGCTTTGAAATATTTCATAAAAAGCTAACAGAAAATGTTATTAAATAATCCCAAAATATAGCCAAATATTTTTAAACCAAAGTTCAAGTGTAAATCCAAATGCAAGCTGAATCAATAAGACCTCTGAAATTATAGTGTTGTTGTTAAGTGCTGTCAAGTCGATTCTGACTCATAGCAACCCTGTATAGGGTTTTCAAGGAGCAGCTGGTGGATTTGAACTGTGACCTTGTGGTTTGCAGTCCAGGGCTTATCCACAGCGCCACACCAGAAGTCCCTTTTGAAAAAGACATTTGAAAAAAGACATAAGAAAAGTATGATCTTTGGTTATCACCAATTTAACTTCTATTGAGTAACAGATCTGAAGTACAGTAGCATCAGTTTTGTTTCTGATGATGTTCTTTGTTGTTATCAAGGCAACTTCTTATTGTGTACATGACATGTGATCCTCTAAAAGCAGTCTATAGCAACCTAGTCATTGCTATAATTAGGACAAGAACCACTTTTGCCTTTTTAGCCCTGCATACAGATTACTAGGAGGAGTGCTGTGGCTCTGTAGGATAAGCACTGGACTGCTAATCACAAGGTTGGCAGTTTGAGCCTGCCAGCTGCTCTGAGGGAGATAGATGAGGCTTTCTGCTCCTGCAAAGATTTACAGCCTCAGAAACCCTATATAGGGTCACTATGAGTCGGAACTGACTCGACAGCACTTGACAACAACAAAATACATTACTAGAGTCTTTTTTCAGTTTTATCCAAATTTTCACCCCCAAAAGCCTTTGAAGCAGTTTAATGCACACTTTCAGGATATGCAGTAACCATTGCTGTCTTTGAAGCTAAACATTTTCAGTTTCTTGAGTATATGATCTTCACTTTACGTACAAGAAAACTTTTTAGATGTTCACTAGTGTTCACTGTACAAGAATAATTTTAAGAGTATTGCTACAAAATCATAGAAACTTTTTTAAAATAAAATGTTTCAAAATGTGAAACTATTGTTTCTCAGCATATCCTCCATCTAGGTCCATCCTCTTCTGAAGGTGGTATTTTTGTTAGAACCACAAGGTCGATGGTTCAAACTCACCAGTTGCTCCTTGGAATCCCTATACAGGATCACTAAAAGTTGGAACCGACTCGATGGCACTTAACAACAACCCTTCTCTGAAGAGTACTGCACTCTTTGATTTTCACTACCTCAAAAAGGCATTCTTTTTTTAAAAAATTGTTTTATTGTGAATTATGCGATAGTTTACATGTAGAACATTAGCTTTACATTCATCTTATTGTATTTCATGTCATTGCCATGGTTACAATGCCCTCCATGCATCATCAACCAATCAAAGGGGATACCCTGCAAGTCTGTCCCCTGGTCATCAGCACACAGCCCCTCTCCCTCTCTAAGTCTAGAGTCCCCAGGCGTTCCCTCTCTCCACATCATAGTCTCTGCCTCCATCTCTGGTGTGACTGTTTCTCTAGGTAGGGTTCTGCACTCCACTCTTCTCTCTTGATTGTACCAGGGGCCTCTGCTGCTGGCTTGCAAAGTCAACCACTCCCCTCCTTTTGCTACAAAGCATCTACCTTTACATTTCCAAACCTCACAGTCAGTCCTGCTAGTAATTATTCACTATTGTACCACATGAGTGCTATCCCCATCTCCTTTCATCAGTCCCGCCCAGACAGATTGGATACTACTCAGTGGAGATTCTACCTTCCTCCGTACCCACTGAATATAGGCTCGGTCTTGAAAGCTTGTAAGCCAGTCACTTCTTGCCTTTGTAGCTCCCCCATTTTGGGTAGAAAACAACATTCTTAAGGGACTCAAATTGTGTTCCTTTAAAATGTTCTTTGAGTTTAGGAAACAAAAAGCAGTTTGAAGGGGAAAGATCAGGTCTTAGGGAGAATGGGGTAAGGTTTCCCAATGAAATTCTCATAGGACTGCTCTTGTTACCTTTGAAGAAAGAGAAGGTGCATTGTTGTGATTAAAAATAAATAAATAATAAATCCTCAGTACAACTTTCCTGGCCTTTTTCTCACCAATGAGTTTTCAGTTTTCTTAAAAGTGCTTCATAAGGAAACAGAGACTGCAAGACAAAATTTATACAAATCAAAAGGTTCCTGACAATACCTCAGCATCCTGGGGAGCTTGTTGGGCCTGCTCCCTGAATCAGCACCTCCAATAAAAACCTGCAGGGGTAGAAACAGTTGCACAGAAAACTTTAGGAATATTGGATTTGGAGGTGGGGACACAGAGTCCATTGGTCTTCTGTCAAAGCTGATAGGAGAATGGGGAAGTAGGAGGAGGAGCCCCACCCTCCCCAGCAACCCCAAGGGCTCTCTGCCCACAAAGTCTGCACTGTGTGCCCTCACCCCTGTGCCCAGACTGGGAGAGAGGAGCTCAAGAAGAAGTTGTCTCAATCATATGCAGTAGGGCCAACCAGGAGTAGGGGACGGAGGAAGAAGAGTGGAAATAAATTGTGGGCCTTCGCCTTTTGTTAAAAAAAAAAAAAAAAAATGCTTAGAAATAAGAACCCATAATTGTTCTATGTTCTTCGAGAAAATCTATCAAGACTATCCCTCTGAATCCCAAAAAACAGGTGTCATAACCTTCTGAACTGACTTTGACTTGATTTTTAACTTTCCCAAGAGATCCCCTTAAGGAGCTCTGGTAGTGTAGTAGTTACAAATCGGGCTGCTAAGCTCAAGATTGGCAGTTCAAAACTACCAGATGTGCCATGGGAGAAAGATGAGGCTTTCTGCTCCCATAAAGATTTACAGCCTTGGAAACCCCGTGCAGGGTCATTATGAGAAGGAAGCAACTCCATGCTACTTAACAACAACAAGAGATCCCCTTGGAATCCACTGTTTAGACTGGCTCTTGCTCTCTGGATCTTATTGGTAAATCCAAGACTTGTCCTAACTTATGATTAGTTCCATAAAGTCATCTTCATTAGCTTTGGTCTTGCTTAACAGACTGATGGAAAGATCAGCTCTTTGAGCTAGCTGATCTTTACTCAACCCATTTTGTACCCATCAAGTCAAAACTTCGCTGAGTCCAAGATGTTCACTTAAAACTGAAAATGTTGAAGCTAGTGAGATCCCAACTTCAGTAGCAATAGCATTAATGGTAATTCTGTAATCTTCTTCTACCAGTTTCTTAACTTCAGCCACAATTTCTTCATTCATCAAGGTTTATAGTTTTTCCTCTTTTGGCTCACCTTTGAGGTCTTTCCAAAATGTTTTGTGTGGTGGGGCAGCATTATCATAAACTTGGAAAGATTCCACTTGAGTTTTGTTAAAAAATTGGTAGCAGACCTGATCTCAAGATTGTTTTTTCCATGGTACAAAAAGTGAGACTAAGGCAAGTATATTATTGAGAGAGCTTGTCTGAAGCCATCAACCGATTTCAGAGACATGCTAAACATGTTTTGTTTGGAATAAACCCAGGTATGTATGAAATGGAGCCCTAATAGCAATATTTTTTGACTTACTCTTTTATCTCTTTATCAAATCCATATTATTTGGCAACATCCAAGATCTCTTGTTTTTTGCTTCTTGAACAAAACTTGGGTGCTTTAGGAAGACGTCATAGAAAAGCATGCAGGATTAAAACTATAGCCATGGAAATCTCTATGAGATACAAATGGAACTGGACTGCGAATCACAAGGATCACTATGAGTCGGAATGAACTAGATGGTGCAACAACAACAGGGCCTAACTTGGAGTGTATTCTGATTATCTATTATGCAAACAGATTATCTCAAAATTTAGTGGTTTAAAACAACAATCACTATATTACATCTCACAATTTTTGAATCAGGGCTTTGGACAGGGCTCAGCTGGGTGATTTATCTATTCCATATGGCATCAACCAAAGTCAGCAGCTAGGCTAGTCTGGAGGATCAGTGTAGCTTAACTCATGTGCCTGGCACTTTGATAGCAATGACTGCAAGGCTGGGTTCAGCTGGTCTAATCTCCATGTAGTCTTAGGGCCTCTCCATATGCTCTCTTCATCAGAATAGTTAGACTTCTTACATGGTAGTTCAAGACTCCAGTCTCTTAAAGCCTGGCCTAGAACTGGCACAATGCCACTTCCATGGTAGTCTGTTGGTCAAAGCAGTCATAGATTCAAGGGAGCAATGTAGATTCCACCTCAAGATGGAAGGAATGTCAAAGACTTTATGACCATCTTTAATCCTTCATAGTCTTTTCTTTGCACTTCTGTCTTTGACTGCTTTTGAATCCCCAAAGATATTCTCAGAGTACTTAGTCCTGTTGCCACCATGGTTTAATGTTCACATGGAAAGCTCATGAAGTAGCATTTTTATAAGTATCTGTGGCTCTGTAGGGTAAGCACTGGATTGCAAACCACAAGGCCAGCAGTTTGAGCCTCACCAGCCACTCTGTGAGAAAAAAAATGAGGCCTTCTGTTCCTGCAAAGGTTTGCAGCCTTGGGTAAGCTATACAGGGTTGCTATGAGTTACAACCGACTTAACAACACATAGCAACAACAATTTATTTAGCAATGACTTTTGTAATAGTCAGGAAGTCTTGGTGGCACTGTGGGTCAGGTGTTGGGTTGCTATGTTCAAAGTCACAGTTTGAACACAACTGCTGCTCCAGGGAAGACAGATCAGGCTGTCTGCTCCTAGGTAGTGTCGCTATAAGTTGGAATTGACTCAGTGGCATGGGGCTTCATTTTGGGTTTATATTATTCTTGTTGTTGTTGTTGTCAGGTGCCATCAAGTTGGAACCGACTCATAGCGACCCCATGCACAGCAGAACGAAACAATGTTCGATCCTAGGCCAACCTCACTACCGCTGCCACACTTGAGTCCATCAATGATGCCA
>NW_006408565.1:8749960-8755475 GCF_000296735.1 Chrysochloris asiatica | reverse complement strand
GATGCCTGTAGTCCCAAGTCTGCCCACCAGTGATGCATCCACCCTGGTTTCGGGGTGCCTCATTGTCCCCCTCTTTCTGTCTTTCTGTGTATTCTTTTTCTATCCCTATCACCGCTGGATCTCCCCTCCTCGTGAACCAAACACTCGTGAACAACACAACTATGTCGAGGACAGTCCCCGACACCTGTCAATGTACTACTACAACCATGTTGGAAATACCTTCATCAGAATATAACTTGCATATGATATTAATGACATTGTTCGATAATTTTCACAATCTGTTGGATCACCTTTCTTTCCAATGGGTACATATATGGATCTCTTCCAATCGGTTGGCCAGGTAACTGTTTTCCAAATTTCATGGCACTGATGAGTTAACACCTCTAGGGTTGTATCCATTTGTTAAAGCATTTCAAGTGGTAGTTTGTCAGTTCCTGGAACCTTGTTTTGCACCAGTTCCTTCAGTGAACCTTGGATTTCTTCCATCATTACCATTTTTAAGGTTTTGTGTCAATTTGGCTGGGCCAGGGTTCTCAGTGGTTTGGTAGTTGTTGTTATTAGGTGCCATTGAGTCAGTTCCAACTCCTAGCGACTCTTACTCACAAGAGAATAAAACACTGCCCTGTCCTGTACCATCCTCACAATTGTTATATTTAAGCCCATTGCTGGTGCCACTGTTTCAATCCATTTCCTTGGGGGTCTTCCTCTTTTTTGCCAACTCTCCACTTTACTAAGCATGATGTCCTTCTCCAGGCTCTGATCCCTCTAACAACATGTTCAAAGAGCAAAAGATGAAGTCTTACCAATCTGGCTTCTAAGGAACGTTCTGGCTGTACTTCTTCCAAGATAGATTTGTTTGTTCTTCTGGCAGTTGGTTTCTTCTCTAACACCATAATTCAAATGTATTGATTTTCCTCCTGTCTTCCTTACTCATTGTTCAGTTTTTCACATGCATATGAGGTTACTGAAAATACCTAGGCTTGGGTCAGGCACACCTTAATACTTAAACTAACATCTTTGCTCTTTAATATTTTATAGACGTCTTATGCAGCAGATATATATACCTAATGCAATATGTCATTTGATTAAAAAAATTTTTTATTGTGAATTTCATTTGATTTCTTGCCTGCTGCTTCCATAAGTGTTGTTTATGGCTTAGCAGTTAAGATGTAATAATTTATATATATACATATATAATAATTCCCCATAATGAGATCAAATGTAATGTAATCATCTCCTCCATAATGTGACCTGATGTGTTGTAAATCCTCACTTCTGTGATGTTAACAAAGTCAGATGCACTGTACAGGATTAAGCTGTATCTTAAATCAATCTCTTTTGAGCTATAAAAAGAGAGAGAAGTGAGCAGAGAAAGAGGGATCTATTACCACCAAGAAAGAAGCGCCAGGAGTGGAGTGTGTCCTTTGGAGCTGGAGCCCCTGCACTGTAAAGCTCCTGGATCTAGAGGAAGATGGATGCTAAGACACATGGAGATCTCCAAGAATGTTGAACCCTCAGACTCTTAAAGGAGACGAGAACCTTTCTCCAGAGTTGACAAAAAGAAAGCCTTCCCCTAGGTTACTTTTGCATTTGACAATCATATGATGTACTATGTCAGAAATATCAAATTGAAGAGGAATGGGAGTCATATTCATCATCAAAAAGAACATTTCAAGATATATCTTGAAATAAAATGCTGTCTGTGATAAGATAATGTCTGCAAAAACCATGTGGGAGCCATATCTGACTTCCTCTGACTTCAAAAGAAGGAAAGAGAATCAAAATCAAATTTAGCCCAAGGCTGATTTCTATGAAGTGAAAGTCAGACATGTCTCCACCCTACAACCTTCTTTACCCTATTCTGATACCAATCATCCCTCCCACAACACTTTCTACTTCACATCTGGAGTCGACAATCTATTGCAATGGCCACACAGAACTCATAACAATACTCATGATTATGGAGTTGATTAGGGAACTGAACAGGGTATAATTCAGGATTGAAAAACAACTCAGGACACAGCTGTTCTCCAGTTAGGAATGAATGCCTCTTCTCTGCCACTGTTTCTCAGTCACGTGGCCTCTTGATTTCTGCCCTGCTCAGGTAAATGTTACAAAGCCCTTTTAGCTAGCATGTGAATGCCCATGCTTTCTGCATGCTTCCCAAAGGCAGGCAGCTTTACTCAGTCCAAGGACCTACAGCCCACAGCTGCTCTGTCTCTCCATGCCACCATCTCTGCCAGTGTATAAAGTCCATGTATATATCCGTATATATAGTCGCTGTTTATGTTGTTGAAAAAAGGTATTTGCAGTGAATAAGTCATTGGTTTTGCAAAATTCTATCATGTGATCTCCAGCAATTTCTATCAACAAAGTCATCTTTTCTAAATACTAATCCTTTCTCTGGAGTCCTAGTATGGCACTGTAGGATGATCTCTGGACTGCTAACTGCAAGGTCAGTGGTTCAAACCCACCAGCTACTCCTCGGAAACCCTATACAGGGTTGCAATGACTCAGATCCAACTGGATGGCACTTGACAACAACAATCCTTCCTCTTTGTTCCCAATGTTTGCATTCCAATCACCAATATTATCAGTGCTTTTTGATTTCATGTTGGATCAATTTCAGAATGAAGAAATTGGTACAAATATTTAATTTCTTCATCATTGACTTTAGTATTTGGGTGTAAATTTAAATAATAGTCATATTAAATGGTTGTTGTTAAGTGCTGTCGAGTTGATTCCGACCCATAACAACCCTGTACAGGGTTTCCGAGGCTATAAATCGTTATGGGAGCAGAAAGCCTCAGCTTTTTCCCATGGAACAGCTGGTAGTTTCGAACTGCTGACCTTAAGGTTCACAGCTACCAGAGCTCCTTTATTAAATGGTGGTGGTGGTGGCTGTGTGCTGTGGAGTCGGTTCCGACTCATAGTGACCCTGTACAGGGTTTCTGAGGCTGTAAACTTTAAGGGAGCAGAATGCCTCATCTTTCTCCCACAGAACAGCTGGTAGTTTCGAACTGCTGACCTTGTGGTTCACAGCCCGATTCGTAACCACTAAGCTACCAGGGCTCCTTTTATTAAATGGTAGACATATGGATATTATCCTATCACAGGCAGCATTGTATTTCAAGATAAATCTTGAAATACTATTTTGGATAATGAAAGTGATGCCATTCTTCTTCAATTTGTCATTCCCACCATAGTAAACCATATGATTGTCTGATTCAAAATGGCCAAATACCAGTCCATTTCATATCACTAATGCTTAGGATATTGATCTTTATGTGTTCCCTATTATTTTTGATGACTTCCAATTTTCCTATATTTGTATTTAATATATTTCACATTCTGATTATTTCCTGAATGATTTTCAGTAAAATTTTATATGCATGTGATAGTAATGATAATGATTGACATTAACCGTTATAGCACTTACTGCACTAGGATTGCTGCTTTCCAAGCTTCCTGTGGTTCCTGACTTACTGTTTCTTCTCGTTTTGAGTCATGCCCATTAAGTAAATGAAGATCTTGAAAGCTTTGCTTCATCCATGTCATTAAGATCAACTCTACTTTGAGGTGGCTATCCCAGTTATATTTTAAGTGCCTTCCAATCTGAGGAGCTCATTTTCCAGCACTTATGTCAGACTAGCTGACCTTGCGGTCCAATGCATTAACCCACAGCAATGGTTCAAACTCACCAGCAGCTCCTTGGAAACCCTACACAGGGTCACTATGGGTTGGAACCAATTCAACGACACTTAACAACAACAATGTTAGACAATATTTTGCTGCTATTCAAAAGGTTTTCAGTGACTTACCATTTGGAGATGGATTGCCAGGTCTTTTTTCCTACTTTGATTCTGGAAGCTCCGTTGAAACCTGTCTATCATGAGTGAGCCTGCTGTTATTTAAAATTCTGATGGCATAGCTTCTAGGATCCCAGCAACATGCAAGCCACCACAGTAGGACAAACTGACAGACGAGTAGTGGAGATGAGAGCTTAATATTGTGAATTAGATGTACTTGGGTAGGATTTGGAAGGTAGAAATGAGAAAGAGACCATTTTTCTGCAGTTTGTTGGCCATTGTGATCATCAAAATGTATCATTTTCATACAGTAGTATTCAGTTTCTAATTTCCAGCAACATGTATTTTGCAAGGCAGTTGCATCAACAGTGGCTACAGAGGCAGTAGTTACCTAATCCTGGCTTTCTGATCTTTGAATACTAGTTGTAGAGGTATATTCTTGAACACAATAATTCTAGAATTGGCCCCAATTCTTATGCCTATGGTTGGTCCAATGATTTTTTAAGCACCCAGTTTCCCGATATCAGTTGTTTTCTGCTTAACACACCTAGAGTAATCTGTTTCCTGTGCTGATATGTGACTGACAGAGTGTGACATTAACACTGAAATACTCACGTCCCATCATCTTTGTAACTTTGGTAGACTCTTCCATAATTACCTAATGATAACATTGGAATCCCTCACATGAAAATCTGAGCACCTGACATTTTTGCCTTTAACTCTTACCAGACAGTACGCAACAGACCACAGCTCTCTAGGGACTGTATGGACATGACCATTCCCTGGCAGAGAGAAAGCCAAGAGCAGAATGCAAGTGTTGAAGCAGACAGCAAGTCCTAGGAACCACAGGAAGCTTGGACAGCAGTAATCCTAGTGCAGTAAGTGCTACAATGGATAAAAGCAATCATTATCATTACTATCACCTGCATGTAAAATTTTGCTGAAGAGCATTCCAAACAGACAGAAAACAGCCAGAAAATCAAGACCAGGCAATGGTACCAGGGTGCCACTTCAGTGTTACCTCCCAAAGGGGAGGAGAGCCAAGTCCCAACTACCCACTACCTTCGTACTTCACAGCAGTGAGATTTTCAGCTATAAAATGGGAGTAAGAGTATTTTCCTGATTCAAGGTTCTTTTAAGCTAGCTATATGGCACAATAAAATCATAAAACAAACCCATTGTCAAGTTGCTTCAGATACATAATGACCCTATAGGATAGAATGTGCTGGTGTGGCACTGTAGAATAAGCACTGCAAGGTCAGCAATTCAAATTCACCAGCTGCTCCGATACAGAGTCGCCATGAGTTGGAAATGACCTGATGGTATTTAATAATAAGAGTAATCTTTACAGAAACAGACTGGTATGGTTTTCTCCTGTGGAGCAGATGGTGTGTTTAAACTTTTGGATAGCAGCTGAGTGCTTTAACCACTGTACCACTAATGATCTTATACAAACATAAGATAATACATATTATCTAAAGGAGCATTTTTCAAGCTGAAAGAACTGAAGAAAAAAATCTAAGCTTTAAGTTACAATATTTGAAAGGGTCTATGGGTAAAGACAGTGGAAGTATTACACAGTGTCACTTCAAAAAGATCAAAAAGAATTGGTCCTGGGCTATCTAAAATGAGGGGACAATAAAGGCACGAAGTGACTGGCTTACAAGGTTTCAAGAGGGAGCTTAGTTAAGAGTGTGGGGGGAAAG
>NW_006408565.1:8749045-8749860 GCF_000296735.1 Chrysochloris asiatica | reverse complement strand
ATATTATAATATAATCTCTCGTTATATTATTCTAGGCTACGGGAATGCAGCAGAAAACAACCCTGCCTTCATGGAGTGCTCATTCCAATCAATCCATAGGCAGAAATGTGTCGAATGTGGTCAGTTGGGGCTCAAGATCCATTCTCACATCCTTCTAGTGCACTTTCTTACACTGCAGAGGTTGTTGTTGTTGTTGCCGTTAGGTGCCATCAAGTCAGTACTGATTCATAGCCACCATATCTACAACAGAACTAAACACTGCCAGGTCCCGGGCCAACCTCACTATTGTGGCCACGCTTGAGCACATTGATGCTGCCACCTGGCCAATCCATCTTGCTGTGGTCTTCCTCTTTTTTCTGACCCTCCACCTTACCAAACATGAGATCCTTCTCCAGTGACTGGTCCCTCCCTACAATATGGCCAAAGAATGAGAGACGAATTTCGGCCATCCTGGCCTCCAAGGAGCACTCTGGATGCACTTCTTCCGACACAGATCTCTTGGTACCTTTGGCAGTCCATGGCACTTTCAATATTCTCCCCCAACACCATAACTCAAAAACACCAATTCTTCTACTGTCTCCCTTATTCACTGTCCAGCTTTTGCATGCATATGAGGTTATTGAATATACCATGCTTGGGTCAGGCGCACCTTAGTCCTCAAACTGACATCTTTGCTCTTCAACACTTTAAAAAGGACTTGTGCAGAAGATTTCCCTAATGCAATATGCTGGTTGATTTCTTGACTGCTGCTTCTAAGAGTGTTGATAGTTGTTGATTCAAGAAGAATGAAGTCCTTGACAACTTCAATCTTTTCT
>NW_006408565.1:8741876-8748945 GCF_000296735.1 Chrysochloris asiatica | reverse complement strand
TAAAAATTCAAGCAATCTACAAAGATATAAGTGAATTAAAAAAAAAAAAAAAGAATTGGTCCAACCATTTAAGGCAATAGCACATGATCAAGACCCAGCAGTACTGAGGGAAGTTCTAGCTGCACTGAAGGCATTGATTAAAAATGGACAGATTGCCAGTTGAGGTGCTTCAATAAATGGGTACAACACTCGCTCATCTATGCCGATGAAGCACTCTCTCATTTACGTCAAGAAATTTGGAAGATAGCTACCTGCCAACCAACTGGGAAAGATCCATATTCATGCCCATTCCAAAGAAATGTCATGGAATGTGGATATTATCAATCATTATCATTACTATCAAAGAAGCTCTGGTAGCGTAGGAATTGGGCTGCTAACCTCAAGGTCAGCAGTCCGAAACTACCAGCTCTTCTGCTGGGGAAAGACAAGATTTTTCTGCTCCCGTAAAGATTTACAGCTTTGGAAATATTGTACAGGGTCACTATGAGTCAGAACCGACTCCACGGCACATAATCACCACCATCATCACTATCACATGCATGTAAAATTTTGCTAAAGATCATTCAAAACAGCCAGAAAATCAGGATGTAAGAGGATGCAAAACAAGGGATATTGTTGCTGATATCAGATGGAGCTTGGCTAAAAGTAGAGAATACTAGAAATCTGTTAATCTGTGTCTTATTGACTATGCAAAGGCATTCAATTGTGGGGATCCTAACACGTTATGGATCACTTTGATTGAGAAATATGGGAATTCCAGAGCACTTAATTGTGCTCATGTGAAACCTGGACATAGATCAAAAGGCAGTCATTCCAGCAGAACCAGGGGCTACTGCGTGGTTGAAAGTCAGGAAAGATGTGTATCAAGTTGCATCCTTTTACCATATTTATTCAATCTGTATGCTGTGCAGATAATCCAAGAAGTTGGACTGTATAAAGAAGAATGTGGCATTAGAATTGGAGGAAGATTCATTGACGACCTGTGATATACAGATGACACAACCTTGATTGCTGAAAGCAAGGGAGATTTGAAGTAGTTATGGATGAAAATGAAAGAATACAGTCTTTAATATGGACTACACCTCAACATAATAAAAACAAAAATCCTCACCAACATAAATAGAAAAAAGATTGAAGTTGTCAAGGATTTTAATCAATGCCTAGAAAAGCAGCAGTCAGGAAACCAAACTATGTATTGCATTGGGTAAATCTGCTATAGAAGACCTCTTTAAAGTGTTAAAATGCAAAGATGTCACTTTGAAGACTATGGTGCGTCTGACTCAAGCTATGGTATTTTCAATCGCCTCATGTATGTGAAAGCTAGACAACGAATATGAAAGATCTCTGAAGAATTGAGACATTTGAATTATGGTGTTGATGAAGAATATTAAATATGCCATGGTCTGCCAGAAAAAAGAACAAATCTGTCTTAGAAGTACAACCAGAATGCTCTTAAAAGTGAGGATGGCAAGACTTCATCTCACTTACTTTGGACGTGTGATTAGGAGGAACCAGTTCTTGGAGAAGGACATTATGCTTGGAAAGGAGAGGATCCGCAAAAAGGAAGACCCTCAAGGAAATGGATTGACACAGTGGCTGCAATAACAGACTCAGATAGCACGACAGCGTGAAGATAGGAGAGCGCTGGGCAGTGCTTTATTCTCTTATACATAGGGTCGCCACCGTTAGAATTGAGTCCATGCTACTAGCAACAATTTGTTGTTTGCCGTTTTCACTCTAAGTATCTCCAGATTATGTGGAGTTTTCTAGAGACTATGTAGTAATCTTGAAGGAGATCTGGTAGCGTAGTGGTTACGAATAGGGCTGCGAACCTTAAGGTCAGCGGTTCGAAACTACCAGCCGCTCCGCGGGAGAAAGATGAGGCTTTCTACTCCCATAAGGATTTACACCCTCGGAAACCCTGTACAGGGTCGCTATGGGTCGGAACCGACTCGACGGCACTTAACAACAACAACAACAATGTAGTGATCTTATTGCTCTGACAGTTAATGGAATGTGTGCTGGTGTCTTCTTGTATTTATCAATTCCACAGTTTCAATTTCTAAAAGAGCATGTATTAATAGCTATAACCCACATAAACAAAACTTCTCTCGAAATCTCAGTAATTTTTAAGAGTGTTGAAGGATCCTGAGATCAAAACATTTGAGAACCACTAACATAAGCCACTGCGTTTATTTATTCTTGTGACATCTACAATGACCCCACTTTGATCCATTTCTGGATGTCTGATTCCCACTCATGGACACACCCCTGCCATGTCCAACACTATTCTACTAGGATGCCTTTCTATTTTGATTAGCACACTTGAGACAGTATCTTCTTGCCCAGATGGCCAGTAACAGCTGTTGTGACACAGCCTTGAAATTTCACATAACTGCTAACTGTCCTCCTGGCCTGGACTATATATACTTCAGTAGACCCATAGAGCAGTCCTCACCTATCTGGTGCTTGGACATCCATTAATGCTGCTTGTATTCATCTGGACTATCTATTTCAGTTCCTGCTTCCTTCCTATTTAGCATTGTTGTTGTTAAGTGCCAGTCAGTCAATTGGGACTCATAGTGACTCCGTATAGCATTTCCGAGGAACCACCAACCTTGGTTGCATTCCCATGTATTAACCCACAGCGCCACCCCAGGACTCTTATTTAGCATTAGTCTAACCCCTTCTGGCCCCAGATTCTAATTTTTTATTGCCTTGCTATAGGGGTCACTGCAGTCTTGGTGTGGTGTTATAGGTTAATGTGCTGGACTGCAGTCAGTTTGAACCACAAAGTTGGCAGTTCAAGCTCACCATCAGCTCCTTGGAAACCCTATACAGGGTGGCTATGGATTGGAATTGGCTTGATAGCACTTGACAACAACAACAATAGGGGTCACTTGTCAGTTGCCTGCAACTAAGGTGAGCCATCCCTTATCCCTGTTCAATCCCAGCGCTGAGGTCGGTCAAACTGAGGCTGCTTGGTGATTTGCTGCCAAATAGATAATGGACAGTTATTTGCTTTTATATGGCTGTGTGCCGTGGAGTTGGTTCCGACTCATAGTGACCCTTTACATGTTTTTCAAGGCTGTAAATCTTTACGGGAGCAG
The DNA here is from genome assembly GCF_000296735.1 of Chrysochloris asiatica. Classification (NCBI taxonomy): domain Eukaryota; kingdom Metazoa; phylum Chordata; class Mammalia; order Afrosoricida; family Chrysochloridae; genus Chrysochloris; species Chrysochloris asiatica. The sequence continues at coordinate 8,745,835 of NW_006408565.1, read as the reverse complement.
AAGGCCTCATCTTTCTCCCACAGAACAGCTGGTAGTTTTGAACTGCTAACCTTGCAGTTTGCAGCCCGATTTGTAACCACTACGCTACCATAGCTCCTTATTTGTTTTTATGTACCCTCCCTCAAAAATAGTATTAACTGTGTACAAGTATTTGTACTCTATAATTAGATTTAAAATCAAAATATAAACTGTTAACAATGTATATTCCTTACAGTAGTATTAAAGGGAGTATAAATTTCAGCATTAAATGTATCTATCAAATTTACTTCTTTTATCTTTTCCAACAGTAAGAAAGAATAGAGATTAAGAACAAAGGCTACACTACGAACAAAAAGCACTTTTGTCCTTTCCTCAATCCTGAGGAAAGTAAGTAAATGATTTGCCAATTCAGGAGAGATGTCTTCTGACTCACCCTTATTCTGTCAGCCAGGAGCAAATACATGGGATCCCTAGAACCTTCAAGTGTCAAGTTCCTGAGCAAGATGCTTTACCGAGCATGATGTCCTTTTCCAGTGACTAGTCCCTCCTGATAACATGTTCAAAGTATGAAAGACAAGTCTGGCCATCCTGGCTTCTAAGGAGCATTCTAGCTGTCCTTCTTCCAACACAGATTTGTTTCTTCTTCTGGCCATCCATGATACTTTTATTATTATTCTCAACACCATAATTCAAATGCACCAATTCTTCTATGTTCTTCCTTATTCATTGTCCAACTTTCACATGCATGTGCTATTGAAAATACCATGGTCAGGTGTTAGAATGACTGCCATTTTGTCACTGTACAGGTTTTTCATGAGCACAATTAAGTGCTCTGGAATGCTCATTCTTTGCAATGTTATGCATATCTTCTCGTGACCCACACAGTTAGCATCTCTCGGAGTCCTGGTAGGGTGCTGTGGGTTAATGCACTGTACTGCAAGGTCAGTTTGAACCACAAGGTTGGCAGTTCAAGCTCACCAGCCACTCCTCAGAAACCCTATACAGGTTGCTATGAGTTGGAACTTACTCGATGGCACTTAACAACAATAAAACATTTTTCTGATAGTCTCTGTTTTCAGCTAAGAGTTCTATTCCTCTTCTGAATCTGAGTTGAATTTTTGGCAATTTCATATTTATGCACTGTTGCAAATGTTTTTTTATTATCTTCTGCAAAGTTGTACTTGCATGTGAGATTAATGATATTGTTTGATGATTTCCGTACTCTGTTGCATCACCTTTCTTTGAAATCGGTACAAATTTGAGTCTCTTCTGAATCGTTGACCAGGTGGCTGTCTTAAAAATTTCTTGATATAGACAAGGGAGTACCTTCAGTGCTGCATCAGTTTGTTGAAAAATTGCAATTTATATTCCATTGAATCCCAGAGCTTAGTTTTTTGACAATGGCTTCAGTGTACCTTGGACTTCTTTCAGTACCATTGTTTCTTTTCTTTTCTTTTTAATGTTTTATTGTGAATTATATGATAGTTTACATGAGAGAACCTCAGTTCTATATTCCTTTCATCGTATATCATTACATTGCCATGGTTCCAATCCCCTCCATGCATCGTCTTCCTACCAAAGGGCATATCCTAGAAGCCCATGCTCTATACTGCCCCCTACTCCCTCAGTCTTTGGCCCACAGTTCCTCTCCCTCTCTGGATCCAAAGTCCCCAGCCACTTCATCCCTCCATGTCATCATCTCTGTCTCCATCTCAGGCATCCCCAGTTCTCTGGGTGGGGTCCCATTCTCGGCTCTTATCCGTTGGTGGTCCCAGAGACCTCCGCTCCTAGACTGGAGAAATAATCGCTCTCTTCCTTGCTACAAAATATCTACCCTTGCATTTCCAACACTCACAATCCGTCTTGATAACCATTATTCACTACAGTATCGCACATAACCCATCAGTACCATATTACTTGATCAGATGTTCCCTCACCTCTTGAAATGATTGAACATTGATCATTTCTTTGTGGTACAGTGACTCTGTATTCCTTCCATAGTCTTTTGATGCTTTCTGCATCATTCGATATTTTGCCCATGGCATCCTTCAATATTGCAAGTGGAGGCTTGAATTCTTCCTTCAATTCTTTCAGTTTGAGAAATGCTGAGTGTGTTCTTTCTCTTTAGATCTTAAACCCCAGCTAAATAAATCCATAAATCCTTTTCCTCCTATATAATCCAAGTCACTGGAGTGCCTTGGTAATGTGGTAGACCCTGCTGGCCCCCAGTGATCTCCAAAAGAAAAAAAAAGAACAAAGGCTCTGGAGACAGATTGTGCTGGTTTGAATACCAGCACTTTCACTGATTGGCTTCATGATTTTGGGCAAATCAGTTAACCTTTCAGTACCTTAATTTCTTAACTGTGAAATGGAGATTTTTAAAAAGCACATATCTTAAGGGACACTGAGTTTCTGTTAAGGGTGATAGAAATATTTAGGAATGATTAATGATGGTTGAACAACATGATAACCATGATTAATGTCACTGAATTATATATGTGAAGATTATAGAAAAGGTAAATGTTTTGTTAACCATACTGGTATATTTACCACAATAATAGTAAAAAACACTATCCTCTAGGGTTGTTTGAGAATTAAATGAGTGAATTTATGCAAAGTGCTTAGAACTGTGATGTATCTATGTAAATAATTAAAAATCAGAAAAGAACTGAGATATAGAAGCTGTGCTTTGGAGCTTTCGTGAATTTAGAGATGTAGAAAAAAATTATAATAAATCCCAAAGTCCTGATCTTTATCAGGAAATTTGAGAAGATGAGAAGCTATTAACCCAAGTGCTTTAGAGAATGCAAAGCACTGGAATAACCACCCACCTTTGCTCAGAAAGATAAGGAAGAAGGTCATTGAATTTTTACTTACAAATTCCCATCAACTTGAATATAAATCTATATGAATTCTAAATTAGGTCACCATAAAAATAGAGGGTCTATGTAAACCTTTTAATCAAAATGACAAATAACCTTTCTATAATATTGAAATGAAAAGTAATAATTCCAGGAACTATTTACTTGTAACCCTGAAATAGTTCTAATATAGGAAATGCTATATTTAAGAGAATATTTGTTGCGTAAAATGGTGGTTATTCATTTAAAGCTATAAACTAGGCTTGTATAGGAGATTAATTTTACTCTCAAACTGTGATACATCAACTACATTGTTCTAATTAACTCACTAGTATAAAAGTCTGGGTTGTTGTTGTTGTTGTTGTTGTTGTTAAGTGCCGTCGAGTCGATTCCGACCCATAGCGACCCTGTACAGGCTTTCCAAGGCTGTAAATCTTGACGGGAGTAGAAAGCCTCATCTTTCTCCTGTAGATTCTCTTAAATTTGTTCCCCTTAAATGTTGTTTGATATGAACTAACATTAATTTTTTAAAAGCATTAAAGGAAAAGCAATGTGAAAATTTCTATAAGCCAACTAGCCAAGACTCTTCAAAATGTCAATGTCAAGAAAAAAAAAAAGTAGGCAAATCGTTTTTAATTAAAAGATAATAAAGAGACACCATAGCCAAGTGTGGTGAATGAACTTTGACTGATTCTTGCTTTGAAATAAAAATCATAAGATACTTTTTTTTTTTTAATGTTTTATTCTGAATTATATACTAGTTTACATGAGAGAACTTTAGTTTTACATTCATTCTATCGTATATCGTTTCATTGCCATGGTTCCAATCCCCTCCATGCATCATCAACCCACCAGAGGGGCATACCCTACAAACCCGCCCCGTACACTCCCCCCCAACCCCCCCACCCCGAGTCTTCGGCACACAGTCCCTCTCCCTCTCTGGATCCTCAACCTCTTCATCACTCCACGTCATCGTCTCTGAGTCTATCTCATCTATCTCGGGCCTCGCTGCTTCTCTGGGTAGGGTCCCACTTCTGATGGTCCTAGAGACCTCCGCTCCTAGACTGGAGAGTTAATCACTCCCTTCCTTGCTATAAAACGTCTACCTTTACATTTCCA
>NW_006408565.1:8728415-8740501 GCF_000296735.1 Chrysochloris asiatica | reverse complement strand
AGAAAGCCTCATCTTTCTCCCGCGGAGCGGCTGGTAGTTTCGAACCGCTGACCTTAAGGTTCGCAGCCCGATTCGTAACCACTACGCTACCAGAGCTCCGCACTGCAAAATCATTTGCTTTAGCCTTGCCAAGGTAACCACAGATGGGACTCAAAATCAATAAAGCTAGGAGCCCTTTTCATAGCAACATAAATTTATATGAAGTGAATCATAATAATAATGCAAGTTTTGAGGGACAAGCAAGGAATGTCCATTATGGGAGACAAGACACATCCAAGTACATGATGGAACAGATACATCCACTTCCTGTTCACTGCCTGGGGTCAGTCTTCCTCTATTGTGGTGACTCAGAGGAAGTCAGTGCCAGGCAGGCTGGGAGTATACATGTTGCAAAAGTATTAACACTGTGGCGAAACTTGCTGCAATGAGATGATTCCTGGTGACTTTGATGACCTTGCCTCTGATGATTGATGATGACAATGTTGTTGACTTTCTGTTTGACACGTCCACAATCAACAATCCTCACAGACTGAATTTCAGATGAAGATTAAGAAAATTACAGTACACAGAAAAGACCTCAAGAGTTGATGCTATGAGCCTTGGATGTGTTCCAAATACAAGATGCAGGATTAGAACAGCCATCAAAGTAAAATCATTGTATCTCTGGCAGTTTAACTGGTGTGACATTCGCAAATGTTGATGCAGAGTGTTGAGCTTTCCAAGAGACATGGACAGTGATATATATATATATATATATATATTTTTTTTTTTTTTTTAAGTCAAAGGCAAGTCTGTTTGCCTAATGTATAGTTCGCTAGCAGTAGTGTAAAAAGTCAATCTGGGGCATCATTACAGCTGAAAACATGCTAAACTCAATGAATTGGAAGGCCAAATGTGTCTGGATAAAATTAATGCTCTTCAGTGCAATTTGGAATCACAAGTCACTTTTGCTAGGCCTTGTTGTGCCAGAGACAACATTATTCAGACGAGCTGTGTAGTGAGTGAGCTAATTGCAAAGAAATTGAGGCCTCATGCTGAGGGAGGGTTTGTCAAAAAGTGCATGGTGGCTGCTGTAGAGTTGCTAGCACCAGACAAAGTAAAATAGTTTCAGAGTGTTATTTTGTCTTAGAGAATTAACTCAGATCGGATTAGTAATTTAGCACAAGATATTGAAAAAACAGCGAAAGATTCTGCAGGACATTTCCAGTTTTTCTCTCTGGTTTGTGATGAGACAACAGACATAACAAATAGTGCCCAAGTGGCCATTTTCAATCATAGAGTAACTGCAGAGTTTGGAACGCAAGGGGAGCTGCTGTCACTGGAAGCCATGCATGGCACTACAAGAAGTGAGGACTTGAGAGACTTGTTTTATCAATGAAAAAACTTGAACTAACATTGAACAGTTAAGTGACTTTACTACAGATGGAGCTCCAGCCACAGCTGGCTTGCAAAAAGTGTTAAGTGTTGGATGACTTGATGATCAGAACTCCACTAGAGGAAGATAAAGAAGTTTGATATAGGAAGGAAGCATAAATTGCTACAATTTGGTGAACTGGACCTTAGTTTATGGATGTAGTTGCTCAAAATTCCATCCAAGAGGGAAGATTATTCACATCAAGAATCAAGTCTGTCCTCTGAATACACAGAGTTGGTAGGGATAGGCAACTTAGACATTGGCTACCAAAAATGGGGGGGCTAAAAAGACACAAAGTGACTTTTTTTCACAAACTTTCAAGCATGTCCTCAATTTCAGAATGAGGGAAATAAGGTAGAATCTCCACTGAACAGTTTTCCTCTTGTTCAGCTGCGTCTGGTGAAAGGATATGGGGAGGATGGGAATACGATTCTTTTGATTTAATAGTAATTGTTATCACTGTAGCTGTTTCTGTATTACTACCTTTAGTAAAACTTTACTTGCATGGGATATCAAAGAGATTGTTCGATGATTTCCATATTCCATTGGGTCATCTCTCTTTGGAATGGACACAGATATGGATCTCTTCCAATCAGTCGGCCAGGCAGTTGTCTTCCAAATTTCTTGGTAGAGATGAGTGTGTGCCTCCTGTGCCGCCTCAATTTCTTGAAAGATTTCATTTTTCAGACCATCAATTCCTGGTTCCTTGTTCTTTGCCATTTCCTTCAATGCACCTTGGACTTCTTCCTTCAGTATCATTGGCTCTTGATCATATGCTACCACTTGAAACGGTTGAACATTAACCATTTCCTTTTGGTACAGTGACTGTGTATTCCTTCCATCTTCTCTTGATGCTTTCTGCATCATTTAATAATTTGCCCAGAGAATCCCTCAATAACGAAAGTTGAAGCTTGAATTTTTTCTTCAGTTCCCCCAGCTTGAGAAATGCTGAGTGTGTTCTTTCTTTTTGATTTTCTGATTCCAGATCTTTGCACATTTTGTTGTAATATTTGGCTTTATCTTCTCAAACTGATCTTTGAAATTTTCTTTTCAGCTCTTGTACCTCCTCATTTCTTCCATTTGCTTTAACATCTCTATGCTGGAGGGCAAGTTTCAGTATCTCTTCTGACATCTATATTTACCTTTTCCTTCTTTCTTGTCTTCTCAATGACTTTTTGCTTTCTTCACATATGATGTTCTTGATGTCATCCCACAACTCTTCAGGCTACAATCATATATTGACAGAGAACTTCCAGAGGTTCAAACCGGATTCAGAAGAGTCTGTGGAACAAGGGATATCATTGCTGATGTCCGATGGATCTTGGCTGAAGGCAGAGAATATCAGAAAGATGTTTACCTGTGGCTTTATTGACTACGCAAAGGCTTTTGATTGTGTGGATCATGACAAGCTATGGACAACATTGTGAAGTATAAGTATTCCTGAACACTTAATTGTGCTCATGAGGAATCTGTACCTGGACCAGGAAGCAGTTGTTTGAACAGAACATGGGAACACTGAATGGTTCAAAATTTAAAAAGGTGTATGACAAGGTTGTATTCTTTCACCATACTTATTCAACCTGTATGCTGAGCAAATAATCCGAGAAGCTGGGTTCTATGAAGAAAAATGTGGCATCAGGATTGGAGGAAGACTCATTAACAACCTGCAATATGCAGATTATACAACCTTGCTTGCTGAAAGTGAAGAGGACTTAAAACATTTACTGATGAAGATCAAAGAGCACAGCCTTCGGTATGGATTACATCTCAATGTCAAGAAAACAAAAATCCTCACACTGGACCAATAAACAGCATTCTTATCAATGGAGAAAAGATTGAAGTTGTCAAGGACATCATTCTTCTTGGATCAACTATTAACACTCACGGAAGCAGCAGTCAAGAAATCAAATGACATTGCATTAGACAAATCTGCTACACAAGACCTTTTTAAGGTGTTGAAGAGCAAAGATGTCAGCTTGAGGACTAAGGTGCACCTGACTCAAGCCATGGTATTTTCAATAACCTCACATACATGTGAAAGCTGAACTGTGAATAAGGAAGACCGTAGAAGAATTGATGCTTTTGAGTTATGGTGTTGAAGGAGAATATTGAAAGTGCCAAGGAGCTCTGGTAGTGTAGTGGTTACGAATCAGGCTGTGAACCTTAAGGCCAGCAGTTCAAAACTACCAGCCGCTCTGCGGGAGAAAGATGATGCGTTCTGCTCCCATAAAGATTTACAGCCTTGGAAACCCTGTACAGGGTCGCTATGGGTCGGAACCAACTCTACAGCACTTAACAACAACAATGTGGGCTGCCAAAAGAACCAAGAGATCTGTTTTGGAAGAAGTACAGCCAGAGTGCTCCTTGGAGGCCAAGATGGCCAAACTTCGTCTCTCATACTTCAGACATATTGTCAGGAGGGAGCAGTTGCTGGAGAAGGATATCATGTTTGGTACGGTCAGAGAAAAAGAGGAAGCCCCCCAGTGAGATGGATTGGCCAAGTGGCAGCATCGATGGACTCAAGCGTGGCAACAGTAGTGAGGTTGGCTTAGGATCGGGCAGTGTTTCGTTCTGCTGTGCATAAGGTCTCTATGGGTTGGTACCAACTCGATGGCACCTAACAACAACAATAACAACAATTGTTATCATGACTCATCTTGAGTGTCTCAACTATAAAGGTAGAAAATGTGAAAGAAAAAGTGGGGAATAGTTAATCTTTCATTCCAAGAACAGAAGACCCTAGGACTATCAAGAAGGAAGAGCATGAGTGGAGCATGGGATCCTAATCAGAAAAGTGTGACAGCAGAGACAGAAGCAGAGGTGAAAACATAGAGAGCTAGAACAGCTGAGGACTCTAGACCCATAGAATGAGAAAGGCTGTGTGCCTGCATTCAGGAGGCTGGCTTACAAAATATGCCTGTTGATCATTTAAACAAATATTATTTTCTGTGTGTTTTGTGTACATCAAAAAAAAAAAAAAAAGAGGTAAATATTGTTAACAGTGCTGCATGGAGGGGATCGTAATCATTGCAATCAAACAAAATCTGATTAGTTGAGTTTAAAATTGATGATTTGCCCTATTTATTGTGAACTGAGTAAAGTATTGCTCACTTCACAATAAAAGCTTTTTTTTTAAGGGCCTATTGCATTTTTCAGAAAGAAAATTCTCAGTCTTGATCCAAGTGATTTTATTATATGACAATGCATCATGCACCACAAAAGTCTCTGTGCACAGTCACTGCGGCTCAACAATGTGGTGTCAACAGTAGTGTCGTGCATAAATTTTGTCAAAAGCAGAGGGTTTAACAGCCACCAGTTTATGGAATTACTGAATGATCTTGCCTCTGAGTACAGTGATCTTGTTTATTGCTGTGACGTGCAGAGGTTGAGTTGTGGGAACATGCTCGTGAGGTTTTACAAACTGTGGGATCAAGTCAAACAGTTCATGGAAGATGAAAGAAAAATCTGTCATGGAACTCAATGACAGCAAGAGGCATGTGATCTAGCGTTCATGGCGGACATGAGCTAAATGTCAAGCTGCAGGGCCCCCACCAACTTCTCAGTTCCCTGCTTTCAATTGTGAAATCATTTGAAGCTAAATTAAGGCTATGGAAAGTGCAACTCTAAAGGAGTAACATAGTGTGCATTTCCCCACTCTGAAACATAAAAGCCTCTTACAACACTTGAGTATGCTGTTGAATGTGCAAAACTAATTCAGGAATTTAATGAAAGATTCAAGGACATGAAAAGGAAACAAATGGATTTGAACATCTTTGTTGGTGTGGTGCTGTGGGATAAGCACTGTTAAATGTGGAACCAGCTGATGTGCCTGATAACCTACAAAAAGAAATCACTCTGCTGTAAAGCTATAATGAGCTGAAAGCTAGGTACAATAACCTCCCACTGCTTGAGTTCTATAAACGTTACATATGCAATAATGAATTTCCTACTTGTTTCTTTAGACATGCATTGAAATATGCATCTGTGTTCAGAACAACTTACTGCTGCCAGTAGTCCTTTTCAAAACTTACCATTGCAAAGAGCCTGCTGTGATCCATCCAGATTGACCGGCACAACCCGGAAAAAGCAGTTGCAAGTAGCATCATCGATACCAGCGAACATCACATGCCCTACTTAGCAAAGAGAAGCAGTTCTAGCCATCACATTAAGGGTGAGTAACTAAATGTTTGACCAACTATAGCAGGCTAATTTTCAAGTTGACATTTTTGTGTGACCCAAGAAACATGTTATAAATATCCAAATGGCTCTTGGCAGAAAAAAGGTTCCCCACCCTTGATTTACAGCCTCAGAAACCCTATAAACTCATTGGAGGGAACAAAACAACAACAACAGTGAATGAATGAATAAATACTTACATGAGCATCAATCACTGAGCCCTCTCCCTCCTTGAAGAAGGAGGTAGGTACATAACCCGAGTCAGCTCAATTAATTGCTTGACTTTAAGAATTTTGCATTAGAGTAGATTAACAGAAGGCCTCGCTAATGATCCCTGGGAAGGTTGCTCATCACTTCCAGCTGCCTGTTGTTGTTGTGTGCTGTCGTGTCAAGTCTGACACATAGTGACCCTGTATAGGGTTTCCAAGAAGTGGCTGGTGGGTTTGAACCACTTACTTTGTGGTTAGCATCCAGTGCTTATCCTACAGTACCACACCAGGACTCTTTCAGCTATCTAGATCTCTGACACTACTCTGAATGTTTGTTTGTTTGTTTTTCTCCCAAAGATTTAGTATTGTTTTGAAAGGAATGAATTATGAAGAAAGAAAAAATGAGGCAGGGAAAAAGTATGGAATAGAAAATAAATACAAATGTAAGCCGTTTTGCTAATTGTTTTATAACCACAACTAACTAGTACAGAGAAGGCCCTGTACAAAACAGCACAATGACGGGTCAAAGATGGAGGTGTTCCTTAGCAAGGCTGAAGATTTCAGTCTCTGGTATTTGGAATTGAGGCTGCAGTCCTTGGTTTTCGATGGATCACTGGGTGTCTGGGCCCAGTCCATGCTTTAACTAGAATTGAACAGAAGAATGGCCGCTTGACCCAGGTATAAGTAGATGAAATACTTAGTTTCATGTGCCACACAAGCATTGAAGTATCTCCCCACGATGCAGTGTCAGGTGGGGTTGTACTTTTTGTCAATCTCCTTCTTGATGTGGGTCGCGATGTCCTTCTCGATGTTGTACTTCTCCAGTGCTTGCAAAGCACATCTCCTCCGACATATGGGCATTTTTGATCACGGCCTTTCAGTCACACATGATTCCCCAGGAGCACACACGGGCCTACTGCAGCGGTCTCCTGAGGCAGGAGTTAGAGCGGCTCAAGCCCGGCTAGTGGTGCCATGGCACATCTCTCTGAATGGTTTTTGAGGCTTAATGTTTAGTTTCCTCTTCAGTGAGCTATTGCATATCTTTCCACTAAACTCTTTTCTTTCTTGTTGCTAAGTTAGGTCAGAATTGGTTACCGATTTTTTCATACACCGACCATTTAACGTTTTGTTATAAATGACATCAATAAATGTCATAAAGAAAATTCCTAGCATGAAAAGCTGATTGTTTTTATATGACCGTTTGATACCTTCTAGGAAGAGATAAATCACAACTGTGAAACGAGCTGTAGACCATAAAACCAGTAAAAGCATTCAGAGGTTGAGCAACGAAAAGGTGAAAGGAACTTTCAGTTTAATCTCTTACTCCCTCTGTGGAATACAGGTCTGCTTTCCTACCATAATAGAAATACTGGTGGCTTTAACAAACAGAAAATTATTTTCTCACAGTTTGTTGTTGTTAAATGCTGCTGAGTTGGTTCCAACTCCAAGTGACCCTGTATAAGGTTGTCATGGAGCAACTGGTGAATTTGAACCCCCAACCTTATGGTTCAAACCAACCTTGCAGTCCAGTGCTTTATGCTACAACACCACACCAGGACTCATAGTTTAGGAATCTAGAAGTCTGAATTCAAAGCAATGCTTGGGTGTGGGAGGAGGTGTTCTCTGTCACTTTAGGAGAAGGTCCTAGTCTCTTTTGAGATACAGTTTTAATTCTCTTGGGATCCAGTTTGGTGGGGTCCATGAGTTGAGGGGACCACCCAGATCATTTTCCCTTAGATGTCTTTTTGAATTTTGAGACTTGAAGAAACTGGTTTCTAAAAGTCACTTTTGACTCAAACAATGGTCTAGATAAACAAGTAAACTGTTTTGCCTTGGGTTTTGTACTCTCTTGAAGAATTCATAAGAATTCAGTTTCAGGAAACCAGAGACTCCAAAGACCAGACTGGGAGTTACGTTTTGGAAAAGTCAATAATTTCATTGTTCTTCAAGACAATGTTATTATATGAAATTCTTCCTGACCACAAACTGTTCTACTCTGGTTCTTTTTGTATAGAAAAACCAGTAGGATGTGGTCTAAGAATTCTGGAAGTTATTATCTTTGGAACATTTTGACTCTCTAGTTGAAATATTAGGAGTACTGGTGTGGTGCTGTGGTATAAGCACTGGACTGCTCACCTCAAGGTCTGCGGTTTAAACCCACCAGCAACTCCTCAGAAGCCCAATTACAGGGTTGGTATGAGTTGGAACTAACTCAATGGCACTTAACAACAACAAAAGTTGAGATATTACCCAGATTTGCAAATCGTGTAGTAAATAAATTTCAGTCTGTTTCTATTATTGGCTTAATCAGCTTTTTTTTTTTTTTAACACTGTTTATCACCTTGATGATCCCCATCTCTGCTTGCTTGCTTAATCTGTTCTTGTATATCTCAAAAGAGACTGTTTCTACACATTAACATAACAAAGAAAACTCACTTCCAAAGGATATTATAACCACTAGTGTTAGTTGCTGTGGAGTCGTTTCCCCTCAAAGCAGTACAGCAGAATTTTAAGCTCATTGTTGCAACTACTGTATTAATCTATCTAATGTCTTCCTCTCTTTTGCTGACCCTCTGCTTAACCAAACATGATGTCCTTCTCCAGGGACTGATTCTTCCTGACCCCATGACTAAAGTACATAAGACAAAATCCTTTCTTCTAAGAAGTATTCAGCTTATACTTCTTTCAAGACCAGATTTGTTTGTTCTTTTGGCAGTCCGTTCTTCAGTATTCTTCACCAACACCATAATTCAAAGACATCAATTCTTCTTCAGTCTTCCTTATTCATTGTCCAATTTTCTCATGCATATGAGGCAATTGAAAATACCATGACTTGGGTCAGGCACATCTTAGTCTTCAAGGTGACATCTTAGCTTTTTAATAGGTTTTTTTTTTTTTTTTTTTTTTTAAGTTTTTATTGTGAATTGAATGATAGTTTACATAGAAGAACATCAGGTTTACACTCATTGTTTCATTGCAATGCTTACAATCTCCTCTGTGCATCATCATTCCCTCTGGGTTTTATTTTGATGTACACAAAATCACTCAGGAGTATATAATCATTTAAACAATCAACAGGTACATCCTGCAAGCCTGCCTCCTGGCAGCCAGCACACAGCTTTTCTTTTTCCATTAATCTCGAGTCCTCAGATTAATTTGAGGACTGTTTTTGTTGTTGTTAAGTGCCATCGGGTCGGTTTCGACCCGTAGCGACCCTGAATAGGATTTCCGAGGCTGTACATCTTTACGGGAGCAGATCGCCTCATCTTTCTCCCGTGGAGCAGCTGGTAGTTTCGAACTGCTGACCTTCTGGTTCGCAGCCCAATTCGTAACCACTACGAGGACTATCTAGCTCTATCTCTCCATGTTTTCATTTCTGCCTCCATCTCTGGTGTTGCTGCTTCTCTGGATAGGGTCCCACATTCCACTCATGCTCCCTGGATGGTCTTAGGGTCCTCTGTTCCTGGAATGTAAGATTAACTACTCCCTGCTTTTTGTTACAGAACTTCTACCTTTACTGTTGTGACAGTTGCAATTAGTCATGATAACAATTGCTCACTATTGAATCATAAGAATCTTATCCTCATCTCCTTTCACCAGACCCATCTAGATAAGTTGAAAACAATTCAGTAGGAATTCTACCTTCCCCCCACACACTCTGAAACTAAACTCCCTCTTCCCTCTTGAAAGCTTGTAAGCCAGTCACCTGGTTCCTTTATAGCCCTCACCCCCACCCCCATTTTAGGTAGCTGATGTCTAAGTTGCCCATCCCTATCAACCCTGTGTACACAGTGGATAGCCTTAATACTTGATGTAAAGACTCCTTCCCTCTCAGTTGGTATTTTGAGCTATTACATCCTTTAAGTATAGGTAAAGTTCATCAAATTGTAGCAATTCACTCTTGCTTCCTTTTTTTTTTTTTTTTTAAATCTTCTTTAGTGGCATTCTGATCATCAAGCCATCGAAACTAGGTTAAGTGGGTATTATCTATAAGTTTGGGCATTTTTGTGCACTCCCCTCACTTCATATCAGTTGGATGCTTTGCTCTTAGCTCTAGCCCTCCACGGCTATGTCCTTGTCCATGGGCTCGGAAGTCCCCAGGTCTCTTCACACTTCGAACCAACTAGTCCTTCCTCTTCTCTCTCTCATCTCCAGGTCAACGGGAGTCAGCTCTTTAATACTTTTAAAGAGACCTTTTTGTAGCAGATTTGCCCAATGCAATCAGTCCTTTGACTTTTTGACTTCTGCCTCCATGAGCATTTTTTTGTGAATTCAAGTAAAACGAAGTGCTTGATTTATAACACATATTTTTTCAGGACACAATTCAATCCACAATACTGGCTAATGGTTAAAGCAGGGACTTCAGACCTAGACTGGAGTTTTTTCTGCACCACTTGCTTACTTATGTGTAAATTTCTTCATTTTCAGGCTCCCCAACCAAAAAGGGACTCCTAATGTGGCACCGTAGGATCAATATTGAACTTCAAACCACAAGGTCAACAGTTCAAATCCATCAGCTGTTCCTTAGAAACCCTGTACAGGGTTGCTATGAGTCAGAACCGACTCCACAACACATGACGACAATAACAACAACCAAAAAGTAGTTACGATAACCCTGCCTTTCCAGTAGTGTTGTTATGAAGGTAAAATACACTAACCTATAGAAAGCATCCAGCACAGTGCCTACTGTTGTAAGTGCTCAATAAACAGCTGCTATTCTCATTACTTTCATTGTTATCCCCACTCTATTTTCTGTCTGTTTTAAATGTTGACCCAGATCTTTCCGTTTGGGGCCTAGATCTCCTGACTTCTCTTTGTCAATTATGTTCTTTCTGGAAGTGAATCCCTATCCTGGGAGGAGTCCCAACTCACTGGTGAATATTCTTTCAATTAGACTGATCTCCCAGAACCAAGAATTTGACCCACGTGACTTTTTCATTTATTAAACTTATTTCTAGGTGGATTTTTGGCTGCCATGCTCACCAATTAATTTTCTTTCAGAACTTGAGCATAGGTGAAAACCCCTGGGAAAATCAATTGAAGGTTGGAGAGGGACTGAGGAAGGGTTTGCTGGAGTCTGACCCCAACATTTGCTAGCTATGAGACATGTACATACTACTTCACATCTCTGAACTTCAGTTTCCTCAACTATAAAATAGGGAGTCTTGCTCCTAATTTGTAGGAATGCCATGAGGGTATCATGAGATAGTGGCAGGAAAGTCCATGTACCTGGTACTGAGTAGACACGGATGACGTCAGTTTCCTTCCTCAGGCAGCCCATCATCGTCTTGAAGTGCTATCCGCAGCATCCCAAAAGGGAGGCCCCACCCTAAGGAAATAATAAATAGCCTGTTTCTACATCTTCCTTAGACACTTCCTGCATGATTTCTCTGAAACTTCATTCTGAAGTTGGGGGTTGGGAGATGGAAAGACACAGAGCAAAGAAGCTATCTCAAGGGACTTGGTCCCCTTCAAAGTGGCCCTGCTCAGAGGTCATTTAGTCAGAAGCTAGACTTGCTGTTTAGGAAAACACATCCATTCTGGGCACACCACATGAAAGGAAATTCTGAGAGGCTTTAAAAACAGCAGTAAAGATGATTAAAGAGTTAGGTTTTAGTTCCTGTGAGGAAAAACAATGAGAACCCAAATTATTTAGGTTAATAAAGTGAAGGCTGGAGGGGAGGGGAAGCTGCTGAAAAAAGTCTTTAATGAGCAAAGCCAAATAACACTGGCAAAGTGCCCTGGTAGTGTACACATTGGGCTGCTAATTGCAAGGTCAGCAGTTCGAATCCACCAGCCAGTCCACGGGAGAAAGATGAGGCTTTCTGCTTCTGTAAAGATGTAAAGCCTCTGAGTAGCTATGAGTTGGAACCAACTTAGTGGTACACAGCAGCAGCAAGTGTGTGTTGGAAATCGGAATTGAGGAGCAGAAAGACATTGAAATAGATCTAGGTAGGCTTTGTGGGGTCAGTGTTATGTGGCCTTCTTTAAGAAAAAAAGAGCCCTGGTGGCATTGTAGGATAAGCACTGGACTGCTAACCTCCAGGTCAACAGTTCAAACCCACCAGCTTCTCCTAGGATAAAAGATGTAAATTTCTGCTTTCATAAAGATTTACAGTCTCACATTGGCAACCCAAAATGGGGGGTGGGGGGGCTACAAAGGCAAGAAGTGACTGGCTTACAAGCTTTCAAGAAGGAACCTAGATCCAGAGGGCCTGGAGGAAGGTAGAATCTCCAGTGAGTAGTATTCAATCTGACTAGGCGGGGCTGATGCAATGAAATGCAGA
>NW_006408565.1:8714738-8728149 GCF_000296735.1 Chrysochloris asiatica | reverse complement strand
CTGAAGACCTGGGGGGTACAGGGGAAGGTTTGCATGGAGGGGATTGTAACCGTGGCAATGAGGCTAGAAATACGACAGAATGAATGTAAAACTAATGTTCTCCCATGTAAACCATCACATAATTCACAATAAAACATTTAAGAAAAAAAAAAAAAAAAGCAGTGCAAGCTTGCTCTACTCTTAGCAGTCTTATCAGATGCATTTTTTCCCCACCATAATAATAGTTGGATACCTCACCTGTGTGCACACTTTGGCTGTACACTGCGCATGGGTCTACTATTCTATGTCTGTACTGATTATCTACTGCTGTGTAACAAATGTCTCAAAATGTAGTGGCTTGAACAACACCTATTTGTTATCCCATTGTTTTTTATAGATCAGGCATCCAGGCATGCCTAAACTGGGTCCTGGCCATTTTAAGACTCAACTGGGAAAGCTCCATTCCCTAGCTCACATGATTAATGGCTGTAGTCAGTTCCATGCAGGCTCTTGGAGTGAGACCTCAGTTCCTCAAAATTTATTGGCCAGAGGCCTCCCTTGGTTTCTTGCCATGAAAGCCTCTGCAAAGAGTCAGCACAGCAGCTGGTTTCATCAGTGTGGCAAGAGAGAATGACAGCAACAGTGAGTACTAGCAAGGTGGATGTTTCAGTCCTTTATAACCTAATCACAGAAGTGACATCCCAGTGTGTTTGCCATACACCATTTGTTAGAAACAAGCCAAATAAGTCCATCCCAATCTCAAGGGAAAAGATTATAAAGGACATGAATACCAGGAGGCAGAGGCCACTGGGAATCGTGTTGAAAGACGCCTATCATGACTCTCATTCCTTCTCTTTCTTATGATTGATTGTTGTCCTTTCTGTCTGGAGTTATGAGCTCTTTGAGGATAGGAATCATGCCTTACTCATCTCTTAGAGCTCCTTTGTGGATTCCTGGTGTGGTGCTATGGGATAAGTTCTGGGCTGTGAACCATAAGGTCAGTGGTTCAAACCTACCAGCTGCTCTTCAGAAACCCTACAGAGGGTTGCTATGAGTTGGAACTGACTCGATGGCACTTAGCAACAACACAACTCTTTAGTGACTGCCACAGGCCTCCTGTGCTTGTTAAGGGAATGGATAATGACTAAATGAATGTTTTCCCAGGGTAACAAAAATGGAACCAAAGCAAGCATATCATTTTATTTAAGAGAGAGATCTATTTATTACCTTTTGGACCAGCCATTTTATTTCTCCACATGTTGCTGTGATGTTCGAAGCTATGCCACTGTTATTATAAATACCAGCTGGGTCACCCAGGTTTCAATGGAGCTTCCAGAATAAGACAGACTAGGATGGAGAAGAGGACTACTTCTGAATGTTTAGTCCCTGAAAGCCTTATGAATAGCAATGTAACACTGTCAGACAGTACGAGAATACCGAATATTGAAACATATGAATAGGACCTAAATATTGTCTGATTTAGTGCCAGAAATGAGCCCTTCAGGTTGGAAAGCGCTCAAAATATGACTGGTTAAGAGGTACTTCTTCAAAGTAGAGTTGACCATGATGACAAAAAAGGAGTAAGGCTTTTGAGACCTTCATTTGCTGATGGAGCACATCTCAAAATGAAGAGAAACAGCTGCAAACATCCATTAATAATCATAACATGAAATGTATGAAGTATTAATCTAGGAAAATTTGAAGTTGTCAAAAATGAAATGGAACACATAAACGTTGATATTCTAGGCATGAGTGAGCTGAAATGAACTGGTATTGGCCATTTTGAATCTGACAATCATATGGTTTACTATGTCGGGAATGACAAACTGAAGAGGAATGGCATTATTTTCATCATCAAAAAGAACATTTCAAACTCTATCTAGAAATATAATGTTATCTGTAACAGGATAATATCCACACTTTTAAAATTCCTTTTTAAAGGAATACCACTATTATTCAAATCTACACGCCAACCACAAAAGCCAATGATGATGAAATTAAAGAATTCTACCAACTTATTCAGTCTGAAATTGATCAAACATACAATCAAAATGTATTAATAATTACTGGTGATTGGTATGCATATAGATGAAGGATCAGTGGTTGGAAAATATGGCTTTGTTGATAGAAATGATGCTGGAGATCATATGATAGAATTCTGCTAGACCAATAACTTATTTGTTGCAAATACCTTTTTTAACAACATAAAAGACCACTCTTCACATAGGCTTCACCAGATGAAATACACAAAAAGCAAATTGACTACATCTGTGGGAAGAGACCTTGGAAAAGCTCCATAACATCAGCCAAAACAAGGCAAGGGTAAATTATAAAATAGACCATCAAAAAATGCAAGTTCAGGCTGAAGCTGATGAAAATTAAAAAAAGTCCACAAGAGCCAAAATATTACCTTGAACATATAGCACCTGAATTTGGAGATTATTTTGAGAACAGATATTATGCATTAGACACTAATGACTGAAGACCAGAAGGGTTGAGGGATGACATCAAGAACAACATACAGGAAGAAAGCAAAATAAGACAGAAAAGAAGGAAAAGATCAAAATAGATATCAGAAGAGTGAAATTTGCTCTCCAGTATAGAGATGCTAAAGCAAATGGAAGAAATGAAGCAGTAAAAGAGCTGAACAGAAAATTTCAAAGGGCAGTTCAAGAAGACAAATTCAATTATTATAATGAAATGTGCAAAGGCATGAAGTTAGAAAGCAAAAAGGGAAAAACACACTCAGTATTTCTCAAGCTTTAAGAAATGAAGAAAAAATTCAAGCCTCAACTTGACATGATGAAGGAAAATACTAAAAAGAGGTTTACCTGTGCTTTATTGACTATGCAAAGGCTTTTGACTGGGTCGAGACAAGTTATTGATAACATTTGGAGACTAACTATACAGGAACACTTAATTGTGCTTATGAGGAAACCGTTCATTGACCAAGAATCAGCTGTTATAATAGAAAAAGGGGGAACTCAATGATTTAAAGTCAGGAAAGGTATGCATCATGGTTGTCTTCTTTCACCACTGTTATTCAATCTGAATGCTGAGCAAATAATCTGAGAAGCTGGATTTTATGAAGAGGAATGTGGCATCAGGATTGGAGGCAGACTCATTAACAACCTACAATATGTAGATGAAACAACCTTGCTTGATGAAAGTTAAGAGGACTTGAAATACTTACTGAAGAAGAGCCAAGTCACCAGCCTATGGGTTGCACCTCAATTTAAAGAATACAAAAATCTTCACCACTAGATCAATAAATAACATCAAGATAAATGGAGAAAAGATTGAAATTGTTAAAGACTTCAGTTTGCTTGGATCCAACTTTTATGGAAGCAGCAGTCAAGAAATCAAATGATGTATTACAATAGGCAAATCTATTGCATAAGATCTCATTAAAATGTTAAAGAACAAAGATGTCATTGTGCACCTGACCCATGTCATGGTATTTTCAATTGCTTCATATGCATGTGAAAGTTGGACAATGACTAAGGAAGACCATTGAAGAATTTGAGTTGGATAAGGATGTTAAAAGTACCATGGAGTGCCAGAAGAAAAAACAAATCTGTGTTGGAAAAAAGTACAGCTAGAATGCTCTTTAGAGGCCAGGATGACCAGACTTCATCTCTCATACTTTGGACATGTTATCAGAAGGGATCAGTCCCTGGAGAAGGACATATCATACTTGGTAAAGTGGAGGATCAGCAAAAAAAGAGGACAACCCCCAATGAGACAGATTGGCACAGTGGCAACAACAATGGACTCAAGCGTAACAATGATTGTAAGGATTGTGCAGGACTGAGCAGTATTTTGTTCTGTTGTTCATAAGGTCACTGTGAGTCAGAACCAGCTTGATAGCAGCTAGCAACAACAACAAAATTATAAGGACTGTCGCTAATCACTGCACCACATGGTCTCTCCTTCAGAGCTGAAAAAGAAAGCCTTTTCCTCAAGTTGGCACTCTAAATTCACAATTCTAACCTCCTAAAGTGTGAGAAAATAAAATTGTTTGTTAAAGCTGTTCACTTGTGATATTTCTCTTATAGCAGCACTAGACAGCTAACAAAATATGAAACCTGTAGAGTGGGGTGTTGTGCTAACAGATATCCAAAAAGTGGAAGTGATTTGGGAATTGAGTAATGGATCGAGGCTGAAAGTTTTTTAATTTTTTTTTTTTTTGCAATAAGAACTGTTTTATTAAACATACAGGGCTGTACTTATTTAGCACAAAGTACAGTAACATTTCTTCCTCTCCTCTGCCCCACTGGGCATCACTCCAGAACCTCACAGCCATACCAAGATGCTTTTAACAGCAGTCATCACAAGAGGATGAAAGATGTGCATTTCTGAAAATAACTCCACATAAAATGGGAAACAAAAACAATCAGAGATCAGCAGGTCTGCGGACTAGCTCTCTGCCAACAGGCTCTGGTCCTGCTCATTTTCTTCAACAAGAAAACATTTGGGAATAGGCGCTCCTGAGCATTCAGTTAAGTAATACTGCTTACATCTCTTGGTTGCATTCCTCCTCCAGTCTGATGTTTAACTAGCTTATTTGTAACCTTTCTTAGAAATGCCACCCTAGTTTATATTTCTGTTATCCTCCTTTGAACTTAAAAACAAAAATACAAAAAACAGAATAGTAAGTATCCAATG
Organism: Chrysochloris asiatica; assembly: GCF_000296735.1. Classification (NCBI taxonomy): domain Eukaryota; kingdom Metazoa; phylum Chordata; class Mammalia; order Afrosoricida; family Chrysochloridae; genus Chrysochloris; species Chrysochloris asiatica. The sequence goes on along the minus strand of NW_006408565.1, from coordinate 8,723,502 downwards.
GATGTTAATGGAGGCTTTTTATGATTGAAACCTACTTCCTAGAAGTCAACTGACCAAACATGTGCACAGCTGGAGAAAACAGACTGTGAAAAGAGATCAGCTAGAAAGTATCTTAGGTCCCAATGAGATCCAGTTATTCTGTATCTGTGGACTTAAAATGCTCATCATCCACAGTGGAATAGATGTGTCCCTCGTTGCTGAGAAAATCCACAGCCAGTTTGATTGAGGATACACTTATGTAGTTGAGTTGAGTCTTGAGATAATTAAAGTTCAATCCTTCAGGTCTTGGGCAAGCTTTAATCAAATTCAGCACCTGGTTTTGGGTCACAGTAAGGCCATTTGCTGAATTGAAGCTATTTGTACCGAAGTTTCCTGCTTCACTCCCTGGATTGCTGAGAGATGCTCTTCTTGCTGGGGGCTGGCTGTTTAATTTGCTGAGCATCACGTGCTCATTGACTACTTCCAAAATATGTGCAGTGAACTCATTCATATCTTCCAGGGGCATGATTTTAAAGGTTACTAGACTTTTTTTGTTCTAAAAAGACCTCAGGTGGCCACCCACTTTCACGTATGTTTCTGGAGGAACCACAGCGTTTTCACCACTTGCATCATCTGTGTCAACCCACTGGCGAATATCCATAGTTGCAACTGTCATGTGGTCTATTGTGTAAACAATGTTGGTTGGTGCCTTTTCTGCATGTCTGGTTATCGCCCCAATAGTAACCTGTGAAATTTCAACATTGCCAATTTTGAACACATCAACCAGAGAGGCAGAAAGCAGCTGGGATATGGTACAGGTACAATGTGCTGAACTCGGGCTCTTGATTTCTTTTTCACCTGAGTGGGTGCGGGCAATCCAACACCCCCCCAGTAGCCGCCGGCGCCACTGTAGGAAGAGCTGTTAGAGCTTTCAAATCCACTATTCCACATCATCATCGCGACTCGTTCAGGAGAAAAGCCCAGTAGCCGTGGTCCACAGGGACCTCAGAACCCTCAGAACCCTGTTGCTGCCACAGAGCTAGAGCTACTTTTCGCTTGCGCCACAAACTCCTTTCCGCGAGAGACCGAGGCTGGAAGATTTTTCAGGTGCCCAATAAAGCTCAAATTGCTCTAATGAAACTGTTGGTAGAATTATGGATGTCAAAGGTAATTCTGGTGAGTACTCAGAAGGATGTGAGGAGAGCTATGAGAAAGTGTCAAACATCTTAGCAAATATATATGGTACTAACTGATGATCAGGACCACAGAAGGGCTGGTACAGAATGGGAGGAAAATGTAGAATACAATTCAAAATCATAAAAAAAAAAACCAGACTGTGACTCTTAGACACTCTTCAAAACGGAAACCAAACTCACCCCCCAGTATTACCTAGTGACCAAACAGGCAGGTATAAAGTTTAACAATAATATTGTGTGGCACACACGTCTCAGAATAACCAAGCATACAAAACTAAGAGGGCAGCATTTATGTAAAAACAAAGACCAGAAAGAAGAAAGGGGCAGAAAAGGACAAATGGAAATTGGGGAACCCTGGGAAGAAGTGGGAAGAATGTTGTCACATTGAAGAAATTAGAACTAGTATTACGAAACAAAATGTGTGTAAATTTTAAATGGAAAATAAATTTGTTCTGTAAATTTTCACCCAAACCACCATAAAAAATCTTAAGGTGTTTCTGGTGTGACTTTCAAATAAAATAATGAATATGTGTTTGAACAATGGAGGAAGGGTGATGCTTTTTATGCAGTGGCAAAGAACTTGCCCGAATAATGTTCAAATGTTTTGTAGAAGGTAGAACTTGTAAAGTGATGACCCTGGATATTTGGCTGAGGAGATTTCTTATCAAAAACTTAAAGGGGCCTGTGGTTTCTCTTTGCTGTTTATAGTAAAATGTGAGATGAAAGGATGGATTTAAAAATGTGCAAAATGAAAACAGAACTTAAAGATTTGGCAACTCTGTTGCCCAAACTAAGAACAAGTGCTGTAGGTCTTCATCAAGGATGTGGCTAAGCAATCTTTTATTAAAGAGATTGAGCCTGTGACTGATGGATTTAACCAACTACCACAGAAAACTCATCAGTTTAAACAGAAAAGTATTCTCTTTACCTCTTGAAATTCCACAGGCAAGAAAAAGGCCAAAGAATCTCCATCTGTTGTCCTCTAAGAAAAGAAAAGGACAATCCCTGAAGAACTCAGAGATCAGAAGAATTGTTGGAAGATCAGGGGACATGAGGCCTTTTTTATCTCAATGGGTGGGGCCAAAGTCTCTTAGATCTCAAAGGGTGGGACCACAGCCTCCTAGGTTTCCAGGAGTTGGATCTTTGCCAACTTGGCTCTGGAGCATAAGGCTGCCATGAGGTATGCCAGGGGAACGAGGCCACCATCTAAAGCTGAGGGGGCAGGGCTGCACATGCCCAAGAGGCAGAAAAACGGGGACTTCCAGTGCTAAGAGGGTGACATCACAACTCAGATGGAGGAGGACAATGGGGTTGCCCAAAGCCAAGGGAGCAGAATTGTTAACCCAGTGGGCTTGGAAGGTAGAGGTGAATTCCCAAGCCAATGAGTCTCTGCCCAGAATCCAGAGAGCATGGCCATCACCTAGACTCTGGAGGACAGGGTTGTTGCCCAGATAGTTCCAGAGAACAGAGGATCGTTTCCAATCCTTGAGAGCTAATGTAAATTGTCCTGCTGGGTTTTGGACTTGCCTCATACTTGTTATCTCTTCTTTCCCTCCAATTTCTCTCATTTATAATGGAAATGTTTCCCTTAAGTGTTGTTATTGTTTTTTTCAAAAGCCAATAAAATCTTTTTCCTAATGTTAAAATACATAATTCTTTGTAGAGGAAGCGAACAACTTGAAGTAAATAAAGAGATGGCTTCATATTAATCATTCTTTTCATATACTTCAAATTCGTGCTTAATGTCTTTCTATTCTTGGACGTCAGAAAGAATACCTGGGTATTCTGAGAGAGGTTTATATTTCTCTAAACCAATTTCAGGAAAAAATGTGCAATATGCAGATGATACAATCCTGCTTGCTGAAAGTGAAGAGGACTTAAAATACTGATGAGGATCAAAGATCACCACCTTTGGTATGGGTTGCACCTCAATGTAAAGAAGAAAAAAACCCCTTACCACTGGATCAATAAACAACATCTATATAAATAGAGAAAGGGTTAAAGTTGTCAAAGATTTCATTTTGCTGAGATCAACCATCTACGCTCACGGAAGCAGCAGTCGAGAAACCAAACAACATAATTGTATTAGGCAAATTTGCTGCACAAGACCTCTTTAAAGTGTTAAAGACCAAAGATGTCAGTTTGAGGACTAAGGTGTGCCTGACCCAAGACATGGTATTTTCAATAACCTCATAAGCATGTGAAAGTTGGAGAGTAATAAGGAAGGCTGTAGAAGAATTGATACGTTTGAGTTATGGTGTTGGAGAAGAATATTAAAAGTAGTATGGATTGCCAAAAGAACAAACCAATCTGTGTTGGGGGAAGTACAGTCAGAATGCTCCTTGGAAGCCAGGATGGCCAGACTTGGTGTCTCATACTTGGACATATTACCAGGAGGGACTAGTTCCTAGAGAAGGATATCATGTTTGGTAAAGTGGAAGGTCAGAGAAAAAGAGGAAGACTCCCAATGAGATGGATTGGCACAGTGATAGCATCAATGGGCTCAAACGTAGCAATGATTGTGAGGATGGCGCCAGGACTGAGTGTGTGCTTCATTCTGTTATGCACAGGGTCACTGTGAGTTGGTAACGACTCAATGGCATCTAATAACAACAGACTGAGCAAGTATGGTGAAAGGATACAATCCTGGTGCATACCTTTCCTGATTTTAAGCCATTCAGTATCTTGTTATTTTGAGTCAATATCTTTTGAGATACAAAGGGGATTAAACAAGTGAGCAGAGCAGAGAAGGGGTAAAATAGATGTCAAGCTACATGGAGATGTCCAAGGAACCATGAAGCAAAAACTAAAGAAACAAGGAGACCATAGCCAACAGAGAAAGAAAACTTCTCCCTTCAGACGGCACTCTGAATTCAGACTTCTAACTTCCTAAACTGTGAGAGAATAAATGTTTCTTTGTTAAAGTCATCCATCTAGATAACAAAGAGTGTGGGTCACAGCCACCTTGTCCCCAGGAGATCTACTCCTCTTCAAATATTTTTCTCACACATCATCTCCTCTCAGCAGCGTTCCCTCAATACCTCATAGAGCAGAAATTAACAACTTTAGGTTAGGTAGTCACAAGGTTTTCACAAGCTGATTTTAGCTTGCTTGAACAAACAAGGAAGTCCCTGAATAATATAAACAGTCAGTGTACTCAGCTGCTAACTGAAAGAAAGATAGTTCAAGTTCACTCAGAGGCACCTCAGAAGAAAAGTCTGGCGACCTACTTCTGAAAATCAGCCATCGACTACCTTGTGGAGCACAGTTTTACTTTGAAAACACAGAATCACCAGGAGTCAAAATTAACTCAGTGGCAACTGGTACTGGTGAACACACCGGAGTTTTTGTGTTTTGGTTTTGGTACATTACAAGATGTTTGGAGACAGGCAGTTGCTGACCCTGGCTTTCTCTGGCTCGGTATTTCCACAATTCTTTTGGGCTTTCCCTCATGCTTGACATCCATGGTCATAAGATGACTGCCCTAGTTCCAGGCATCTCACCCAATTCAAAGTGGGAAGAAAAGATTAGAGGAAAACTTCAGCCATAACTGACACTCTTTACCAGGAAAACAAATGCTTTCTCAGAAACTCATCAGCAAACTTCCCCTAACTTTCTCATTTGATAAGTCACATGGACATGCCTAGCCATAAGGGAGGCTGGGGAAACTAGAAACAAACATTTCATAATTGTCTTAGAAACAATCATTATGTATGCCCTGGGGCTGGGTACTGATACCAAAACAAACTTCGAGGAAGGGACATCAGATAAGTAACTAGCTGTTGGCCCTTTTAGTCAAAACATGTTGTTATGTGCCGTGGAGTCGGTTCTGACTCATAGCAACCAGCACAGGGTTTCCGAGGCTATAAATCTTTATGGGAGCAGAAAGCAACATCTTCCTCCCACGGAACAGTTGGTAGTTTCGAACTGCTGACCTTGCAGTTCGTAGCCTGATTTGTAACCACTACGCTAACATGGTGCTCCTCAATTGTCACAATCACTTCACTCCTAGTTTCACACTCAGATTGTTTTACTCAGTCATGGACCTGACACCTGACTGTCTAACCCCTCAAAGTATCTGAGGTTGCAAGTCCTGGATATAAAGCTAAGGATTACAAAGTGTGAACAGATAGCTAATTGTCTACAAGTACTTCCTTCTTTTTTCTAAATCTAAAATAAACCCCACACAAAACATAGAAAAATATATGTCTGTCCAAGTCAAGGTCATTTTTCCTAGCCTCCTTGAAACTAGCTAGGTGCAACATGTAACCAAATTTTCACCACTGAAGAGTGAATAGAATTTATATTAGTATTACTTGCTTTACATAATTTCTTCAAAGTATTGTTAACCATATACTTCCTCTTTTTCACCTTTCCCATGGCTTGGTATATAGATGCGACGGTGGAGAACTTGCTTCAACAAGGTCCTAGGAGATGATGGAGCAATAAGATAGAAGAAAACTGTGTCCCTCAGTAGTTACTTAGAATCACTTACCACTTCTGGACTCACCCTGAGTCCCCCATTTACTTCTGAATTATTAAACAAGAGATAAATGTATTCTATTTTGGGGGGTTACTTTATTAGACAGCTTTTTCTGGTCTCTAGCTAATATAAACACTAACTGGTTGTTATGAATAGTTAAAATGGGGGTTTGAGAAGTAGATGAAGAAAAAAAGGAGTCAAATGAATGCAGGACTGGGAAAAGATATTTTATAAAGAGGTCTTGGAGACATCTTATAAGATGGTGGGCACACTACACAGACCCACTACAACAAAGATGTTATTGTTGTTGTTCAGTGTTGTTCAGTGCTATTGAATTTGTTCCAACTCATAGTGACCCTGTATAGGGTTTCCAAGGAGTAACTGGTGAGTTTTAACTACCAACCTGGTGATTCAAAATGACCTTATGGTCCAGTGCATTATCCTGTAGTGCCACATGAGGATTTCTACAACAAATACATGAGACCAAGTAAAATAGACACAGATGAAAATCCTGGAATCCTGAATTTCAGAAAAACAGTTAGAGAAGTGGATTGTGTGCTTGCTAGAAGGAGAAGCTGAGCTGGGATGGCAAGAGTGGGAAACTGACTGGTGAATGGCCAGCCAGATATGGCATCTGGAATCTTTGTGAGCAACTTTAGCAACAGAAGGTGGTCTGGCAGAGCAGAGTCACACAAGCAACTAGAAAGATATGATTTCATCTTTCCCCCCATGCTCCCCTGGTGACCAGAAGTGTGGCTAACTTCCACCCTCATCTACCCCGCAGCACAATCCCTGTTCTCTGGGAGTTCAGAGCCACATGGTTGGGAGCCATGTCAGTGTGAAGCAGGGACCGACTGTGCTGATTAGGTGTGTCATTTTGGTGCCTGGATTCAGATGGTCTTGGCTTAGGATCTATAGAACTCACAGAGCCACCAGACCAGCATTTAACCAGTTACCCTGCTCCCAGCTTCCCTGTGGTCCTAACCCACAGTGAAACTAGCTGCATCAAGTGCTTCCACAAACTACTTCCAAATTGAGTGCCCTGAACATAGGTCTATAGGAACTCCATCTAGGGCCAGGAACGCTGTTGTCACATTCCTCCCACGCCTACCTTTTGAGATCATTTACTTGGAGGAGCCCCCTGGGGTTTTCTCCTCCTTCTTCTCTTTCTATTCTCTTGAGTTTTGTACTTTCTGTTTCCATTGTTGTTTTCCTTTCTTTTCTTTGGTCTCTCATTTTCACTCTTCTTCTCCCCCATCCCCCTGCCCCTTTAGGTCTTTCATTGGTACTCTCTATTCTCTTTTCATCTTCCTTCTCCCTGGTTTTTCTAAGGGTTATTTTTATTTTTATTTCTTCCCTTTATTTTCTCTTCTGTGGCTCTTTCATCCTGTCCTTCATTTCTTTTCTTTTTTTTTTTTTAGTTATCTTTTTTTCTGGTCCCTGCCTGCTTTTAGTTCTGTTTTATCCTTTGTTATTTTCTCTTTTCATTAAGAGTTGCTTGCTTGTTTGTTCTATTTTGATTCTTTGTTTGTGCATGTTGGGTAGGAGAGGGATTTCTTCCTTTTCCCACTTAACAGGACATAGCAACTGTGTCCATACAGCCCAGCCACAACTGTACCTTCTGCAGCTCCATCCACTAGGAAAGAGTCAATACCAGCTCCTTCCTATACCACCCTGATCAACAATGGACAGTATCTAGGGGGATGTGCCTAAACTACAGCCTAAAGCTGATACCAGCCAAACCCACCCTACACTGAGGTGCACTAATGGCAAACAGAGAATGATGCACATGATTCCATTCTTTAACTACACCCACAGGAGACAGAGCCTGAGACCATATTAACATATAATCATCAATTAAATACAAATAAGAAAGCACCACAATGTCCCAGAGACAATAGACAGTTTTAGCACACATGAAGAAACAAGAGAGAATGACATAGCAAATGACCAAGGTGCAGATCCAAAAAACATTTTTGATGAAGAAAAGGTAAATGAACTAACTGAAAAATAATTCAAAAAAATGACAGTTTGGTACCTGTAAAGGATTGACCAGGTGTGAAGCTGTGGGTTAATGTCCCAGACTGCAAAGTCATTTGAACTGCAAGGTTGGCAGTTCGAGCTCACCAGCCTCTCCTCAGAAACCCTATACAGGGTCACAATTGGTCAGAACCAACTCAATGGCACTTAACAACAACAACAACAAAGGATTGACAGAAAGATCAAAGAAAGCAAGGAGAACACACATACACAAAAAGAAACTTTACAAAAATTCAGGAAATACTACAAGAACAGACAAAATAAATGCAAATTTTGAAACAATGCAAAACATGTGACTAGAAATCCAGAATATTAATACTAAGATTTTAGAAATAGACAAAGGGCCCAGAAGTAGATTCAAAGTAATGGAAGCCCAAATTAGATATGTTGTTGTTATTGTTGTTGTTGTTAGGTGCCATCGAGTCGGTATGGACTTATAGCAACCCTATGCACAACAGAACGAAACACTGCCTGATCCTGGGCCAACCTCACAATGGTTGCCACACTTGAGCCCATTAATGCAGCTGCCACTTTGCCAATCCATCTCGCTGGGGGTCTTCCTCTTTTTCGCTGACCCTCCATCTTACCAAACATGCTAATTTTTTCCAGTGACTTGTCCCTCCAGAGAATATGTTTGAAGTATGAAAGACATAGTTTGGCAATTCTGGCCTCCAAGGAGCACTCTGGCTGAGCTTCTTCCAACACAGATCTGTTGGTTCTTTTGGCAGCCCTTGGCACTTTCAATATTCTATTCCAACACCATAACTCAAACGCATCAATTCTTCTATGGTCTTCCTTATTCACTGTCCAGCTTTCACATGCATATGAGATTATTGAAAATATCATGGTTTGGGGTCAGGCTCACCTTAGTCCTCAAGCTGACATCTTTCCTCTTTAATACTTTAAAAAGGTCTTGTGCAGCAGATTTGTCTAATGCAATATGTCATTTGATTTCTTGACTGCTGCTTCCATGAGGGTTGATGGTTGATCCAAGAAGAATGAAGTCCTTGACAACTTCAATCTTTTCTCCATTGATAAGAATGTTATTTATTGGTCCAGTGGTGAG
>NW_006408565.1:8688153-8713948 GCF_000296735.1 Chrysochloris asiatica | reverse complement strand
ACTTCTTCCTTCAGTATCATTGGCTCTTGATCATATGCTACCTCTTGAAATGGTTGAACATCAACCATTTCCTTTTGGTACAGTGACTCTGCATATTCCTTCCAACTTCCTTTGATGCATTCTGCATCATTCAATAATTTGCCCAGAGAATCCTTCAATAATGAAAGGCGAGGCTTGAATTTTTTCTTCAGTTCCCCTAGCTTGAGAAATGCTTAGTGTGTTCTTCCTTTTTGGTTTTCTGTCTCCAGATCTTTGCACATTTCATTGTAATATTTGACTTTGTCTTCTCAACCTTTGAAATTTTCTGTTCAGCTCTTGTACCTCTTCATTTCTTCCCTTTACTTTAGTATCTCTATGCTGGAGATCAAGTTTCAGTGTATCTTCTGACATCCATTTTGATCTTTTCCTTCTTTCTTGTCTTCTCAATGCCTCTTTGATTTCTACTATATGATGTTATTGATGTCATCCCACAACTCTTCTGGTCTTTGGTCTTTAGTGTTTAATGTATCAGATCTGTTCTTCAGATGATCTCTAAATTCAGGTGGGATATATTCAAGGTCATATTTTAACTCTAGTGGACTTGTTTTCATTTTCTTCAGCTTCAGTTTGAATTTGGATATGAGCCATTGAGGTCTATTCCACAGTCTGCCCCTAGCCTTTTTTTGACTGGTGATATAGAGCTCTTCCATCATCTCTTTCTGCAGATGTAGTCAATTTGATTTTTGTGTATTCCATCTGGTGAAGTCCATGTGTATAATCATCTCTTATGCTGTCTAAAGAAGGTATTTGAAATGAATAAATCATTGATTTTGCAGAATTCTATCATGCGATCTCCAGCATCATTTCTTTCACCAAGGCCAAGGCCATATTTTCCAACTACTGATCCTTCCTCTTTGTTCCCAACCTTTGCATTCCAATCACCAGTAATGATCAATACATCTTGATTTTGCATGCTTGATCAATTTCAGATTGAAGAAGTTCGTAGAATTCTTCTATTTCGTGTTCACTGGCTTTAGTGTTTAGTGCATAAATTGGAATAATTGTGGTATTAACTGGTCTTCCCTTAAGATGCATGGATATTATCCTATCACAGACAGTGTTGTACCTCATGACTAATCTGGATATGGTTGGTTTTTTGTTGTTGTTGTTGTTTTTTTACAACAAATGCAACACCCTTCCTCTTCAATTTGTCATTCCTGGCATAGTTAATCATGTTATTGTCAGATTCAAAAATGGCCAATACCAGTCCATTTCAGCTCACTAATGCCTAAGATATCAATGTTTATGTGTTCCATTTCATTCTTGACAATTTCCAATTTTCCTAGATTCATAATTCATACATTCCATGTTCCAGTTATTAATGGATGTTTACAGCTGTTTCTCTTCATGTTGAGTTGTGTCCCATCAGCAAATGAAGGTCCCGCAGGCTTTACTCCATTTATGTCATTACAGTCAACTCTATTTTGAGGAGGTAGCTCTTACCCAGTAGCATTTTGAGTGCCGTCCAACCTAAGGGGCTTATTTTCCAGCACTATATCTGACAGAAATTAGATCTAGAAGTATTTAAAGTAAAACAAACCTACATGACCCAAACCAAGATAACTATTTATAATGAAATCAACTAAAAAAGCAAAAGATGGAATAGTGTAGATACAGAACTTCCAAATGGTGAAGAAGTCAAATAGATTTCAAGATAAACCTGATGGTTTTAAATGGGGAAATTTTTAAAATAAATTACAGAGTAACCTCAAAGAAAATTAATACACATTGATATTAAAGTAAAAAAGAGGGAAATCACAAAAATTTTATATCCATTAGCACAACAGAAATGAAGAAAATGAAAACCCACAAACAAGATGAACTCAAAGCAGAAAATTACATAGAACAAAGAAACCAGTAACATCACAAAAACACACAAAGCAAAATGATAGCAATCAATTCATACCTAATAATAATTACCCTGAATATAAATGGATTAAATGCACCAGTCAAGAGACAGGAAGTAGCAGAATGGATAAGAAAACAGGATACTTCAATATGCTGTTTACAAGAGACACATCTTACACATAAAAACAGAAATAGATGATTTCTAAATCAAAGAATAGAAAAAATATGTCAAGCTAATGGCATTAAAAATGAGCAGAAGTAGCCATTTTAATCTGTGATAAAATAAAGTTTAAGGCAAAAGCAAGCATTAAAGACAAAAAAGGACATTATCTTGTGATTAAGGGGTTGATTGAACAAGAGGATGGAACCATAGTAAATATCTATGACCTCAATGAAGAGCCTCAATATGCGTAAATCAAACTGTAATACAACTGAAGAGACAACTCTATAATAGTAGTAGGAGATTTTAATACATCATTCTGATGAAAGGCAGAACAGCTAGAAAGGAACTCAGCAAAGACACAGAAGAACTAAACAACACAATCAACCGTATTGACCCCATAGACATATACAGAGCAGTCAACCTAACAACAGAACAATATACGTTCTTTTCCAGTGCACATGGAACAGTCTTCAGAAAAGACCATGTTAGGCCACAAAGCAAAATTCAATAAACTTAAAAGCATCAAAATACTAAAAACCTGTTCAGATCATAATGCTATAAAATTAGAAATCAACCATAGGAAAATAAGGGGTTAGGAAAAGTCAAATACATGGAAATTGAACAACATCCTGCTTAAAAGCTATTGGGTAATAGACCAAATAATAACTAAAATAGTAAGAAAAGAAACAAAAATTTCCTTGAGTCAAATGAGAACAAAAACACAACTGAACAAAACATTTGGAACACAGCAAAAGCAGTGCTTACAGGGTGATTTACAGCAATAAATGAACACATTCAAAAAGAAGACAGAACCAAAATGAATGCCTTAGCCACACATCTCTAATAATTTGAAGGAAAAAAAAAAAAAAAAAAAACCAACAAAGTAAGCCTACTGCCACCGGAAGGAAAGAAATAATAATGGTCAGAGCAGAAATCAGTGAAATAGAAAATAGAAAAACAATAAAAAGAATCAACAAGACAAGAAATTGGTTCTTTGAAAGGATTAATAAAATTGACAAACCATTGACAAATTTAACAAAAGAGAAGGAGAAGATACAAATAACAGAAATAGGAAAGATATGCATGATGTATGACAGAACCAATGGAAATAAGAAAGATAATAACAGAATACTATGAAGAATTGTACTCCAATAAATTTGAAAATCTTGAAGAAATGGACAAATTTCCAGAAACACACGATCTACTTAAACAAACACAGACTGAAGTAGAAAACGTGAACAGGCCTATAACAAGAGAAGAAATTGATCAAGTCACTAAAAAACTCCCAACTAAAAAAAAGTCCTAAATGGCATTACTAGTGAATTCTACCAAACATTCAGAGAAGAGCTGACACCAATTCTGCTCAAATGATTCCTTAATATAGAAAAGGATGGAAAACTCCTGAATTCATTTTATGAAGCAAATATACCTCTGATACCAAAGCCAGGCAAAAACATCCCTAAGAAAGAAAACTACAGACCAATATCCCTCAAGAACATAAAAACAAAAATTCTCTACAAAATCCTAGCAAATAGAATCTAACAATGTATTGAAAAAAGTAACACATCATGATTAAGTAATTTGAACCAGGATGATTTAATATTAGAAAAATAATTAATGAAATCCACCACATAAATTAAACAAAGGAAAAAGAAGTACATGATCATATCAATTGCAGAAAAGGCATTTGACAAAATCCAACCCTCGTTCCTAATAAAAACATTCGACAAAATAGGAATAGAAGGGAAATTCCTCAACATAATTAAGGACATGGATACAAAATAAACAGCCAACATCACTCTCAACGGCGAGAAACTGAAATTTCCCTTGTGAACAGAAACCAGACAAGGATGCCCTTTATTACCACTCCTGTTCAATACTGTGCTGGAGTCTTAGTCAAAACTATAAGGCAAGGAAGAGAAATTAAAGGCAACCAAATTTGGCAAAGAAGAAGTAAGACTCTATATATGTAGATGATATGATTATGTTTAAATAATCCCAAAGACTCTGCAAGAAAAATACTGGAACTCATCAATAGATTTGGCAAAGTGGCAGTGTACAGGACTGACATACAAAAATCCGTTGGATTCCTTTACACTAATAAAGAGCGCTCTGAAAAGGAAATAGAAAACAATACCAGTTACAGTTGCCACCCAAAAGATGAAATACTTTGGAATAAATCTAACCAGAGAAAAAAAGACCTACACAAAAAAAGTGACAAAACTCTGCTATAAGATACCAAAATAGACCTGCAGAAATGGAGGAATATACCCTGCTCATGGATAGAAAGACTTAACATTGGGAAAATATCAACACCAACCAAAGCAATCTATAGATATAATGTTATCCCAATCCAGATTCCAACATCATTCTCTAAAGAGATGTAAAAATGAATCACTAACTTTATATGGAAAGAAAAGAGAACCCAAATAAGCAAAGCATTATTTAAAAAAGAACAAAGCAAGAGGCCTCTCATTTCCTTTCTCAAATTCTACTACACAGCCACAGTAGTCAAAACAGCCTGGTACTGGAACAACAAAAAGAAGCACAGCTCACTGGAACAGAATTGTGAACCCAGAAGTAAATCCATTCACCTATGGTCACTTCATCTTCTACATTAAATGGGGAAGAAATGGTCTTTTCAACAAAGGGTGCTGGCAAAATTATAAATCCATTTGCAGAAAAATGAAACAAGGTCCATATCTCACATCATATACAAAAATGAGCTCAACCTGTATTAAAGACCTAAATGTGAAATTTAGAACTACACAGATCACCTATGAAGAAATAGGAGCTCTGAAACATGGCATAAATACATGATAAAATATAACTGAAAATACCCAAACAGAAGATAAAATAGATATCTGGGACCTCCTTAATAATTAAACACTTTTGTGCTTTTAAAGGATTTCATCAAAAGAGTAAAAAGAGTGTGAAAAAATGTTTGGCAACGACATACTAAATAGAGGACAACGCTCCAAAATTTATAGAACACTTCAACACCTCAACAAGAAGACAAAAAATCCAATTAAAAATAGACAGAGGACATGAACAGACACTTCACCAAAGAAGAGATTCAGGTGGCCAGCAAACATGAAAAAATGCTCATGATCATTAGTCACTTTTGTTTTTGTTAAATGCCGTTGAGTTTGTTCTGAATCATAACAACCCTGTATAGGGTTTCTGAGGAGTGGCTCATGAACTTGAACTGCCAAGCTTGGGTTCAAACTGACTTTGCAGTCGAGCGCATTAACCTGCAGCACCACAGCAGGACTCCATTGTTGTTGTTCTGTGCCATGGAGTCAGTTCCAACTCATAGCAACCCTGTACAAGGTTTCTGAGGCTGTAAATCTTTACGGGAGCAGGACTCCGTTAGAGATATGCAAATCAAAGCCATCAAGTTGGTCTCAACTCATAGCAACCCTGTATAAAGTTTCTGAGAAGAGACTGGTAAGTTTGAACTGGTGACCTTGAAGTTCAAACTGACTTGCCATCCACTGCTTATCCTACAGCACCACACCAGCTTTCTGAGTATTATCTTACTCCAGCATTAATAGCAAAAACAGAAAACAACAAATGTTGACAAGGGTGTGGAAACACTGGGACCCTCCTTACATTGCTGGTGGGACAGTAAAATGGTACAACCACTATGGAAAACAATATGGCGCTTTCTCAAAAGTTGGAAATAGAAGTACCATATGACCTAGCAACCCCTCTCTTTGGTGTATATCCTCAAGAAATAAGAGCGGTGACACGACTAGATATATGCATACCCATGTTCATTGCAGCACTGTTCACAACAACAAAAAGATGGAGACTGCTTAAATGCCCATCAACAGAAGAATGGTTAAAGAAACTTTGGTACATACACACAATGGAATACTACACAACGTTGAAGAATAATGAAGAACTGCAAAACACCTCACAACATGGATGAACCTGGAGGATATTATGATGAGTGAAATTAGTCAATAACAAAAGGACAAATATTACATGAGACCACTGCTGTAAAAATTGAAGAATAGTTTTTTTTGCTAAATGAAACATTCTAGTAGCGTAGTGGTTACGAATTGGGCTGTGAACCTTAAGGTCAACAGTTCGAAACTACCAGCTGCTTCGTGGGAGAAAGATGAGGCTTTCTACTGCTGTCAAGATTTACAGCCTTGGAAACCCTGTACAGGGTCGCTATGGGTCGGAATTGACTCAATGGCACTTAACAACAACAACATGATAGTTACAGGGCAGGTGGAGGGGGTGGGGAGCAAAAAAGTGAATAGAGGTAAATACTTTTAAATGACAGTACATAGAGTGAATTGCAATCATTATAACGACATGAAGTGTACAACTTGTTGAATGTGGTACTGATGATCTGTTCTGTAAACTTTCACTCAGTTCACAATGAAAAGTTAAAAAATATTTTTTTTAAAGAGGGCTTGGACTTAGATGGAATCCTGAATCCCATACAGAACCTTCTGAGGTGAGACATTACCCCTTTAAAGGACACGCAAACCAACCTGGAGCAACTAGAGGAACAGAAAATACTTCTTAAAAGAAAGAATGGGAAAAGAAAAAAAAGCAGACTCTTTGACTGTTACAAGAAAAAGCAAGCTGTGTACCTGGTCATCAAGGCAAGCCATCAAGTCCCTTCAGGACAAACCTCCTTTCAAGACTGAAACTCAAAGGGAACACACGAGCAGGCTTGTAAGCTCGCTGGTGACCACTTTGGTCTATTTGTGAGTGGAAGTGGGGGAAAGGAAGTAGTAATGAAGACATGGGCTGAGCTTGACCATGTTCCATCGACTCCTGTCAACCTGGAGATGAAAGAGAGAAGAGGAAGGGCTGGTTGGTCTGATGTTTGGGAAGACTTGGGATCCCCTGAACCCATGGACACTGACCTAGCCACTGGGGTTAGAGCTGAAAGTGAACTATCCAGCCGATATGAGGTGGGGGGAGGTGTGCAAGAACACTCAAACTTACACAGAAGTACCCATTTGACCTAGCTTGAATGGCCTGATGATCAGAACTTGACTAGAGGAAGATAAAGAAATTTGATACAGGAAGCAAGTATAAATTGCTAAAAGTTGATGAACTTGACCTTAACTTACAGCTGTAGTAGCACAAAGTGCCAGCTGAGAGGGAAGGAGTCTTCAAATCAAGCATCAAGCATAACCCCTCAGTACACAGGGTTGATAGGGAGGGGAAACGCAGACATTGGATATAAAGGCACAAAATGGCTGGCTTACAAGTTTTCATGAGGGTGTTTAGTTTCAGAGCATTCAGAGAAAGGTAGAATTTCCACTGAGTAAATTCCATTTTGTCTAGATGGATCTGGTGAAAGGAGATGGGGATATGATTCTTTTGATTTAATAGTGAGTAATTATTATCATGACTAATTGCAATGGTCACAACTGTAAAGATAGAAGATATGTAACAAAAAGGGGAGAGTAGTTAATCTTACATTTCAGAAACAGAGGACCCTAGAACTATACAGAGGGAAGAGCCTGAGCAGAACCTGGGATCCTAACTGGAGAAGCAGTGACAGCAGAGATGATGGCATGAAGAGTGAGCATCTGAGGCCTCTAGACTCATGAAAAGAGAAAGGCTGTGTGCCAAGGAGCTGATTTGTTTTAAAATGTGCCCTTTGGTTATATAAACAATTATACATTCCTGTGTGCTTTTATGTGTATCAAAAAAGGGGATTGTTGCAATAACATAGAACACCGGACCAAGCAGGTCAGGGGATGGTGCCAAAACTCTGAACCACATATAAAGGAGTATTTAGAAGGTTGGAAGGCTTACAGGAAGGGAAATTTGTAGCAGAAGCAAGAATCCATTGCTTTCTAATTCAAGATTCTCAGCTGCTCCCAGAGCCACCATCTTGGGAGAGACCAAGCAGCGGAAAGATCAGAGCAGCCATGAATGCCTGTCAGAACTGTGGAGATAAAGGTGTGAACATTCTTCTTTTGGGGGGGGTGGTATCTGTTCATTAGTCTCTCGCTGTCTGTTCACTTCCATTCTGGTGACTAAAAGGGGTGCCTGAGTGAGTGTACACCCACCCCCACCACCAGAGTGTTCTACAATGCATGCACACAGATCTCCTCAAAATTTAAAGTGACAGTTTCCACTTAAGACCAAATGGCAGCACAAAACACCACAACCAGCCCTGAACTGTTTATCACTAGGAAAAGCTGTTTATCACTGAAGACGGGTTGTGGAGCAGAACAAGCAGACTAAAAAGGAAACAGGCTGAAAATTAAATCCTGAGTTACATCATAACAACCAACAGTGGCATCTTGAAATTTCTCAGGAAGAAGAGTGGAAAAGGGAAGCCTATCTGTTGATCATATCTACCTGGAGGCAATCAGAAAGCATAAAAAATACAAAAATACACACCCATCTAAGTATTAAGGCCACAGATAACTGCTGAATATGCCCCAAAAACAGAAACAGATGACCATATCAGCACATATCCAGAAAAGAGATTAAGTGACTGAGACAAATGAGCTGGAAGTAGACCTACACTCCATACTGGAAGATGGGCAGGCTTTGGAAATGCCTGAGAAGGAATTTAGAAAAATGATTATAAATTGTATCAAAACACTATACAATAGAGTTGAGAAAAGTGAGGAAGAAGTCAGGAAAGTACTATAGGAACAATCAAATAAGATAGATACAGCATTGGAAACAATTTAAAACCTACAGAAAGAGGTCCAAATGATTAATAATAGAATATCAGAAATGGACAATACACTGAAAGGGCAAAAGAGTAGAACTGAAGAGATGGAAGCCAGAACTAGTGAGCTAGAAGATAAATCTCTCAATACTACTAGGATAGAAGAACAAACACAAAAAAGGATTTTAAAAATCTGAAGAAGGCCTAAGATTCATGTTGAGCAACATGAAGAGGAATAACTTGAGAATTATTGGCATTTCAGAACAGAAAGAATCACACCAGTCCACAGAGGAGTTGGTTGAAGATCTTCTGGAAGAAAATTTTCCTAACATCCTGAAAAGCAAAAAGATAAGCATTCAAGATGCTCAATTAACCCCAGGAAGGATAGACCCTAAAAGACAATCACTAAGACATATAATATTCAAGCTCTCCAAAATCAAAGATAAAGACAGAATCTTAAAAGCAGCTAGGGAAAAGAGAGAAGTGTAACATACAAAGGCAAGCAATTAGATTAAACTCAGATCTCTCAACAGAAACCATGCAGGCAAGAAGGCAATGGGGAGACATATATAAAACTCTGAAAGAAAAAAACTGCCAACCAAGAATCCTTTACCCAGGAGAGCTGTCAATCAAATATGATGATGTAATCAAAACATTCCAGGATAAACAGAAGCTAAGGGATTTTGCGAAAACCAACCCTGCTATGAAAAACATCCTAAAGGAAGTTCTATGGACTAAGAACCAACAAGAACAGACAACAACCAGAGAATGATGTATGTGGCATCATCACCCTGAATTCAATTGATAAATGGGAAGAGTCAAGAATAGAATAAAATTATAGGAACAGAGGATCTGGGAGGTCAGTCTATAATTTAAAAAAATTACAATGTGAAAGAAGGTAAACACAGAGGAACAGAGATCCAGGTGGTGGGTGGGAAGGTCAGGTAGATTACAGGATAATATAGATTCTCTTAAGTGGAGGGAAGAGTTAATCAAATATAAGGTAACGTAACAGTGGTATTGGGGTGGGGGTTTTGTTTGGGTGTTGGGGAGGGCAATACAAGAAGAGGGAGGAGGCAGAAGAACAAGATAGATAGGGAAACACTGAGACAGGTTTGCATGTCCTTAGTGGGACAGAGGTAAATTGTGATGCATGCTCAACCTTGGAACAACAGGGTTCTGTGACACAAGAATCTAGGCATAGCTTGAAGAGGGGAAATAATACTAAAATGCTTGACTGTCTTATAACTATTCGTTTCCCTTGCCTACTATTGTAAAATAGACACTTGAGTGGGATGGAAAGGAATGTTGAGAAACATGATTACAGAAAACTTGTAAGCCCATCTTCAGCCTATAACTAATTGGAATACCTAATAGGGGTTCTAGAACTTGCCCAGTGAAATAGGCCTCTTGCAAAGCCTTTGCAGAGTATAGGACCTTAGGTGGAATCCTGAGTCCCATCCAGAATCTTATGAGGTAGTACATTCTCTCTAGCAAGGACAAGCAGACCAGACTGGAACAGCTAGAACAACAGAAAAGACATCTTCAAAGAAATATTATCAGGAAAAACCCAAAATAAAAATGTCAGCATGACTGGCAAGAATAAGCAAGATGTTCACCAGGAAGCCATCAAGGCAAGCAATCAAGTACCGTCAGGACAAACTCCCCTCTAAGACTGAAACTCAAAGGGAACACATGAACAGGTATGTAGGCTTGCTGGCGATCACTTTGGGCTTCTGGTGAGTGGAAGAGGGGGAAAGGCAGCAATGAAGAAATGAGCTGAGTTCCACCACAGTCTATTGACTCCCGTTGACCTGGAGATGAGAGAGAGAAGAGGAAGGGCTGGTTGCTCCAAAGTGTGGTGAGACCTGAGGACACTTGAGCCCATGGACAAGGACAGCCACAGAGGGCTAGAGCTGAGAGTGAAACATCCAGCTGCTATGAAGTGAGGGGAGATGCACAAAAACACCCAAACTTGCAGACAATACCCAATTTGACCCAGCCTCGATGGCTTGATAATCAGAATTCTACTAGAGGAAGATGACAAACACAAAAACGAAAACATTTGTTTTTTCTTGTAGTTTGCTTTTTCTTGTAAAGTTTGGCCATCTTGGCCTCCAAGGAGCACTCTGGCTGCACTTCTTCCAAAATGGATATATTGGTTCTTCTGGCAGCCCATGGCACTTTCAATATTCTCCTCCAACACCATAACTCAAAAGCATCAATTCTACAGTCTTCCTTATTCACTGTCCAGCTTTTGCATGCAAATGAGGTTATTGAAAATACCATGGCTTTGGGTCAGGCACACACACTTTAGTCCTCAAGCTGACATCTTTGCTCTTTAACACTTTAAAAAGGTCCTGTGCAGCAGATTTGCCTAATGCAATACGTCATTTGATTTCTTGACTGCTGCTTCCATGAGTGTTAATAGTTGATCCAAGAAGAATGAAGTCCTTGACAACTTCAATCTTTTCTCCATTGATAAGAATGTTGTTTACTGGTCCAGTGGTGAGGATTTTTGTTTTCTTTCCATTGAGATGTAATCCATACTGAAAGCTGTGCTCTTTGTTCTTTATCAGTAAATGTTTTAAATCCTCTTCACTTTCAGCAAGCAAGGTTGTATAATCTGCATATCGCAGGTTGTTAATGAGTCTTCCTCCAATCCCAATGCCACGTTTTTCTTCATAGAACCCAGCTTCTCAGATTATTTGCTCAGCATACAGATTGAATAAATATGGTGAAAGAATACAACCTTGTCACACACCTTTCTTAATCTTAAACCATTCAGTGTTCCCATATTCTGTTTGAACAACTGCTTCTTTGTCCAGGTACAGATTCTTCATGAGCACAATTAAGTGTTCTGGAATACTCATACTTCGCAATGTTGTGCATAGCCTGTTATTATCCACACAATTGAAAGCCTTTGCATAGTCAATAAAGCATAGGTAAACATCTTTCTGATATTCTCTGCTTTCAGCCAAGATCCATCATCTGTCAGTTTGCCATGCTGTGGTGGCTTGTGGCTTGTGATTTGCTGGGATTCTGAAAGGTATGCCACCAGTATTTTAAATACCAGCAGGGTCACCCATGGTGGACAGGTTTCAGGTGAGCTTCCAGATGAAGACAGACTAGGAAGAAAGAGTGACGAATTTCTTCCAAATATTTAGTTACTGAAAACTTTATGAATAGCAGAAATATACCTACTCTTCACTTACTATCTCATTGGCCAACATATCATATTTACAACTATGACGATTTTGCTCATTAGCACATATGTCTGCTGATAATGGACACTGAGGTGTGAGGTGAGGGCAATACTGGCTGTGATTGTTAAGGCTGTGTCAATTTCACTAAGTCATGTTTTTCAGTGTTTTGAAAGCTATGAAATGATGTAATTGCCCTCCAATTTATGATCTGCTGTAGTAATCCTCCATTTTCATATAACACCAATTTTTGCCTAACAACTTGGTCTTTGGTACCTAACAGTGCCAATAACTGAGAAGTCATTGTACAAAGACCAGGGTAAAGCTGAACCAGGGCAGCCTGTGTATAACTTGAAGTCCCATTGTTCAAGAAGGGCCTGTGCAGCTATGAACAAAATGAGAATGGCATCAGTCAGGGTATTTAGGTTGTAAACATTAGAAAGCAACTCTGACTGTCAAACAAATCAAAATGAATTTATTAAAATGTGTAAAACTAAAGCACCAATCATCCCTCCATGGTACTTTCTACTCCTCAGTTGGGTTCAATAATATATTGCAATGGCCACATGGAAATCAGAGATTGGGGGTTTACTAGAGATGTTAACAGGTTACAATACAGGATCAGAAAATGCTCAGGGCACAGTTGTTCCAGTCAGCTACTGATAAATGCCCACAGGACACACCACTCCACCATAAGCCATAGCCTGAAGTCACTGGGTTCTAGCCCCATGAGTCAGTGAACATAATTCCACCACTAAAGTGCCCAAAGGCACCCCACTCTATTAGTAATCTTACTGCCCAAAGTCACTCAGCTTTGCATGCTCTGTGAACTGGGAAATCCACTGCTTTGTCTTGTGCACTGGTTCTTGGTTCTGCTTGTATTGCTCCTCTGCCATTCCTCCAATGTCAGAGCTTACTGTTCCTGGGTTGAGGAGGTTCAATGCACAAGATCTTGGGGTCCAAAGGACATGTTCCCCTCCTGGATCTTTCTTCTTGATGGTAACTAGTGCTCTTCTCTTCCTTCTGAGATGGTTCGTTATACCCATACTAGAGTTTCAAGTTTTTATAATTGCAATTAACTCTGCTAACATCCATAGTTGAATCATAGCACTCTATTGGTATTCTCCATCTTCTCTTACCCCCACTCAGCAGGACAGAAACATTTGGTGGGAGTTACAGGCTATGGCTAGAAGAGACATAAGATAATTCACCACATCACAAAAGTGATCTCTTGGTGCAAGAGAGACCAAGGAATCTAAGGAAAACTTCAAAAAGTCCTTGCTCTGACAAGACCCCTGGAAACTGAGAATCTAACTAGCAGAAACTTCCTAGTTTCCTTTGGATCATGGTTCTTCAACTTTAGCATGCATTAGAATCACTTGGAGGGCTTGTTAAAGCACACATGATTTATGTGAACCCAAGAATTTTTATTCACTAAGTCTAGGGTCTGGGAATTTGTATTTCTAGAAAGTTCCCAGCGGATGCCGATGCTGCTAACCTAGGGACCACATTTTGAGAATTACTGCTCTAGGGTAAATACATCAAATGAGTCATCTCTAACCACTTTTCATTCCCACTTGTTTCCATTCAATGTTTCAAAGTGCTGGGAGAGAAAATCTAGTTGACCTGAGTCATGCCTGTGGTCAGAGTGGCTGTTCTGTGACAGGCAGACTTGTAAATATCACATGGAAGAGAAGGAGGAAGTTCCTCAAAGGAAGGAATTTCATTAGACATACAAAATTAGAACATGTTCTTAAAGTGGTAGTGGGCCAAGCTGAATGCACAAACTCCCGTCACCTGGAGCAAAATCTCCTGCAGTAACTTATTCTCCCAGGGCAGAAAGTTCCAGAAGAGAGAGTTGAAGAGAGAGTTGAAGAAGGGGACAAAGATGAATTAAATTCATTGTTGTCAAGTTGATTCTGACTTATAGTGACCCTATAGGGCTGTGAGGTGAGGGAAATTGTTATGAAATTTCTTTTTGTGATGATAAAAATGTTTGAAATTAAATAGTGGTGATGCTGTACAACATTGTGTATGAAGATACTAAAACCCACTGAATTGTACACTTTAAAAGGGTGAGTTTTATGGTATGTAACTTATAACTCAATAAAGGTATTGTTAAAAAAAATATCTATGTGGCCCAAAGCTAACCTTTGAAATGAGGGCAGATCTTTAACTGAAAGGCTACTTTCTCCTCTCGCCATCCACCCTCCCCATTAATCATATCTTTTTTTTCTTTCTCTCTCTGCCAATTTGTCTCTGCCTTTCCCCAGAGATTCCAGCTGGGCCTAGGGGCTGAGCACCTCTGGGAACCACATTTAAGGGAACATGAGCCCAGTGCAAATGTCCTTAAAAGCATGTTGTGATGTGTACATTTTGTAATTACCTTTTTAATTGTAGCACCATATGTAAAATATTCCATATAACTCCACAGCTCTGAAGCAGCACCCTTTCTTTTGAAAATTAACTTTTTAGCTTAAAACATATTGCCTATCCATAGAGGAGGGAAAGAAGTAAGGACTTACCTTACTGAGAGCCGGACATAAGCAAGGAAAGACTTCATTCTGGAAACCCTCATTGCTCTGTACAAAGCACCAACCAAACCAGAAAGGTAATTCCAGGAAGAGTCAGTCCCCCACCCCACACCAAAACAGCATTTTTTTTAAAAAGTGCTGTTTAGGTTTTCAGCTTTACAGTATGTTGATGCAAGGTGATTTTTATTTTATTTTGTCAGAAGTGACCAAACAAAATGACTATGATGAGACTTCTGAGACCACATCATTGTCCCATCCTTTCTCCACTCCCTTCCTAACTACTCACAGAATGGACCATGTGCCCCTCTCTCGGGTGACCACTTATTTGCTCTCCTGCCTCCTTTTTTTAAAATGTTTTATTGTGAATTATGTGATAGTTTACATGGGAGAACATTAGCTTTACATTCATCCTATTGTATATTGTTACATTGCCATGGTTACAGTCCCCTTCATGCATCATCAACCAACCAAAGGGTATACCTTACAAGCCTTCCCCCGGTTGTGAGCACACAGCCCCTCTCCCTCTCTGAGAGGCGTTTCCTCTCTCCACATCATCATCTCTGCCTCCATATCTGGTGTCACTATATCTCTGGATAGGGTCCCACACTCTGCTCTTCTCCCTTGATGGTCCCAGGTCCCAGATGCCCAGGGGCCTCTGCTGCTGGCCTGCAAAGTCAACCACTCCCCTCATTTTGCTACAAATCATCTACCTTTACATTTCCAACCCTCTCAGTCAGTCCTGATAGCAATTATTCACTATTGTACCACATGAGTCCTATCCCCATCTCCTTTCATCAGCCCTGCCAGACAGAATGGTTACTACTTAGTGGAGATTCTACCTTCTTCCGTGCCCTCTGGATCTAGGTTCCCTCTTGAAAGCTCGTAAGCCAGTCACTTCTTGCCTTTGTAGCCCCCCCATTTGGGGTAGCCAATGTCTAAGTTGCCTATCCTTGTATACCCTGTGTATTGAGGGGGTGGGAATGATCCTCACTGTAAACTTTTGTTTCCTCTTTTGAGCTACTGCATCCATAGGTGGAGGTCAAGTTCATCTGCCTCCTTTTTTAAAAGACAGAAAAGAAAATTATTTGCCACTGGTTTTGCCATATGAAATTCATCTCGTCACCTGATTCTGGGTCTGAAGCTGCTGTCTCTCAGACTGCTTTGTATCAGTCAGTACTGGAAAAATCTTGAATATCTTATATACAAAGTTGTTGTTTTTTTAAATTTTATATGATTTTGCATCTCTGGGGTTGGAGTACACTGGTCACCCCACCTGGCTGAGTTCTCTCTGCAGTCTGTAAGTTGGACAGTGTGCTCATCTTTTAAAAGTCCTTTCCCTACCCAGTCCCCCCTTTTGGTGAGGTTTCTGTGAGGTATTTCAGGTGTGCATCCTGCAGCTTAGTGGCTTCGAATGTATTCTCCTATGGTGTAATCTCTTTGGAGGGCTGATTGGGAGAAAGAAAAAACAATAGTGCTACTGTTTTGAAACTGAAAATTGACAAATGTCTATTTTTGGAAATAAAGAACCAGTCCCTCCAAGGGAGGAAAAAAAAAATCTATGTGTATATATGTACTTACACAAGGGTAACTTGTGATTCTGTGTAACTGGAAGAAGAAGAAAAAAATCCCATAATGCCCGAAAAGTTGGTCAGGACAGAGAAAAATGATCTGTTATGCTATTCTCATTGTTCTTGTTGTTGTTGTTAAGTGCCATCGAGTCGGTTCCGACCCATAGCGACCCTGTACAGGGTTTCTGAGGCTGTAAATCTTTACAGGAGCAAAAAGCCTCATCTTTCTCCCGTGGAGCAGCTGGTATTTTCGAACTGCTTACCTTAAGGTTTGCAGCCCGATTCGTAACCACTACAATACCAGAGCTCCTTACTATTCTCATTAGTCAACAAAAATTGGTGGGAAAGGGAGTCAGTCTAAGAATTTGATTTTGTTAAAGGAAAACAAAGTAAAACGAAGACCTGTAATTTTTGAGTTTCTGTCACTTTACAATACAGAGATCCAATGTACTTGTCTTTTGTTTAGAAGGGCATTTTGAATGATGAAACATGAAGAGGGGCCTAGTGATCTAATTTTAAGTTCCTATGCATCACACAACAGTTCAATCCACAAATGATCATGGAGATAATACAAGTCCGGCAGTGTTTTGTTCTGCTACATAGTTTACCAGGAGTCAGGTTTCAACGCACTGGCAGTTAAGAACAACAAAAATGGTATCACCAAGAGTTTGGATTTTGCTGCTTCTTTCTTTGTTTGCATCTTACCGCCTTGTTTTTGACATGTTGGCTTGTCTTTTGTCTGCCATAACTCCAGTCACCCTACAAGTTTGGACATTAAAGTGAAGTCTTGTACTGGTCAGAACTCTTGGTTGTAAATGTCAGAAATCCAACCCAGACCAGCTTAAGGAAAATAGGAAGTCCAAGGGACCTTCAGGCAAGTCTTGAGAGCATCAGGACTCTTTCCATCTTTCAGGTTTATTTGGGTCTGCTTAGCTTCACTCTTGCACAAGCAACAAGACTGACTGTCGGTGGTGGTAGTGTCAAGCCCTCACTGTCTTGTATCTCATGATTAGAGAGTAAGAGAGACAGATACCTTCTTTTGTCTAATGGTCACATAACACATTTCATGAAGGGACAAATGAATGGAGAACTTGTGATATCTAGGCTTGAGATCCTGTCCAATCTTAGGACTTGAGGGATGGAAGGATTAGGACCATCCCAACCAAAATAACTAAGTTGGATTTGAGGGGGAGAGGAATGACTGTCCCTATGAATAAAGCTGAGCAAGAAAAATATGTCTGCCACACTACAGATCCATGTTTCATTATTCAATAATCAGGTGCTGACAGTGTTCCACGGCTATTGATAAGGTTTTCAGTGACTAAAATTTCAGAAGTAGTCCACCTCTCCTTCTTCCTAGTCTGTCTTTGTCTGGAAGTTCAGCTGAAACCTGTCCATCATGGGTGACCCTGCTGGTATTTAAAATACCAGTGGCATAGCTTTCAGAATCACAGCAACTCACAAGCCACCACAGTACGGCAAATTGACAGAGGAGTAGCTGAAGAGCAAAGATATCAGTTTGAGGACTAAGGTATGCCTGACACAATCCAGGATATTTTCAATAACCTCATGTGCATGTGAAAGTTGGACAGTTAATAAGGAAGACCATAGAAAAATTTATGCATTTGAGTTATGGTGTTGGAAAAGAATATTGAATGTACCATGGACTGCCAAAAGAACAAATAGATCTGTGTTAGAAGAAGTACAGCCAGAGTACTCCTTGAAAACCAGGCTATCCAGACTTTATCTCTCATACTTTGGACATATTGTCAGGAGGAAACAGTCACTGGAGAAGGGTATCATGTTTGGTAAAGTGGACGGCCAGAGAAAAAGCAGAAGATTCCCAGTGAGATGGATTAGTACATTGGCAGCATCAATGGGCTTAAATGTAGCAACAGTTGTGAGGTTGGCCTAGGACCGGGCAGTGTTTCATTCTATTGTGCGTGCGGTCGCTACAAGTCAGTACTGACTCAATGGCACCTGACAACAACACACTACACACTGTAGAAGGTTGAAGGACTTGAGATCACCAGAGTTCCAGTGTAAACTTAAGGTTAATGGGCACCTTTCAAGAAACCCGAAGAAAAGAGTGAAATGAAATAGAATTTTTGGAGGGTCTCCTATGAGTTTTCTCAGTCTCAGAACTAAGAAGGCAGAGCCTGGATTTAAATCTATGTCTTTTTTCATTCCAGAGTCCTTGCATTTAGTACTTATTGTTGTTGTTAAGTGCTAGCACGTTGGTTCCAACTCATAGTAACGCTGCATAGGGGTTCCAAGGAGTTACTGGAGAGTGAGAACCACCAATCTTGTGGTTAGCAGTCCAATGCTTATCCTACAGTGCCACACCAGAACTCCACTTTAGCACTAGGAGGCCTGATTAAAGATAAAGCTGTCAAGAGAAAGAGGTGCTATACTATTGTAATAGAGAGGTGCCCAACATAGGCATGTGAATTAGGTAAAGTTGTCTAGTGGAAGAAATCGTTGAATTGAGATTTAAAGGACTACAGAAGATTACCAAAGGAGTAAAAGATAGAAGCAAGAAGATATGCTGGCTGGGGTTGTCATGAAAGCCAGTCTCAGCTTTGGAAAGCCACTGACTCCAAAGAATGGGAGATTCGTCCCCTTGTCCTATCCCCCTTGCCTCCTCCAGTTGTGCCCCATGCTATTGCACCATTGCAACTTTGTTCTTTTTCTGACATATACAACTATTCACATGGGATTTTCCAGATGCATTATCACTGTGGTGACCTGGGTTCTGCTACTTACTCGTTGTGTGACGATTGCCTAATCACTTCCCTACTTTGGGATGGTATTGTTATTCAGTGCTGTCAAGTCGGTTTCAACTCATGTATAGGGTTTCTGAGGAGCAGCTGGTAGGTTTGCATCGTTGACCTTGCAGTCAGCAGTCCAGGGCTTATCCTACAGCACCACAACAGGACTCCATTTCAGGGTAGAGCTGCCTTATTTACAAAATTATTGTGGGATAGGGAATGTTTAGCCTAAGAATTTTAGAGATGTTGCAACCAAGGCTGTTTTGGATGACATTGAGTACAATTTTACTTAATCTTTTTGAACCTCTCTGTAAGAGGGAATTATACTCTTTATCTTGCAAGACTGTTTAGGTGGTTCCGGAACAAGTGCAGTCTCTGGGATTGGAATGCTTATATAGAATTCTGACTCTATCACTGACAATCTCTCTATGCCTCCATCTCCTCATCTGTTAAATGAGGATAATACTTCATAGGGTTGTTGGGAAGATGAAGAGTTGATACCTATAGAGTTCTTAGAACAATACCTATTACATGGTTCAATAGTTGAGTAAATAGTAGCTAGTTTAACATATATATTTCATATCTTAGATATTGACTATTTAGGATCTTTTTTACAAAGTGTCACTGCCCACCCAAAGCTAGTACTGGACTCACTTTTGCCCAGGACTGAAGATTCCCCACACCTGAGCTCTGCCCTTGAGACAGTACATAATTTTGAGGTGGTCTCCAGACCATGCTCCTCTTTTCTGAAAATGTCTTCTCCACAAGGGTGGGCTACAGTACCTTTACCTGTAATGGAATGGACAGAAGTGGTCTTCTCACCAAGCTGGCCCAGTCGACTTTTCTCTTGGACATTTGGAATTAGGACTTTAGGATGTATTAGCAGGTGGTACTGAAGCTGGAAGATGACATGGCTGCAGATTGGGGCAGCCACACGAATAGAGATATTAAGAAGTCAGAAACAGAACGGTGAAGTGGATTTATATAGAATGAGAAGCCCTGTAGCCTCAGAAGAAAAAAAGGCTTCTGTCTTGAATCATGTTGAGTTTCCATTCATTCAGAAAATGTATTGAGCACCAATTATGTACAGGAGTCCTGTTATGAAACTGTAGAATAAGCACTGGACCGCAAGGTTGGTTTGAACTGCAAGGTTGATGGTTCAGACTCACTAGCAGCTCCTTGGAAATGCTATACAGGATCACTATAAATTGGACCCAACTCGATGGCATTTAATAACAACAACATGTGCCACATCCCAAGGTGAACAAGAGGGGCATGTTTCTGCTAATGTGAAGCTTACATACAGGCAATAAAGTAGTAAATAAAATGGTATCATTTCAGAGAATGATAACTTCATAAGGAGAATAACAATGAAAACCGAGTAAGGGGATAGAGAGAGATGGGAATGGACAAAAGGGTAGTGATAAAAGTCTGGGTTCTCAGGGATGGACTTTCTGAGGAGAAGGTAAGAACTGGGGAATGAAAGCACCAGAGACAGGGAAGAGAAAGTGTCAAATCCCTAGTGGAATGAGATTGTATATTCAAGGAATAGCAAGAAACTCTGTGAATAGCAAGAAAGAAGGGATGGAAGGACGTAAAATCACTAGATCACTATGGGGCTTGGGAAGAAGTTTAGATATCATTTCTGGTATAATGAGAAATTGTTGGAAGGTTTTGAGCAAGGAAGAAACACAATCTTATTTCATTCTCTACTTTGTGGAGAATGGATTAGGAGGAGAAGAGGGGAGAGGCAAAGAGAATGTTGTAATAGTCTAAGTGAGAGATGAAGATGATGACTAGACTAGGGAGGAGGCAGCAGTGGTGAGGAGTATGAGTCTATATCTATTTTGAATGCTCCGGTTCCTGATTTTAGTTCCTCATCAGATCTGTGTATTTACTTTCTGCCCCTGAGTTCATCCATTCTCCTTGTTTAAAAAAACAAAACAAAAAACTACTGTTCAAGCCATTGAGACACATGTTGATCCCATGTATATCATAAGTGACCCACGCTCCATAATGTTCTCAATGGTTATGATTTTATGGAAGTAGAGATTGCCAGACCTTTTTATCCATGGCAACACCACTGCTGGGTGGATTTAAACCATCAGCCTTTCTGTTAGAAATGAAGTCAAACCTTTCTTGACATGTAGGGACCTTCATTTCCCTATATTGTTGTTGATAGGTGCCATTGAATCAGTTCAGACTCATATCCACCCTATGCACACAGAACAAAACACTGCCTAATCTTGCACCATCCTCACAATTGTTGTTATATTTGAGCCCATTGTTGCTGACACGGTGTCAATCCATTTCATTGGGGGTGGGGGAGCGTCTTCTTTTTTGCTGACTCTCCACTTTTCCAAGTATGATGTCCTTCTCCAGGTACTGATCCCTCCTGATAATATGTCCAAATTATGAGAGAGGAAGTCTGGCCATGTTGGCTTCTAAGAAGTGTTCTAACTGTACTTCTTCCAAGACAGATTTATTTGTTCTTGTGGCAGTCCATGGTACTTTCAGTATTCTTCAACAACACCATAATTCAAATGTACTGATTCTTCTTTGGTCTTCCTTATTCATTGTCCAACTTTCACATGCATAAGATGTAACTGAAAAATACTCTGGCTTGAGTCAGGTGTACCTTAGTTCTCAAAAACTGACATCTTAAATACTAAAGAGGTCTTGTGCAGCAGATTTGCCTAATACAATGCATCATTTGATTTCTTGACATTGCTTCCATGAGTGTTGGATCCAAACAAAATGTAGTCTTTGACAGTTCAATCTTTTCTCCATTTATTTGGATGTTATTTCTTGGTCCAGTGCTGAAGATTTTTGTTTTCTTCACATTGAGGTACAATCCACATTGAAGGCTGTAGTCTTTGATTTTCATCAGTAAGTACTGCAAGTATTCTTCACTTTCAGCTAGCAACGTTGTGTCTTCTTCATATACAGCTTCTTGGATTATTTGCTCAGCTTTCAGTGCATCTCAATGTCAAGAAAACAAAAATCCTCACCACTGGACCAATAAACAACAATCTTATCAACGGAGAAAAGATTGAAGTTGTCAAGGACTTCATTCTTCTTGGATCAACTATCAACACTTATGGAAGCAGCAGTCAAGAAATCAAACAATGTATTGCATTAGGCAAATCTGCTGCACACGACCTTTTTAAAGTGTTGAACAGCAAAGATGTCAGCTTGAGGACTAAGGTGCGCCTGACCCAAGCCATGGTATTTTCAATAACCTCATATGCATGTGAAAGCTGGACAGTAAATAAAGAAGACCATAGAAGAATTGAAGCATTTGAGTTATGGTGTTGGAGGAGAATATTAAAAGTGCCATGGGCTGCCAAAAGAACCAATAGATCTGTTTTGGAAGAAGTGCAGCCAGAGTGCTCCTTGGAGGCCAAGATGGCCAAACTTCGTCTCTCATGCTTTGGACATATTGTCAGGAGGGACCAGTCGCTGGAGAAGGATATCATGTTTGGTAAGGTGGAGGGTCAGAGAAAAAGAGGAAGACCCCCAACGAGATGGATTAGCCAGGTGGCAGCATCAATGGACGCAAGCATGGCAACAATAGTGAGGCTGGCCCAAGATCGGGCAGTGTTTTGTTCATCTGTGCATAGGATCGCTATGAGTCAGTACCAACTCGATGGCACCTAACAACAACAACAACAACAGATTGACTAAATATGGTGAGAGGATACAACCCTGGCACACACTTTTCTGATTTTTAAACCATCCAATTGCTCCTTGTTCTGTTTAAACAACTGCTTCTTGGTTGTGCTCTAAAATATCCATTCTTTGCAAAGTTATCCATAGTTTATTATGATCCACATGGTCAAATGCCTTTGCACAGTCAATAAAGCACAAGTAAACATCTTTCAGGTATTCTCTGCTTTCAGCCAAGATCTATATGATGTCAGCAATGATATCCCTAGTTCCACATGCTCTTCTGAATCCTGCTTAAATTTCTGGCAGCTCCCTATCAATGTAGTACTACAAGCATTTTAAAATTATCTTCAGCAAAATTTTACTTTCACATTCCATTGGGTCACCTTTCTTTGGAGTGGGCACAAATATGGATCTCTTCCAATTGGCTGGTCAGGTAACTGTTTTCCAAATTTCTTGGCATAGTCAAGTGAATGCCTCTAGTATTGCATCAGTTTGTTGCAGCATTTCAATTTGTATTTCATCAATTCCTAGTGCCGTCAGTGCTGTTTGGACTACTTTCAGTACTACTAATTCTTGATTGTATGTTAGTTAGTACCTCTTGAAATGATTGAAATAGACCAATTCTCTGTGGTACAGTGAATGTGTGTTCCTTCCAACTTATTTTCAGCATTTTCTTCCTTTTTGGTTTTCTAACTATAAGTCTTTGCACATTTCATTATAATATTTGATTTTGTTTTCTTGAGTTGCCTTTTGAAATTTTCTTAGTGGCTCTTTTACTTCATGATTTCTTCCAGTTGCTTTTTGTTGTTGTTAAGTGCCGTCGAGTCGGTTCTGACCCATAGTGACCCTGTACAGGATTTCTGAGGCTGTAAATGTTTACGGGAGCAGAAAGCCTCATCTTTCTCCCGTGGGGCAGCTGGTAGTTTCGAACTGCTGACCTTAAGGTTCACAGCCCGATTCGTAACCACTACACTACCAGAGCTCCTTCCAGTTGCTTTAACTTCTCTATGTTCAAGAGCAAATTTCAGAGATCTTTTAACATCATTTTGGTCTTTTTTTTTTTTTTTTTTTTTTTTTTTTAAATTATTTTTGTTTTTTTCATGTATAAGGTTATTGATGTCATCCCACACATTACTGGTTTCCTGTCATTAGTATCTAATGCATCAAACCTGCTCTTGAGATGGTCTCTAAAGTCAGGTGGGATATGTTCAAGGTCATATTTTTGGCTTTCTTGGACTTGTTTTCATTTTCCTCAGCTTTAGCCTGAATTTGCATATGAGCAATTGATGACCTGTTCCACAGTTTGTCCCTGGCCTTGTTTTGATTGATAATATTGAACTTCTTTCTTCACTCTCTCTTCTAAAAAAAAGCAGTCAATTTTATTCCTGTGCATTCCATCTGGTGAGGAGCATGTGTATAGTCACATCTGTATGTTATTTAAAAAGTGATTTGCAATGAATAAGTCATTGGTCCTGCAAAATTCTATCATGTGATCTCCAGCATCGTTTCTATCACCAAGGCCATATTTTCCAAGTACTGACACTTCCTTTTTGTTTCCAACTTTCTTATTCTAATCACCAGTAATTATCAATGCATCTTGGTTGCATGTATGATCAATTTCATACTGAAGAAGTTGGTATAATTCTTCAATTTCATCATCACTAGCTTTAGTGGTTGGTGCTTAAATTTGAATAATAGTAGTTTTAACTGACCTGCCTTGTTGTTGTTGTTAGGTGCCATTGAGTCTTCCTTGTAGGTGTGTGTATATTATCCTATCACAGACAGCACTGTACTTCAAGACAGATCTTGAAATGTTCTCTTTGACAATGAATGTAATGCTGTTTGTATTTCCCAGCAGAGTAATCTATAGGATTGTCTGATTCAAAATGGCCTATACTAGTCCTTTCCTGATCACTAATGCCTAGGATATCAATCTTTATGCGTTCCATTTCATTTTTGACAACTTTCCATTTTCTTAGATTTATACTTCATACTTTCTATGTTCCAATTATTAGTGGATGTTTGCAGTTATTTCTTCTCATTTTGAGTTGTGCCACATCAGCAAATGAAGCTTAACTTCATCAACATCATTAAAGTTAGCTCTACTTTGAGGAGGCAGCCCTTTCTCAGTTGTATTTTGAAGGCCTTCCGACTTGAGGGTCTCATCTTCCTGCCCTATACCTGACAATTTTCTGCTGCTATTCAAAAACTTTTCAATTGCTAACCATTCAGAAGCCTCTCCTTCATCCTAGTCTGTCTTAGCCTAGAAGCTCCGCTGAAATCTATCCTTGCTGGTATTTAAAACACTAGTGGCATAGTGTCCTGCTGTAAGCCACCATAGTATGATACATTGACAAACAAGTGGTGATCATTACCCCACCTTATTGTTACTGTTAAGTGATATCATACTGGTTCCAACTCATAATGATCCTGATTAGGATTTCCAAGGAGTGAGTGGTGGATTTGAACCACTGACCTTGCGGTTAGCAGTCCAGAGCTTAATCTATAGCTTAACCTATATTTCCCTAAATTTCTTTCTTGCTTAAGCTAGTGTGTGAGGGGGATTCTATTATTTAAATTCACCTGAACATCTAAGACATCTAAGGCCCTTAGTTTGTTCTAATTTATAAGACAAGGAGACTCAGTGACACTGTAGGATAAATACTGGGCTGCTAATCATAAGTTCAAACCCACCAGCTGCTGTGAAGGAAAAAGATAAGGCTTTCTGCTCCCATAAAGATTTACAGCCTCATAAACCCTATACAGGGCTGCTATGAGTCAGAATCGACTAGATGACAGTGAGTTTTAGTTTAGGACATGGCCAAGGAGCACTAGTGGTACAGTGGATTAAGCATTGAGCTGCCAATCAAAAGGTCAGTGGTTTGGACCCTCCAGTCATTCTGAGGGAGAAAGATGAGGCAGTCTGCTTCTATGAAGATTTGCAGCCATGAAAACCCTATGGAACAATTCTATTCTGTCCAATAGGATTACTATAAGTTGGAATCAACTCAACTACAATGGATTTGGAGGACATGACCTGGTTTCATTTTTCCCTCTGTTAAAGAAAACGTCTTCTTCAGTGAGTAATGAACACAGGAATTATCAACTTCTGGAGAGGAAATCGCCTTCAGAACACTTTCAAAGGAAGCAATCAAAGAAGATTCATTTTATAATGTGGCAAAAATGCTTTTGGTATAGCACATGCCACTTCCGGTTATGCCTACAGCATCGGTTAAAGGAATGCAGAATAATAGTAAACTACAGTCGCTGAGTTGGTGTTGGGAACTCTGTAACAAATATAAAGGTATGTTTGGAGGTTCGGGG
>NW_006408565.1:8675024-8682973 GCF_000296735.1 Chrysochloris asiatica | reverse complement strand
GGATCGAACATTGTTTCGTTCTGCTGTGCATGGAGTCGCTATGAGTCGGTTCCGACTCGATGGCACCTGACAACAACAACAACAGTCGCTGAAATGTATAGTTTATTATGGACTAAGCTTTGTTCTAAAGGTTTTGCATATATTAACTCATTTAAGCCTCGCAGCAACCAGGTGCTATCATTTTTCCTGTTTTTGGTGTTAGCGATTCTTCAATGCTGACAAGTTGATTCAGACCCAATATTCCCATTCTACGATGAGACAATTGAGGCATCAAGAGATTTGGCAAAGTGTCCAAGGTCACAAAACTAATAGTACATTTGTGATTCAACCCAGGCACTCAGCTCCCTGCTCTGAGCTAGTGTTTCTCAATAAGGGGTACTGATAATGTTCAAGTGGAATCATTCGTTGTTGTTCAGGTCTGTCATTCTCATTTATTGTAGTTAGTGTAGCATTCCTGGGGTTTCTCCTTTCCACAATCTGAGGAACAGAGTTTTTAATTCTCATAAAATACAGATTTCTGGATTCCCTTGAGGTAGAAAACGACCTACCTCAGTTATCACCCTAAACTAATCTCTGAACTTTAAAATCCTGCTGCAACTGATCTCCTAAAAGTCACCTTTAAGTCAAACAATATAGTCTAGCTTAATTAATAAAGAACATTTTGCTTTGGGCATTGTGCTTGTTTATAGAATTATCAGTTTTAGAATATTGTCAGTTTAAGCAAACAGTAATCCCAAAGGCCATATTGTTGTTGTTATGTGTCATCCAGTCGGTTTTGACTCACCACAACCACAGATACAACAGAATAAAACACTTCCCAGTCTTGCGCATGCGGACAATCATTGCTATGTTTGAGCCCATTGTGGCAGCCTTTTGATCAATCCATCTCATTGAGGTTCTTCCTCTTTTTGCTGGCCCTCTGCTTTACCAAGGATGATGTTCTTCTCCAGGGAATGGTCCATCCTGATAGCATGTCCAAGATACATGCATGAAATGAAGTCTCAATGTCCTCGCTTCTAAGGAGCATTCTGGTTGTACTTCAGACTAAAAATTTACCCTACAAGCTATGTTTTACAGTAAATCAGTAATTATCCTAATTGTTCTTCAATAAAATGCTGTATGGAATCTTGCATGACCACAAATTGGTTTATCATTTTCATTCTGGCCCATAACATGCAAGTAAAATTTTGCTGAAGATAATTTTAAAATGACTTCAACAGTGCATTGGTAGGGAACTGCCAGACATTCAAGCTGGATTCAGAAGAAGACTTGGAACAAAGGATAATATAGCTGACATTAGATGGATCTTGGCTGAAAACAGAGAATGCCAGGAAAATGTCTTCTTCTTGTTGTTAAGTGCTGTTGAGTCAGTTCTGACTCATAGCAACCCTGTGTAGGGTTCTTAAGGTGCATCTGGTAGGTTTGAACTGCCAATCTTTGGTTAGCAGTCCAGTGCTTATTCTACAGTGCCACACCAGGACTCTAGAAAGATGCTTACTTGTACTTTGTTATAAAGATGTCTGACTGCGTGGATCATAACAAACTATGGATGACATTGCAAAGAATGAGTATTCCAGAATAGTTAATTGTGCTCATGAGGCACCTGTACATAAACAAAGAAGCGGTTGTTAGAACAGAAAAAGGGGATACTGGAAGGTTTAAAATCAGGAAAGGTGTGCACAAGGGTTGAATCTTTTCACCATACTTATTTAGTCAATCTGTAGGATAAGCACTGGACTGCAAATCACAAGGTCAGTGGTTTGTGCTCACCAGCTGCTGCAAAGGAGAGAGATAAGATTATCTGTTCCAACAAAGATTTACAGCCTTAGAAATACTATATAGAGTTGTTGTATGTGAGAACTAACTCCACGGCACTTAACAACAACAACTCTAAATGTTGCCTCGCTTTGAAAATTGTGTATTAAATAAAACTGAATTGGTTTAGTATCATTTTTATTTTAATAAGCCTTAAGAGTTAGACATTGTTACTGTCATCCTAATTTCACGGAAGAGGAAACTGAGGCCCAGGGAGGTTAAATAGCTTCCCTGAATCACTCTGCTCATAAATGCCAGCGTCAGGATTTAAACCCGCAGGGTCCAGCTCCAGGTCCCGTGCTTTTAACCAGTCTACAATCCCACCTCCTTAGGAGTCAGGAGAATTGATGAAAGACTGGAGTGCTCTGCCCAGAAAGTACCTTTAAGTACAGTCCAGCAGGCCATTAAGAGTGGGTTCAGCAGCTCAAGGGAGCCACTCCATCTAGAAAGGCAGGCAGGAGGAAAGCAATGACTGTTTCCTTCTGTGGGATTGGCCAGCAGGTAAGTGGAAGGATGAGAGAATATAAAACAAGAGAAAGATGAGGCATTCTGCTCCCGTAAAGATTTACAGCCTCAGAAGCCCTGTACAGGGTCGCTATGAGTTGGAACCGACTCCGTGGCACATAACAACAACAACAACAACAACAACAATCTGAGGATAAGGAGCTCTGGTGGCATAGTGGTTACGGGTAGGACTGCTAACTTCACGATCTTCAGTTCAAAACTACCAGCGGCTCCACTGGAGAAAGATGAGGCTTTCTGCTCCCATAAAGATTTATAGCCTCAGAAACCCTATACAGGGTCACTATGAGTTGTAACCATCACTACAGCACACAACCACCACCAATCTTAGGATGGCGTAGGACTGGGCAATGTTTTGTTCTGTTGTGTATAGGGCCTCTATGACTTGGAACTGACTCAATGGCATCTAACAACAACAATCTGTAAAGGCTACAGACCAGAAACTAGGGAGAGTCAAGAGATGGGAATCATGCATCCACAGCAGAAACATTGGACTGCTGGATGAATGCTTTGTCTTCCTCAACTTGTTTTTTCTCCATCGCCTCCTCCTGCAGTTGCTTCTATTTAAGGTATAAAGCTGTCTGGGTTATCCTGGGCACTCCTGTGCCTGTAACACATCACCTTCTTACTCCCAAACATATTCATGCATAGCTAATGGCAGGTCTAATTGACACCAGTTAAGGCAAAGCCTTTGGTAGCTGGTAGCCAGTTACTGTTGAGTCTATTCCAACTCTTACTGCCCCCATGTATATCACAGTAGAATGCTCCACCATAGAATTTTTGGTCTGTTATCAGTAGCGTAGTGGTTACAAATCGGGCTGCAAACCGCAAGGTCAGCAGTTCGGAACAACAAGCTGTTCCGCGGGAGAAAGATGAGACATTCTGCTCCCGAAAGATTTACAGCCTCGGAAACCCTGTACAGGGTCGCTATGAGTCGGAACCGACTCCACGGCACACACAACAGCAGCAGCATCTTTTGGAAGCAAGTTACCATGATTTTCTTTAAAGGTGCCTCTGGGTGATTTCAATCCACAACCTTTCCGTAAATGGTCAAGAGCTTAACTGTTTGTGCCACCCAAGGGCTCCTTGGTAGCTGGTGGGTGTTTCAGTTGTTAGTTTTCATCAAGCAAATTCTAACACATGGTGAATTCATGTGAGCAGAGTAGAATTGCTTCATAGGATCTTCAAGACCATGATTTCTTGGCTGCAGATCACCACACCTATATGCCAAGACAGCTTTGGGTGGGTTAAAACAGCCAAACTTTGGGTTAGTAGTCCAGCACTTAACAATTTGTAACACCCAGGAACTTCAAGAGTCAAATCCTCTGCCATTATAATCTCACGCACACACACACACAAAAAAAAATCAACAAAACCTGAAGGTCAGAGACCTGACTTCCTTGACCTTGTACCTCTAAGCTAACCACATATTTCAGCTGGGGAATCCAAAAAGCAAAATTGTAAAAAAAAAACTCAGGACATTAAGACCTTTGTCTTGGTCATCAGTCACTTGTTAGCAAATATGAGAAGCCCACTGACTAGCAAAAAGGAAGAATTTATTATAAAGACAGAAATGTTTCACAAAATCCAAGGCAGTAATTGTAGACATACAACAGGATGTTAAACTGAGGCTTTTCCTTGCCTCAGTTTCCATAGAGACACTTGTTTTGTTCTTGTTGTTAAGGATGTTTGAGTCAGTTCTGATTTATAGTAACCCTGTATGGATAGGGCTTCCAAGGAGGAGTTGGTGGGTTTGAACCACCAGCCTTGTGGCTAGCAATCCCATGCTGATCCTACAGTGCCACACCAGGACTCCATAGAGAGACACTAGAACATGGATACTATATATGTGAGGCAGCCTTCCATGTAGAAATTAAAATAAAAAATGTAGACCCAGTTTTACCACTTTTGGACCTCTCAGCTAGATCACAGAAATTATAGTGGGGCAAGCGGGGGATTGGGTCAGAATGTGGAGAAGGGGCAGGATTTGATAAAGAGATACCTTTGGCATATACTTTTGTCTGTACTGCTGTTCCCACCATTTTATAGTCCCAGGATAGACTAAGGGAGTGGTAGGGAAGCATGACATACATTATTTCATCCCAGGAAGACAATTCTTTATGATAGGACATGGCTCCACACTGTGCCCTGGGGGTTAATTTCTACCTAAGAAATTCTGAAGCAGAGAGGTGGTTAACCAACTGTTTTGATATAGCTGAAGAAGTTTCAATGTCATACTCTGTTCTATGTGCTTTATACATACTAACTCTTAATCTTCTCAACAACCCAGAATGGCAGTTTTACTCACCAACATACCAATGTGTTGTTGTTACGTGGCATCAGGTTGGTACTGATGTACAACAGAACGAAAAACTGCCCAGTCCTG
Organism: Chrysochloris asiatica; assembly: GCF_000296735.1. Lineage (NCBI taxonomy): Eukaryota > Metazoa > Chordata > Mammalia > Afrosoricida > Chrysochloridae > Chrysochloris > Chrysochloris asiatica. Next base: position 8,678,250 of record NW_006408565.1, on the reverse strand, counting down.
TGCCAACCTCACAATTGCTGCTATACTTCAGCCCATTGCTGCTGCCACTGTGTCAATCCATCTCTTTGGGGGTGTCCCTCTTTTTCACTGATCCTCCACTTTACCAAGCATCATGTCCTTCTCCTGGGATTTGTCCCTTCTGATAATATGTCCAAAGTATGAGATACCAGGTCAGGCCATCTAGCTTCTAAGGAGCATTCTGGCTATATTTCCTCCAACACAAATTTGTTTCTTCTTTTGCTAGTCCACTATACTTGTAATATTATCTTCAAGCACCATATATCAAATGCATCAAATCTTACATGATCTTTTTTCATTGTCCAACTTTCATATGCATATGAGGTTATCAAAAATACCTGGCTTGGGTCAGGCACACCTTAGTCCTCCTGAACACTTCAAAGATATCTTGTGCAGCAGATTTGCCTAATGCAATATGTCATTTGATTTCTTGACTGTCACTTGCATGAGTGTTGAAGGTTGATCTGAGCAAAACGAAGTCTTTGACTACTTCAATCTTTTCTCCAATTTATATGAATATTTTTTATTGGTCCAGTGGTGAGGATTTTTGTTTTCTTTACACTGAGGTACAACCCATACCAAAGGCTGTGGACTTTGATCGTCTTCAGTAATTTAAGTTCTCTTCACTTTCAGCAAGTGAAGTTGTATTATCTGCATATCGTAGGTTATTAATGAGTCTTCCTCCAATCCTGATGCCACATTCTTCTCCATACAATCCAGCTTCTTGAAATATTTGTTCAGCATACAGGTTGAATAAGTATGGTGAAAGAATATAATCCTGGGGCATTTTAAACCATTCAGTGTTAATTTGTTCTTTTCAAATAACTGCCTCTTAATCTACATCAGGCTTCTCACAAGCACAATTTAGTGATCTGGAATACTCATTCTCCTCAATGTTGTCCATAGCTTGTCATGATCTACACGCCTAAAGCCTTTGAATAGTCAATAAAGCACAGGTAGACATCTTTCTGGTATTCTCTGCTTTCGGCCAATATCCATCTGACGTCAGCAATGCTATCCTCATTCCATGTCCTCATCTGTATCAAGCTTGAACCTCTGACAGTTCTCTGTCAATGTACTGTTACAACCATTTTTAATTACCTTTAGCAAAATTTTATTTGCATGTGATATTAATGATATTGTCTGATGACTTCTGCATTCTGTTGGGTCACCTCTCTTTGGAATAGGCATAAATATGGATCTCTTCCAATGAAGCCAGGTAACTGTCTTCCAAATTTCTAGTCATAGATGAGTGACTGCTTCCAATGCCCTTTCAGTTTGTTGAAAGATTTCTGTTTGTATGTCATCAATTGCCAGAGCCTTGTTCTTTGCCAATGCCTCCAGTGCACTTTGAACTTCTTCCATCAGTATCATTTGCTCTTGGTCATATGTTCAATCTTCAAATGATTGAACATTAACCATCTTTTTCTGGTACAGTTACGCTGCATATTCTTCCATCTTCTTTTTTTGATGTTATTTTTGAAGTTTTCCATAGCCTTTAATCATAGGCTAAGGTAGCATACTGGTTATGAATAGGGATACCAACCTTAAGGTCAGCAGTTCAAAACTACCAGCTGCTCTTTAGGAGAAAGATGAGGCTTTCTGCTCCCATAAAGATTTACAGCCTCGGAAACCCTGTACAGGGTCGCTATGAGTTGGTTCCAACTCCATGGCACATAACCACCACCACCAAGGTAGAACCTGAAGAGCATACTGTATTTCAGATATACTCTTTACCTCTGCTGTGTAATTATACTTCATTTTTCTCTTGGTAATAAGGATCAACCATCAAATATGTTGTTGTTGTTGTTAGGTGTCATCGAGTTGGTACCGATTCATAGTGACACTATTATGCACAACAGAACTAAACACTGCACCAGTGTTTAAACTGGTCCTGCACCAGTATCACAACCATTGCTATGTTTGAGACCACTGCTGCTGCCACTGTGTCAATCCATTTCATTGGATATTCTCCTCTTCATCTCAGACCCCCCAACTTTACCAATCATGATATCCTTCTCCAGGGATTGGTCCCTTCTTATAGTATGGCCATACTGGCTTCTAAGGAGCATTCTGGCTGCACTACTTCTTCCAAAGTAGATTGGTTTGTTCTTTTGGTAGTCCATAGTACTTTCATTATTCTCCAATACCATAACTCAAATGCATCAATTCTTCTACGGTCTTCCTCATTAAATGTTCAACTTTTACATGGATATGTTGTTGTTGCTGTTAAGTGCTGTAGAATCGATTCTGACCCATAGCATATGAGGCTATTGAAAATACCATGGCTTGGGTCAGGTGCACCTTAGTCCTCAATTGATGATCTGTTCCACAGTTTATCCCTGGCCCTGTTTTGACTGGGCCACAGATGTAGTCAAATATTTTTCTATGTATTCTATGTTGTCTTTAATTTTATTTTTTAAATGTATTTGCAATGAAGAAGTCATTGGTCTTTCAAAATTCTATCATGTGATCTCCAGTATTGTTTCTATCACCAAGGCTACATTTTCCAAGTATTGTTCCTTCTTCTTTGTTTCCAACCTTTGCATGTCAATCACAAGTAATTATCAATACATCTTGATTGCATGTTTGATCAATTTCAGGCTGAAATTGGTAGAATTCTTACATTTCATCATCACAAGTTTTAGTAGGGGTCCTAGTTTTGAGTATCTGGATAATACATTCTTCCATCTTCTTTTGATACTTTCCGCATCGTTCAATATTTTGCCCATAGAATTCTTCAATATTTCTAGTTGAGACCTAAATTTTTTTCTTCAGTTCCCTCAGCATGAGAAACGCTGAGTGTGTTCTTTCATTTTGGTTTTGTAGCTCCTGGGTTTTGCATATTTCATTATAATATTTGACTTTTTCTTCTTGAGCTGCCCTTTGAAATTTTCTGTTCAGCTCTTTTACCTCCTCATTTCTTCCATTTGCTTTAGCATCTCTTTCTTATCTTCTTAATGACCTTTTGCTTTCTTCCTGAATGATTTTCTTGATGTCATTCTACACTCGTCTGGTTGTCAGTCATTAGTGTCTAAAACATCCCATCTGTTCTTGAGATAATCTCTAAATTCAGGTGAAACATGTTCAAGGTCATATTTTGGCTGTCGTGGACTTGTTTTAATTTTCTTCAGCTTCAGCCTCGACTTGCATATAAACAATTGATGGTTTCTTCTACATTCTGCCCCTGGCCTTTTTTTTTTTTTTT
>NW_006408565.1:8660420-8674384 GCF_000296735.1 Chrysochloris asiatica | reverse complement strand
GTCTTGCAAAATTCCATCATGGGATCTCCAGCATCATTTCTGTCAACAAGGCCATATTTTCCAACAACTGAACCTTCCTCTTTGTTTCCAACCTTTGTATTACAATTGCCAGTAATGATTAATGCATCTTGATTGCATGTTTAATCAGTTTCAGGTGAAGAATTTAGTAGAATTCTTCAATTTCATCATCACAGACTATAGTGGTTGGCACGCAAATTTTGAATAATTGTGGTAGTAACTGGTCTTCCTTGTAGGTGTGTGGATAATATCCTAGCACAGTGTTGTATTTCAAGACAGATATTGAAATGCTCTTTTCGATGGTGGATGTAACATCATTCCTCTTCGATTTATATTCCAGGCATAGTAAACTATTTGTCCGTTTCAAAATGGCCAATTCCAGTCTATTTCAGCTCACTAATGCCTAGGATGGAGTCCTGCAGGATAAAGCATTGGACCACAAGGTGTGGCACTGCAGGATAATACAACAGATCGCAAGGTCAGTTTGAACCACAAGATCAGCAATTCAAACTCACCAGCTGCTCCTCGGAAACCCTATACAGGATCGCTGTGAGCCAGAACCAACTTGACAGCACTTAACACCAACAATAAAGCATAGGATATCAATGTTTATGCATTCCATTTCATTTTTTACCAACCTTCAATTTTCCTAGATTTATACTTTGTACATTCCATGTCCCGATTATTAATGGATGCTTGCAGCTGTTTCTCCTCATTTTGAATTGTACCCCATCAGAAAATGAAGGTCTTGAAAGCTTTACTTCATTTGCATCACCATGTTCAACAATATTTTGAGGAAGCAGCTCTTCCCTAGTCATATTACGAGTGTCGTCCACCCTGATGGGCTCATCTTTGAGCACTATATCTGACAATATTTTGGTGTTTTTCGTTCTGTTTCAGTATTCAATATTCTGGTGCTATCTGAATAGTGTTCCACTGCTATTCATACGGTTTTCAGTGGCTAACTATTCAGAAGTAGTACATTTCTCTTTTTTCCTAGTCTGTCTTAGTCTGGAAGTTCAGCTGAAACCTGTCCACCATGGGTGACACTGCTGGTATTTAAAAAACTGGTGGCATAGCTTCCAGAATCACAGCAATATGCAAGCCACCACAGTACGACAAACTGACAGATGAGTGGTGGACTCATCAACATAGGATGAACATTTCCCCACATCAATAAATAGTCTTAAGCCACATGAGTTTAATGGCTGCACACTTTTCCTTTGCATGGCCACCAAGCCTCCTGGTTAAACACATGGGTTCTGGAGTCAACCTGTCTATTTTTAAATCCCATCTCTTCCAATTACACATGATGTGGGACCATCTTTTTACAAAAGAAATAAATATATGTAATCCAAGAGTTTTCACATTCTTGGATTACATATATTTATTTCCATTATAAAAATGGTCCCACATCATGTGTAATTCTGCTGTGCATAAATAAGGTCGCTATGAGTTGGTATCAACTCGATGGCACCTAACAACAACAACAATCCAAGAGTTGACAGCCTTGCTGTTCCGGATGTCTCCAGTTTACTGGCCTCACACTCCACTCCATTAATATTTCTTGAACACCTAGCATCTACTGGAAAATGGGGATAAAACAGTGAACAAGACCGATACCTTCCCTGTTTTTGTAGTGTTTATATTTTAGAAAGGGAAACAGACAATAACAAGTAAAAACGCAAAATAATGCAAGTGATAAATTCAATGAAGGAAAAAAGCAAAAAGTTGCTGAGGAGAAAACAGAAATTCTTGGGAAATTAAATAAACTTGTCCTGAACTCCCATCTCCTAGAGAATGAGGAACTCAGAATCCCTCCCGATATCTCTAAGGATGTTAAAGCTGGGTGGAGGAATATGAATCTTTGTGTTCTGGTCTCCTCTAGCTCCTATTCCCTTTACTTGGATTCTTAACTGTTATCCACTAAGTTATAAAGATAAATAAGCAGGGTGTTGAAAACCATGATGTAGTCCGACCATCAGTCATTTACTTCCTGCTAGATACCCATCTTCTGTTTCCTCCCAACAGAGTACACCTCCTAGAGTTGATGCAGACAGAATCCTCCACAAGCTGGCCAGACCTCTTTGGTATTGCTTATAGCATAGGAAACAAAGAAGAATGGGGATTTAGAATCCTGGTTCTGTCACTCACTAACCATGTAACCTGAGACAAGTGAGTTAACCTCTTTCTATGCCCTAGTTTTTCTATCTGTAAAACGGAGCTATTAATATTTCTAACCTCAACGAGCTAATTGATGTAAAGTAGTCAAAACAGTGCCTGCATATTATGAAATGTTAGTAATCATGACCAAGCACTTTTCCGTGGCAGATATTATGATAAGTACCTTATAAATTCATTTAATCTTCATAAGAGCATGGTAAATAGGTAGTAGTATGCTTACTACAGATGGGGTCACTAAGGCTCAGAGAGGTCAAGTCACTTTTTCACTCAAGACTGCACAACCAGGAAGTAGCTGAGCTAGCATTTTAACCCAGAAGTGTAAGAGTTCTGATTCCCTGCTCTTTCCTTCACATTATTGTTTACCCCCTGTAATGAACTTAGCACTGTTTTCCTCTACCTTCTCTTAGTCTTGGCTTCATTCTTTCTCCTCCTCTGACAGGTTTTGACATCCAAGTCTTTGCAGGCTCATGATGCTGCTCCCATTAAAAAGTAGGACCCTTCTACTATAAGAACAAGCAAGTTGCTCACCCAGGAGACATCAAGGCAAGTGGCCAGGTCCCCTCAGGGCAAACCCCTTTCCAAGACTAAGACTCAATGGGAATACACGAGCAGGCGTGTGGTCTGGCTGGTGACCACCTTGGTCACCGAAAAGGGGAAGTGAGGGAAAAACAACAATGAAGCTGTGAACTAAGTCCGACCACGTTCAATAAACTCCTGTGAACCCGAGTGGAGACTGGTTGGCTAGCAGTGTGGCAAGACCTGGGGACTTATGGGCCCAGAGACAGTGGCATAGCCACAGAGGACTAGAATGGAGAGTGAAGTGTCCAGCTGATAAAAGAGAGGGCATATGCACAAGAACACCCACACCTACAGATAATACCCACTTGACCTGGCTTCAATGGCTGGAAAATCAGAACTCAACTAGAAGAAGAAAGAAGAGGGGGAAAAAAGGGTAATCTGATACAATTTGATCAACTTGACTTATGGATGCAGTAGCTCCAAAGAGGGAACAAATCTTTACAGCAAGGATCATTCCCACCCCCTCAGTATACAGGGATGGGCAACTTGGACATTGGCTACCCGAATGGGGGCGGGCTACAAAGGCAAGAAGTGACTGGCTTACAAGCTTTCAAGAGGGAGCTTAGATCCAGAGGGCATGGAGGAAGGTAGAATCTCCACTGAGTAGTAACCATTCTGTCTGGGTAGGGCTGATGAAAGGAGATGGGTATAGGACTCTTGTGGTACAACAGTGAATAATTGCTATCAGAACTGACTGTGAGGGTTGGAAATGTAAAGGTAGACAATTTGTAGCAAAAGGAGGGGAGTGGTTGACTTTGCAGTCCAGGAGTGGAGGTCCCTGAGACCATCAAAGGAGAAGAGCGGAGTGTGGGACCCGCTCAGAGAAGCAGTGACACCAGAGATGGAGACAGAGATGATGACGTGGAGAGATGGAGCGGCCGGGGACTCTAGATTCAGAGAGGGAGAGGGGTTGTGTGCTTACTACCAGGGGGCAGGCTTGCATGGTATACCCTTTGGTTGGTTGATGATGCATGGAGGGGATTGTAATCATAGCAATGAAACAATATACGATAGGATGAATGTAAAACTAATGTTCTCCCTTGTAAACTCTCACATACTTCACAATAAAAATGTGTAAAAAAAAAAAAAAAGTAGGACCCTTAGGAGATTACCTCATGCCAGCTCTCCCTCTGCTATTATAGAGATTAAGAAACTGAGTTTTACCATCTTCAATAATTTTCTAGAAGAATTTAAGTTTCTCCTTCGAACTAGAAGTTGTAATAAAATGCATGTTCAGATGGACAAAGAAATTTAACAAAAACTTCATCAAAAGTTTATCTCAAGCTGTTCAACTGTCTTCACTTTGGGGTACTTCCACATTCCAGATCTACAAATATCAACGTCAAGGAAACTGAACAAGATATACAGAAAAGGGTGTTTCAGAAAAGAGAAGTAAGCAGCAGTTGACAGGAAGAGCAACATCCTCAATTTGCAAGATATTTACAAAGTGTGTATACTTTTTTGTTCTTTCTAAGTTCCTTCTTCAAAGAAATTACCCCTCCCCAGTTCCAATAAGTTTTTAATTAATGTTCATCCTTGCAGCTAAAGGGATAAAAACAATGAAGCACCTTCTAGTTTATAAAAAATAACTACAATGGCTGGACCAAAAGAGAAAGAAGGAAACCAAAAACTCAAAAAAAAACCTAGTCTATAAGATAAATAGTCTCCAGAAACCCTGTCTTATCTATCCCAAGACTAGAAGAACTAGATGGTGCCTGACCACCACTATGTACCATTCTAATCATGGCCACAATAGATGAACCTGATAGAATGGGAGGGAAATGTGTAAAAGAAGCTCAAATTCTTTTTTAAAAAAAGACTTAATGGACTGGTTGAGACTGAAGGACTCCTTCAGCCCTTAAATCCAAGCTAATCACTGAGGGTTACCTTATGGATAAATAATAAAGTGGTTCAAAAAGAATATCACCCACAAGCACTGTGCGTTAAAAAATTACTTACATGAAACTACGGATCTATCATAACTTAAAAACAAATATGAGAATGTAAAGGAGTGGGGAAACTAGATAAATGGAAATGGAACAATCAGAGCAAAACAATGAGAATGTTCATTCATTGGGAAGAATATAATCAATATCATTGAACAACTTGTGTAGAAATTGTTGAATGGAAACCTAAACTTCTGTGTAAAGCTTCACCAAAAACACAATAAAATATGACTTTTAAAAAAAATAACTGTAATAGTCAGTGATGCCAGAGATATGACAAATATGATAAAAACCTGTATTTAGATGATTTCCTGGTGGCATTGTAATGGGCATAAATCCTTTAAAAGCAATTTGGCAATATACCTTGTTGTTGTTGTTATGTGCTGTGGAGTCGATTCCGACTCATAGTGACCCTGTACAGGGTTTCCGAGGCTGTAAATCTTAGAAGGCAGTAATTCCTCTACTGGAAATTTATCCTAATAAAATCACATTAAAGGTGGACAGGAGTCCTGGTGTGGCTCTGTGGATTAATGTGCTGGACTGCAAAGTTGGTTTGAACCGCAAAGTCAGAGATTCAAGCTAATCAGCCACTCCTTGGAAACCCTACATAAGGTCGCTATGGGTTGGAACCACCTTGTAGGCACTTAACAACAGCTAAGGTGGACATTAAAATAGCAAAAACTTGGAAGTGACCTATATGTCAAAAATGATGGTTTTACACTGTGGTATATCCATTATTATACACTTGAGACAAATGATCTCATTTAAGCTTCAAAATTATCCCAAATAGTATATGTTATTTTACTCCATATGCCAAATAGGGAAACAGGCAACAAGAACTAATGTTATTTGCCCATAGCCCAGCTTTGTTGAAGCTGGCATTTGAATCTAAGCAAGCATCCTACCTCCAGGGGTCACACACTCTACCCCTGCAACATGCTGCCTTTTCTGGGCCTCTGTCATCAAAGACTGGCTGCTCCCAGGGCAATTTCCTGTTTCCAGAGCTTGCCTCTATCACCATACCACAGCTTGACCTGATAATAGGGTTATGAAAAACTATACGGCAAGGCTTGGTTTAAATGGTTGAGAAATGAAAATACAGAATTACATTTGCTTCTGCAATGGTGTTTGGAAAAGGGATAGTGGAGCTGCCATTCTCAAGATTCTACAATGTGCTAGGTACTATATATAGGTCATTTCATTAAACCCTTCCAACTTCAAGGGCCAGTTTTTTGTTACCACTGAGTCAACTCCATGTTAGAGTAGAATTGTGCTTTTGATTTTTCAGAAATAGAACAGCAGGCCTTTCTCCTGAGGTGCCTCTGGGTGGATTTGAACTTTCACCTTACAATGAGCAACACATCTTATTAACAATTTGCACCACTTAGGATCAGCACTTTTAAAGTGTTAAAGAGCAAAGATGTCAACTTGAGGACTAAGGTGCACCTGGCCCAAGCCATGATATTTTCAATAATCTCATATGCATATGAAAGCTGGGCAGTGAATAAGGAAGACCACAGAAGAATTGATGCTTTTGATATATGGTGTTGGAGAAGAATATTGAAAGTGCCATGGGCTGTCAAAAGAACCAACAAATCTGTGTTGGAAGAGGTGTAGCCAGAGTGCTCCTTGGAGACCAGGATGGACAAACATCATCTCTCATACTTTGGACATGTTGTCAGAAGGGACCAGTTGCTGGAGAAGGATATCATGTTTGGTAAGGTGGAGGGTCAGAGAAAAAGAGGAAGACCCCCAGTGAGATGGATTGGCAAAGCGGCAGCATCAATGGGCTCAAGTGTGGCAACAAATGTGAGATTGGTCCAGGATTGGGCAGTGTTTCGTTCTGTTGTGCATAGGGTCACTATGAGTTGATACCAACTCGATGGCACCTAACAACAACAAGGATCAGCACTGGACTGCAAAATGCAGGGTCAGCAGTTCAAACCCACCAGCTGTTTCTTGAAACCCTATATAGGGTTCTTATGAGTCAGAATTGACTTGACAGCACTAATGACAACAACAAAGAATCTTAAGGAAGCCAGGTGATACTATAGGATAAGTACTGGACTGATAACCATAAAGTAGGCAGTTTACATCCACCAGACACTCCATGGGAAAAAGATGAAGACTTCTGCTCTCATTTTTCTACCACTCATCTGTCAGTTTGTCATACTGTGGTAGCTGTGACTCTGGAAATTATGCCACAGATATTTTAAATATCAGGAGGGTCATCCATGATGGACAGGTTTCAGTGGAGTTTCCAGGTCAAGATAGACTAGGAAGAAAGAGAGGCAGACCACTTCTGAATGGTTAGCCACTGAAAACATTATGAATTGCAGTGGAACACTGTCAACTATAGTGCTAGACGATGAAAACATTATGACTAGCACTAGAATATTTTCAAATATCGTGCCAGAAGATGAGTCCCTCAGGTTGGAAGAGACTCAAAACAAGACTGGGGAAGAACTGCTTCCTAAAAGTAGGGTTGACCATGATGGCATGACTGGAGTAAAGCTTTTGTGACCTTCATTTGCTGATGGGGTGCAACTCAAAATAAGAAGAAACAACTGTAACATTAGTAATATGGACATGGAATTACAAAGTATGACTCTAGGAAAATGGAAAGCTTTCAAAAATGAAATGGAACTTAAATACAAGTTTAAGATGAAGCTGAAGAAAATTAAAACAAGTCCACATGAGACAAAAATATGATCTTGAACATATACCACCTGAATTTAGAGGCCATCTCAAGACTAGATTTGATGCATTAGACAGAAATGACCAAAGACCAGAAGAGCTGTGGGATGGCATCAGGAACATCATACAGGAAGAAAACAAAAGGTCATTAAAAATACGAGAAAGAAAGTAAAGAACAAAATGGATGTCAGAAGAGACTGAAACTGGCTCTCCAGTATAAAGATACTAAAGCAAATGGAAGAAATGAAGACGTAAAAGAGGTGAACATAAAAATTTAAAGGGCAAGTTAGTTTGAGAAGACAAAGTTAAGTATTATAATGAAATGTGCAAAGACCTGGAGCTAGAAAACCAAAAGGGAAGAGTATACTTAGCATTTCCCAAACTGAAAGAACTGAAGAAAAAATCAATCCTCAACTTGCAATATTAAAGGATTCCATAGGAAAAAAAATTTAAAGCTGCAGAAGGCATCAAAAGAATATAGAAGGTATACCAAAAAGATATGGTTGATGTTCAACCATTTCAAGAAGTTGTTGTTGTTAAGTACCATCAAGTCAATTCTGATCCATAGGGTTTCTGAGAAGTGCATGGTGGATTTGAACCACCACCTTGCAGTTCAAACTGACATGGCAGTCCAGTGCTTATCCTACAGTGCTGGTGGTACTGAAGGAAGAAGTCCAAGCTGCACTGAAGGCATTGGTGAAAAACAAGGTTCCAGGAATTGACAGAATACAAATTGAAATCTTTTAACAACTAATGCAGAACTGGAGGCACTCACTTATCTATACCAAGAAATTGGGACAACAGCTACCTGGCCAACTAAGTGGAAGAGATCCATATTTGTTCCCATTCCAAAAAAAAGTGACCCTGTGGAATGTGAAAATTATCGAGCAATATCATTAATATTATAAGGAAGTACAATTTTACTGTAGATAATTCAAAATAGTTGTAACAGTACATTGACAAAGAACTGCCAGAAAGTCAAGCTGGATTCAGAAGAGGATGTGGAACAATGGATATTATTGCTGATGTCAGATGGATCTTGGCTGAAAGCACAGAATACCAGAAAGATGTTTACTTTATTGACAATGTATTTTATTGACTATGCAAAAGCTTTTGACTGTGTGGATCATGACAAGTAATGGATAACATTGAGAAGAATAGGTATTCCAGAACACTCATGAGGAACTGTACATAGAACAAGAGGCAGTTATTCAAACAGAACAAGGGGATACTGAATGGTTTAAAATCAGGAAAGATGTGTACCAGTTTTGTATACCTTCATCATATTTATTCAATCCATGTACTATGCAGACAATCTGAGAAGCTGGATTATATGAAGAAGAGTGTGGTATCATGACTGGAGAAAGACTCACTAACAACCTGCATTATGTAGATGATGCAACCTTGCTTGCTGGAAGCAAAGAGTATTTAAAATATTAATGTAGATCAAACACTACAGACTTCAGTATGGATTGCACCTCAATGTAAAGAAGACAAAAATCCTCACAACTAGACCAATAAATAACAACATGATAAATGGAGAAAAGATTGCACTTATCAAAGACTTTATTTTGCTTGGATCCACAATCAACACTCATGGAAGAAGCAGTCAAGAAATCAAATGATGGGGGAATCTGAGCAAGATGGCAGAGTAGGCAGACACACTGAACAGACCCTCTGCAACAAAAACATGTGAGAAGAAATGAAATAGATACAGATGGTAGTCCTGAAATATTGAACTTCAGAAGAAAGGACATAGAGTAGACTGAGTGCTAACTGGAAGGGAAAGCTGATAGGAGAAGCGAGAGAGAAGAAAGATAGGCAGACTATCAGTTGATGTGGAGCAGTGGCCATCTTGAGCTTTTGCAAGTAACTGCCAATAGAGTGAACTGCGGGCACAGGTTGAATTGCAGTTGGGAGACAAAAGGGGTGCAGTCCTCCCTTGTCCTCTTGCCCTCCCGCACCTCCTCTGATGCAGCCTCTACTTGGGGTTCTTTCGGAGGGGCGTGAACCCACCCTAAGCTATGCTACACAAACAGTGAACTGAGAATTGTGTTTAAATTTCCTTCCAGTCTTTCTCATATCCACCAGGAGACAGGTGGTGAGTGCTTGAGACCACACCAACATACAGTCATGAACTAAATATAAATACAATGACACCACAATGTCTCAGAGGAAACAAACTATTTCAACTTACATGAAGGAACAAGAAAGAATTCCTCAAACAAATGACTAAAATATAGTTACAAAACATAATACCAGAAATGAAATTATATTGATAAGGAATTTTAAAGAATGCTATTTAGGTAATTTCAGTGAATTTAGAGAAAGATCGATGAGAGCAAGGAAGAATTCAGGAAAATAATACAAGAACAAACTGATGAAATAAATGAAAAATTGGAAACCATACAAAAACATCAATCTGAAAGCCAAAAGATTCATACTAAAACTTCAGAAACAGATAATATCTTGAAAAGACAAAGTAAATTTAATCAATGGAAGGCCGGATCAGTGAGCTTGAAGACAGATCATTCAATACTCATCTTTGAGAGATACAATCAGAAAGAATTAAAAAATCTGAAGACAGTCTAAGATTTATATGGGATATTATCAAGTGGAATAATTTATATGTTATTAGAATTCCAGAACAGGAAGAGATAAATAAAACTGTTGAGAAAATTACTCAAGAGTTACTGGAAGAAACTTTCCTAATATCATGAAAGATGAGAAGATAGCCATTGAAGAAGTTAAATGAACTCTATAAATGGGATAGACCTCTAAACAAAATCTCCAAGTCATATTATAATCAAACTTTTCAAAACCAAAAACAAGGAAAAAATCCTGAGAGCAGCTCAGGAAAAATGAAGTTACCTATAAGGGAGAACTAATTAGACTAAGCTTGGATTTCTCAGCAGAAACCATACAGTCAAGAAATCAATGGAATGACATATATAAAATTCTGCAAGAAAAAAATGGCCTACCAAGGATCATAAAACCAGCAAAATTGTCCATCAAATATGATGGTAAAATCAGGACATTTTCAGATAAACAGAAATTTAAAAAATTTGTAAAAACCAGACCAAAATACTAAACTACAAAAAATACTTAAAGGAAGTTCTTTGGACAGAGAACCAACAGCAGTAAGCAACAACCTGAGACTAACATACAAAAACTCAACCCAGATTTAGAAGTATTCAAAGTAAAACAAACCTAGAAGAATGAAAATAAGGAACCAGATAGAGCAATTACCAATCATAACAATAAAACATAAATTTAAAAGAGGGAATAATGCAGTTATGCAACTTCCAAATGAAGGGAATTCAAGAAAAACAAATAAATAAAAATCTAACAGTAATCCTAAAGTTAGACCAAGTCTTATTCCTAGCCCTAGTCAATCCGTACCCTTAACATGAACCTTAGTCCTAACCACAGTCCCAACACTAAATAAGTCTTAGGTCTTGCCTAGACCTAGGCATAGTCCTAACTCTCACTCCTCACTCCTCAACAACAACAATTAAAATAAAAAAAAAATCAAATGACATATTGCATTAGACAAATCTGCTGCACAAGACCTCTTCAAAATGTTTAAGAGCAAAGATATTAGTTTGAGGACTAAGGTGGGCCTGACCCAACCCATGGTGTTTTCAATAGCTTCATATGCATGTGAAATTTGGACATTGAATAAGGAAGACCATAGAAGAATTGATGCATTTAAATTATAGTGCTGAAAAAGAATATTGAAAGCTCTTGGACTGCCAGAAGAAAAATCTGCGTTGGAAGAAATACAGCCAGAATGCTCCTTTAGGCACATTATCAGGAGGGACCAGTCCCTGGTGAATGACATTATGATAGGTAAAGTATGTTATTGTTGTTGTTAAGTGCTGTCAAGTTGGTTCCAACCCATAGCAACCCTGTATAGGGTTTCCAAGGAGCAGCTGGTGAACTTGAACCACCAACTTTGCAGTTCAAATGACTTTGCAGTCTGAGGCATTAGCTCACAGTGCCACACCAGGACTCCAGGTAAAGTATGTTGTTGTTGTTGTTAGGTGCCATTGAATGGGTACTGACCCATGAGGTGAGGATTTTGTTTTCTTGACATTGAGATGCAATCCATAGCAAAGGGTGTGCTCTTTGATCTTCATCAGTAAATATTTTAAGTCTTCTTCACTTTCAGCAAACAAGGTTGTATCATCTGCATATCGCAGGTTGTTAATGGCATCCAACCCTGATGCCATATTTTTCTTCATAGAACCCAGCTTCTCCTATTACTTGTTCAGCATACAGGTTGAATAAGTGTGGTGAAAGAATACACCTATAGCACACTTTTCTTAATTTTAAACCATTCAGTGTTCCCATGATCTGTTTGAACAACTGCCTCTTGGTCCATGTGCAGATTCCTCATGAGCACAATTAAGTATTCTGGTATACTCATACTTCACAATGTTATGCCTAACCTGTCATGATCCACACAACTGAAAGCCTTTGCATAGTCAATAAAGCACAGGTAAACATCTTTCTGATATCCTCTGCTTTCAGCCAAGATCCATCAGACATCAGCAATGATATCCCTCGTAAAGTATAGGGTCAGTGACAAAGAGAAAGATGCCCAACAAGATGGACTGACATGGTGGCAGCAGCAATGGGATTGAGCATAACAACAATTTTCAGAATGGCATAGGACCAGGCAGGGCTTGGTTCTGATTCTGGCCTTGGCATTTACTAGTTGTGTGACCCAGGGCACATCATTTAACATCTCTGTGTACTAGTCTTTATCTGTAGAGTAGAATGATATTAATGCCTACTTCATAAGGTTACTATAATGATTAAAAAGAAATGTATACAGTAATATCTAACGCATGGTGAGTATTAGGTCAGCATTACTGTTATTATCTATATCCCTGGATTCCAGGCCACATCCTTTAGTGCTTAAAATGAGTACCCCTATCCGCTCTCCCTCCACCCCTTCTGAAACTGTTGGTTTCCGTGGGTTACTAATTTCAACCCAAAGAATGTTTACTTGTGAAATGGTGATTAATTATCTCTGAGAGGAAGCTCTTAATCAACAGTTACATACCTCGTTACCTAGAGAGGTGATTGGTGCTGTTGTTAAGTGCCATTGAGTCAGTTCTGACTCACAGCGACCCTGTGTAGAGTCTCCAAAGAGTAGCTGGTGAGTTTGAAACCACTGACCTTGAGGTCAAGTGCTTATCCTAAAGCACCACACCAGGACGTGTGCTAAGGAATAAACTGGAACAAGAAATTCATTTTTCTTTCCTGCTGCAGACCAGCTCTCTCTGTTGGAAAATGGCCATAGCCAGCTCTTTAGTTTCTATTTCCTCCATTCAAAAGACCACCAGATGAAGACTAGAATATCAAATTCCCAAGAAAAGGGCTCTGATTGAGTCATTGTGGGTCATATTTATACTTCTAATCCAGCCAGTCAAGTAGGTTTGGGAAAGGGTCACATTATACCAGAAGTCCCATCACATTAAACATATAATAAGAGGGGAGTATAATTATCAGGAAGACGGGAGATCATACTGAAAAGTCACCCCCCAAATTTTCCGCTCCAGGAAACTGAGGCTCAGGAAGATTAAGTAATTTGCCTAAGGTTACCTCGGAAACCCTGTACAGGGTCGCTATGGGTCGGAACCGACTCGACGGCACTTAACAACAACAACAACCTCATACTAAACAATGAAGCCCAGGCTAGTTTGTCTCCAAATCTAGGTCTTTTCCTCCATAGTACAAAGGGGAGAAACTTGGGTTAGATGCCTAAGGAACGTTCATGAGATAATTTGCATGCAACCACATTTGCTGAGTACCTGTTATGTGTAGGATTACATTGATAAACAAAACAGACAAAAATCCCTATATTCTAGAGATTCAACTGAGTAAGGACAGAATCAATTCTGGACTAGTGCTCCTTTGAGTGGGGCTAGAGGGGGTATGGAACATGAAACAAGGAAAGAACTAAGATTTTGATGTCATAGATATTGATTGCTTTTAGTAGCCACATTATCCTATCAGTTGCAAAGATGGCCCAATATTCACCTTTGTCCAGTGACAGCAGCCATGGCAATGCCACTGACAATGTCCCCACTATTTTGTTCCTAGGTTATAGTCTTGGCTGAGTTACCTGTCCTATTTCCTGAGCCTGATTCTCTTTATTTCCTTTCAGTCCTAGGATCCAATCAATGTCCTTCCAGCAAATTCTATTCTAGAGCAACTTTTAGTTGTTTATGTTCAAAAACTCCAACTGGTGTAGTAGGGATAGTCTTCATATTGTTGTTGTTAGGTGCCATCGAGTCAGTACTGACACATAGCGACTTTATGCATAGCGGAACAAAACACTGCCTGATCCTGGGCCAACCTCACTACTGTAGCCACGCTTGAGTCCATCAATGCTGCCACTTGGCCAATCCATCTCATTGGGGGTCTTCCTCTTTTCCTCTGACCCTCCACCTTACCAAACATGATATCCTTCTCCAGCGACTGGTCCCTCCTGATAATATGTCTGAAGTATGAGAGATGAAGTTT
>NW_006408565.1:8646222-8659255 GCF_000296735.1 Chrysochloris asiatica | reverse complement strand
CACTTTCTTGAAAGATTTCAATTTTTATTCCATCAATTCCTGATGCCTTGTTCTTTGCCAATTCCTTCAATGCACCTTGGACTTCCTCGTTCAGTGTCATTGGCTCTTGGTCAGATGCTACCTCTTGAAATGATTGAAAATTAACCATTTTCTTTTGGTACAATGATTCTTTGTATTCCTTCCATCTTCTCTTGATGCTTTCTGCATCATTCAATAATTTGCCCAGAAAATCTTTCAATAACTGAAGTCGAGGCTTGAATATTTTCTTCAGTTCTCCCAGCTTGAGATATGCTGAGCATGTTCTTCCTTTTTGGTTTTCTGATTCCAGATCTTTGCACATTTTGTTGTAATATTTGGCTTTGTCTTCTCAAGCTAATCTTTGAAATTTTCTGTTCGGCTCTAGGACCTCCTCATTTCTTCCATTTGCTTTAGCATTTCTACACTGGAGAGCAAGTTTCAGTGTTTCTCCTGACATCTGTTTAGACCTTTTCCTTCTTTCTTGTCTTCTTAATGACTTTTTGATTTTTTCATGTATGATGTTCTTAATGTCATCCCACAATTCTTCTGGTGTTCGTTCTTTAGTGTTTAATATATCAAATCTGTTCTTCAGATGATCTCTAAATTCAGGTGGGATATATTCAAGGTGATATTTTGGCTCTCATGAACTTGTTTTCATTTTCTTCAGCTTGAGTTTGAATTTGCATGTGAGTAATTGATGGTCTGTTCCACAGTCTTCCCTTGGCCTTGTTTTGACTGATGATATGGAGCTTTTCCATCGTCTCTTTCCGCAGATGTAGTCAATTTGATTTCTATGTATTCCATCTGGTGAGGTCCATGTGTATAGTCGTCTCTTATGCTGTTTAAAGAAAGTATTTGAAATGAACAAATCATTGATTTTGCAGAATTCTATCATGCGTTCTCCAGCATCATTTCTATCACCAAGGCTATATTTTCCAACTACTGATCCTTCCTCTTTGCTCCCAACCTTTGCATTCCAATCACCAGTAATGATCAATACATCTTGATTAGATGTTTGATCAATTTCAGATTGAAGAAGATGGGGTAGAATTCTTCTATTTCATCCTCACTGGCTTTAGTGGTTGGTGCATAAATTTGAATACTAGTCATATTAACTGGTCTTCCCTTTGGGTGCATAGATATTATCCTATCACAGACAGCTTTGTACCTCATGACTGATCTGGATATGTTCTTTTTGACAATGTTTGCAGCACCATTCTTCTTCAATTTGTCATTTTCAGCATAGTAAACTATGTGGTCGTCAGATTCAAAATGGCTGATACCAGTCCATTTCAGCTCACTAATGCCTAAGATATTGATGTTTATGAGTTCCATTTCATTTCTGACAACTTCCAATTTTCCCAAACTCATACTTCTTACATTCCATGTTTCGATTTTTCAATGGATGTTTACAGCTGTTTATCTTCATATTGAGTTGTGCTCCATCAGCAAATGAAGGCCCCGCAGGCTTGTGTCCCAAGGGCTTTACTCCATTCGTGTCATCACGGTCAACTCTACTTTGAGGAGGCAGCTCTTCCCAGTCACATTTTGAGTGCCTTCCAACCTGAGGGGCTCATTTTCCAGCACTATATCTGACAGTGTTTCTCTGCTATTCATAAGGGTTTCAGTGACTAAAGATTCAGCTGTAACTTGTCACTCCTTCTTCCTAGTCGGTCTTCGTCTGGAAGCTCATCTGAAACCTGTCTACCATGGGTGACCCTGCTGGTATTTAAAATACCAGTGGCATAGCTTTCAGAATCACAAGCCACCACAGTATGACAAACTGACAGATGAATGGTGGGTCTTCATATTACAGAGGAGGAATTTATACTAAGCTTTAATTTACTTACTAACAAGCTAGATTTTGAGCTCTGTGAGAACAGAGACTGTGATTCATTTCTATATTACATCTCCCAAAACCCACTACTCATCTGTCAGTTTGTTGCACTGTGGTGGCATGCATGTTGCTGTGACCCTGGAAACTATGTCACTGGTAATTTAAATACCAGTAGAGTCACCCATGGTGGACAGGTTTCAGATGATCTTCCAGACCCAGACAGACTAGTAAGAAAGAGAGATGGGCTACTTCCAAATATTTAGTCACTGAAAACCTTATGAATAACAGTGAAACACTGTCAGATAGCATCAGAATATTGAATATTGAAACATGATGAAGAGTACCAGAATATTGTCAGATATAGTGCCAGGAGATGAGCCCCTCAGGTTGGAAGGCACACAAAATACAACTGGTGAAGAGCTGCATCCTCAAAGTAGAGTCGAACTGTGTTGATGCAAATGGAGTGACGTTTCAGGACATTTATTTGTTGATGGTGTACAACTCAAAATGAGAAGAAACGACTGCAAACATCCATTAATAATTGGAACATGGAATGTATGAAGTATGATTCTAGAAAAATTGGAAGTTGTCAAAAGTGAAATTGAATGCATAAATATCAATAGCCAGGCAATTGCAAGCTGAAATGGACTAGTATTGGCCATTTTTAATCTGACAATCACATGGTTTACCATGCTGGGAATGATAAATTGAGGAGGAATGGTGTTGCATTCATCATCATCATCAAAAAAAACAAAACAAACATTTCAAGATCTATCCTGAAGTATAATGCTATCTGTATGGTAGGATAATGTCCATACACCTACAAGAAAGATCAGCTAATACCACTATTATTCAAATTTATGTACCAACCACTAAGACCAGTGATGAAGAAATTGAAGAATTCTACCAATTTCTCAGTCTGAAATTGATCTAACATGAAATCAAGATGTATTGATAATTACTGGTGACTGACCAGAAAAGGTTAGAAGGAAAGAAGGATCAGCAGTTGCAAAATAGGGCTTTTCCGATAGAAATTATGCTAGAGATCACATGTAAGAATTTTGCAAAACCAATGACTTCTTCATTGCAAATGCCTTATTTAAACAAAATAAAAGATGGTTGTACATGTGGACTTCACCAGATGGAATACACAGGAATCAAATGGACTACATCTGTGGAAAGAGAGTGAAAAATTCCATAACATCAGCAAAACAAGGCCAGGAGCAAACTGGAAGAGACCATCAATTGCTTATATACAATTTGAGGCTAAAGCTGAAGAAAATTAAAACAAGTCCTCAAGGGCCAAAATGTAAGCTTGAACGTATCCCACCTAAATTTACAAGTCATCTCAAGAACAGATTTGATGCATTAGACACTAATGACCAAAGACCAGAAGAGTTGTGGGATGACATTAAAAAGCAAAAGGTCATTAAGAAGACAAGGAAGAAGGAAAAGACCATAATGTATGACAGGAGAGACTCTGACACTTGATCTCCAGCATAAAGATACTAAAGCAAATGGAAGAAATGAGCTGAACAGAAAATTTCAAAGGACAGCTCCAGAAGACAAATTCAAATATTATAATGAAATATGGAAAGATCTGGAGTTAGAAAACTGAAAGGGAAGAACATGATCAGCATTTCTCAAGCTAAAAGAACTGAGGAGAAAATTCAAGCCTAGATTTTCAAAACTGAAGGATTCTTTGGACAAAATATTGAATGATGCAGAAAGCATCAAAAGAAGATGGAAGGACCCCCTCCAACACTGAAACTCAAAGGGAACACGTAAGCAGGCATGTAAGCTTGCTGGCGACCATGTTGGTCCACTGGTATATGGAAGAGAGGGAAAGGCAGCAATGAAGAAATGGGCTGAGTTCTACCATGTTTCCCAGACTCCAGTTGACCTGGCGGTGAGAGAGAGACTAGGAAGGGCTGGTTGTGGTGAGACCTGGGGACTCCTGAGC
This sequence comes from Chrysochloris asiatica, assembly GCF_000296735.1. Taxonomy (NCBI): domain Eukaryota; kingdom Metazoa; phylum Chordata; class Mammalia; order Afrosoricida; family Chrysochloridae; genus Chrysochloris; species Chrysochloris asiatica. The sequence goes on along the minus strand of NW_006408565.1, from coordinate 8,655,437 downwards.
CCAAGAACAAGGACATAGCCACAGAGGGCTAGAGCTGAGAGTGAAGCATCCAGCTGATATAAAGTGAGGGGAGACACATAATAACGGCCAAACTTGCAGATAGTACCCATTTGACCTAGCCTCAATGACTTGATAATCAGAACTCGACTAGAGGATAATAAAAAAAAAAAATTTTAATAAAGGAAACAAGTGTAAATTGCTACAATTTGATGAATTTGACCTATATTTATTGATGTAGCAAATTATTGAATAATGCAGAAAACATCAAAAGATGATGGAAGGAATACACAGAGTCACTATACCAAAAGGAAATGATCGATATTCAACCATTTAAAGAGGTAGCATATGAACAAGAGCCAATGATACTGAAGGAAGAAGTTCAAAGTGCATTGAAGGAATTGGCAAAGAACTAGGCACAGAGAATTGATGAAATACAAATTGAAATCTTTCAAGAAAGTGAGGCGGCACAGGGGGCACTCACTCATCTATGCCAAATGAGTGTAAAATTTGGAAGACAACTATCTGGCCAACTGATAGGAAGAGATCTGTATTTGTGCCCATCCCAGAGATGTGACCCAACGGAATATGGAAATCATCAGACAATATCTATGATATCCCATGCAAGTAAAGTTTTACTAAAGGTAATATAGAAACAGCTGCAAGCATACATCCACAGAGAACTTCCAGAGGTTCAAGCCTGATTCAGAAGAGGGCATAGAACTAGGCATGTCATTGCTGACGTCAAATGGATCTTGGCTGAAAGCAGAGAATACCAGAAAGATGTTTACCTGTGCTTTATTGACTACACAAAGGCCTCCGATTGTGTGGATCATGACAATCTATGGACAACATTGTGAAGTGTGAGTATTTTGGAACACTTAATTGTGCTCATTAGGAACCTGTACATAGACCAAGAGCAGTTGTTCGAACAGAACATGGGAACACTGAATGGTTTAAAAGTAGGAAAAGTTTGCAACAGAGTTGTAATATTTCACCATACTTATTCAACCTGTATGCTGAGTAAATAATCCTAGAAGCTGGTTTATATGAAGAAGAACATGGTATCAGGACTGAAGGAAGACTCATTAACAACCTGCGATACGCAGCTAATACAACCTTGCTTGCTGAAAGTGAAGAGGACTTAAAATATTTACTGATGAAGATCAAAGACCACACCCTTCCATATGGGTTGCAGCTCATTTTAAACAAAACAAAAATCCTCACATTAGACCAATAAACAACATTCTTATCAATGGAGAAAAGATTGAAGTTGTCAAGGACTTCATTTTTCTTGGATCAACTATCAACACTCGTGGAAGCAGCAGTCAAGAAATCAAATGACATATTGCATTAGGCAAATCTGCTGCACAAGACCTTTTAAAGTGTTCAAGAATAAAGATGTCAGTTTGAGGACTAATGTGTGCCTGACCCAAGCCATTGTATTTTCAGCAGACTCATTTGCATGTGAAAATTGGACAGTGAATAAGGAAGACTATAAAAGAATTAATGTATTTGAGTTATGGTGTTGGAGAAGAATGTTAAATGCATCACATGTACTGCCAGAAGAACAAACCAATCTGTGTTGAAAGAAGTACAGCCAGAATGCTCCTTTGAAGGTAAGGTGACTAGCCTTTGTCTCTCATACTTTAAACATTTTACCAGGAGGTGCCAGTACCTGGAGAAGGACATCATGCTTGGTAAAGTGGAGAGTCAGCACAAGAGAGGGAGGCCCCCAGTGAGATGAATTGGCACAGTGACAGCAACAGTGGGCTCAAGCGTAGCAGCAATTGTGAGGATGGTGCAGGACGAGACACTGTTTCATTGTGTTGTACATAGGGTAGCAGTGAGTGAGAACTGACTCAATGGCACTTAGCAACAACAACAACATCTCCCATAACAGGATCTGACAGGGAGCAGGAACTTTGAGAGAAAGATAGAGATGTAAATGTAATAAAAGGAAAAGAAGAATGTTACCTCATCTCTAAGAGATCAGGCAAAACTATCAGTCTTTTCCAAATCCTTCATCAGAGATTTCCGGAAGCTGGTGAGATTTCTATCATGCACATCCCAAAATGGCACAATTCCAACCTTATCACATCTCAAGGACAGCAGAGTGCAAAGAAGAAATGGCAGGTTTTGGTGTCAGATTCAGTACTTAACCATTATGCTGGTTGTGTGGTCTTAGAATGTCCTGACGTGAAAATAAGTATATGCATTCATTTATTAAAGAATTATTTAGTACATGCCTATGGGGCAAAATACTGAGAATTTAATAATGTGCAGACAGAAAAAGACTTGCCTCACCAGAGTTTACAGGCTAGTAGTGGTTGTGGTAGGAAGATCCGGTATAAATCTAATAAATACATAGTACAATGGAAGTCTATATTGGGGGAAGTTGATCTAGTTCTGGAGGTTGAGGCTGGATCTATGATGAAATGATAATCTAGGATATGAAAGATAAGTTCTATGTAATCAGCAGATTGTATGGTAGGTGGAATAGAACAGCAAAGTTTAGATGATGAGAAAGAGCATGGCAAATTTGAAGATAGGGAAAAAGTAAAAAGTCACATGATTTAAAAAAAAATTTTTTTTTTTTACAGGAATGGTTTTTATGTAAATAGAAGATTGCAAAGGACTGTTTGAAATGACAAAGTAAAATGTTATAATTAATTATGCAAAGATCTAGAGTTAGAATACTAAAAGGGAAGAATATGCTTGGCATTTCTCAAGCTGAAAGCACTGAAAGAAAAAAATTCAAGTCTCGAGGTGAGATATTAAAGGATTCTATGGGCAAAGACTACTGCTGAATGTTTAACCACTAAAAACCTTATGAATAGCAGTGAAACACTGTCAGATAGCACCAGAATATTGATTATTGAAACATGATGAGGAACACAAGAATATTGTCAGATACAATGCCAGAAGACAAGCCCATCAGGTTGGAAGACACTCAAAATACAACTAGGGAAGAGCTGCCTCCTCAAAGTAGAGTCGACCATGATGGTGGCAATGAACTAAAGCTTTTGGGAACTTCACTTACTGATGGAGCCCAACTCAAAATGAGAAGAAACGGCTGCAAATATCCATTAATAACATGGGATGTATGAACATGAATGTACAAACATGGAATGACTCTAGGCATATTGGAAGTTGTCAAAAATGAAATGGAACACATAAACATTGATATCCTAGGCATTAGTGAGCTGAAATGGACTAGTATTGGCCATTTTGAATCTGACAATCACATGGTTTACTTTGCCGGGAATGACAAATTGAGGAGGATTGGTGTTGCATATATCACCTAAAATGAACATTTCAAAATCTATCTTGAAGTATAATGCTGTCTGTAATAGGATAATAGCCATACACCTACAAAAAAGATGAGTTAATACAACTATTATTCAAATTTATAAACCAGCCACTAAAGCCAGTGATGATGAAATCAAAGAATTCTACCAACTTCTTCAGTCTGAAATTGACCAAACATGCAATCAAGATGTATTGATAATTACTGGCAAATGAAATGCAAAAGCTGAAAACAAGAAGGATCAGTAGTTGGGAAATATGGTTTGGTGACAGAAATGATGCTGGAGATCATTTGGTAGAATTTTGTAAGACCAATGATTTGTTCATCGCAAATACCTTTTTTAAACAACATAAAAGACTATTATACACATGGATTTCACCAGATGGAATACACAGAAATCAGATTGACTACATCTGAAAAAGATGGAAGAAGAGTTCCATATCATCTGTGGAACAATTGCTCATATGCGAGTTGAGGCTGAAGCTGAAGAAAATTAAAACAAGTTCAGGAGAGCCAAAATACGACCTTGAACATATCCCATATGAAATTAGAGATCATCTCAAGAACAGATTTGCTGCATTAGACCCCAATGAACAAAGATCAGAAGAGTTGTAGGATAACATCAAGAACATCATACATTAAGGAGGAAAGAAAGAAAAGGACAAAATGGATGTCAGAAAAGACTCTGAAACTTGCTCTCCAGCATAGAGATACTAAAGCAAATGGAAGAAATAATGAGATAAAGAGCTGAACAGAAAACTTCAAAGGACAGCTTGAGAAAATAAAGTCAAATATTATAATGTGCAAAGATCTGGAGTTAGAAAACCAAACAGAAAGAATAAGCTCAGTATTTCTCAAGCTGAAAGAACTGAAGAAAAAATATTCAAGCCTTAACTTGAGATACTGAAGAATTCTCTGGACAAAACATTAAATGATGCAGAAGTGTTAAAGAAGATGGAATACACACAGTCACTATCCCAAAAAGAAATGGTTGATGTTCAACCGTTTCAAGAGGTGGCATATGACTGAAAGCTAATGGTACTGAAAGAAGAAGTCCAAGATGCACTGAAGGCATTGGCAAAGAACAAGTCTTCAGGAATTGATGGAAATCTTTCAGCATCATTGGAAGCACTCACTCATCTATGCCAAGATATTTGGAAGACAGATATTGGCCAACTGATTGAAAGTGATCATTATCTATGCCCATTCCAAAGAGAGGTGACCCAATGGGATGCATAAATCATGGGACAGTATTATTAATATCACGGGCAAGTAAAATTTTGCTAAAGACAACTCAAAAATGGCTGCAACAGTACATTGACTGGGAACTTCCATAGACTGAAGCTGATACAGATAAGGGTGTGGAAAGAGGGATATCATTGCTGAGGCCTGATGGATCCTGGCTGAAAGCAGAGAATACCAGAAAGATGTGGGCATGTGTTTATTGACTTTGCAATGGCTTTCAACTGTGTGAATCATGAAAAGCTTTGGCTAATATTGCAAATAATGGGTATTCTGGAACACTTAATTGTGCTCATGAGGAACCTGTACATAGACCAAGAGTCAATCATTAGAACAGAACAAAAGGATACTGAATGATTTTAAATCAGGAAAGGTATGTGTCAGGGTTGTATTCTTTCACCATACTTATTCAATGTGTGTGCTGAGCAAATAATCCAAGAATATGAATTATATGAAGAAGACCGTGGCATCAGAATTGGAGGAAGACTCATTAACAATCTACAATATGCAGATGATACAATCTTACTTACTCAAAATGAAAAGCAGTTAAAATACTTACTGATTAAGATCAAAGACCACAGCTTTCGGTATGGGTTGCATCTCAATGTAAAGAAAATGAAAGTCCTCACTACCAGACCAATAAATAACATCATGATAAATGGAGAAAGATTTAAGTTGTCCAAGATTTCATTTTGTTTGGATCCATCATCAACACTCATGGAAGCAGCAGTTAAGAAACTGAACAAACAAACAAAAAAAGAAATCAAACAACATACTACATTAGGCAAACCTGCTTCACAGACATTTTAAAGTGTTGAAGAGCAAAGATGTTAGTTTGAGAACTAAGGTTCATCTAACCTAAGACTCATATCTCCACAACGCTTACAAAAATGAACTCATTGTGGATTAAAGACCTAAATGTAAAGGCTAGAACCATGCAGCTCGCCCATGAAAAAATAGGGATAAACTTAGGAGCTCGGATTCATGGCATAAATACACTATCAAATATAACTGAAAATACACAAACAGAAGACAAAATAGATGACTTGGGCCTCTTGAAATTAGTCACGTAATTGCATCAAAGGATTTACCAAGAAAGTAATAAGGGAACCCATAGACTAGAAAAAATGTTTGGCAACAACATATCAGACAAAGGACTACTCTCCAAAATTTATAGAACATTTCAACAGCTCAACAAGAAGATAAATAATCCAATTTAAAAATGGGCAGAGGACAAGAAGGAAGGAAAAGACCAAAATAGATGTCAGAAGAGACTCTGAAACTTGCTCTCCAGTGTAGAGATGCTAAAGCAAATGGAAAACATGAGAAGGTAAAAGAACAGAAAACTTCAAAGTGAAGCTCGAGAAAATAAAGTCAAATATTATAATGAAATGTGCAAACACTTGGAGTTAGAAAACCAAACGGGAAGAACACGCTCAGCATTTCTCAAGCTGAGGAAACTGAAGAAAAAATTCAAACCTCAAATTGCAATATTGAAGGATTCTCTGGGCAAATTATTGAATGATGCAGAAAGCATCAAAAGATGATGGAAGGAATACAGAGTGGCTGTATCAGAAAGAAATGGTTGATGCTCAACCATTTCAAGATCTAGCATATGATCAAGTACCAATGATACTGATGGAAGAAGTCCAATGTGCACTGAGGGCATTGGCACTGGAAATTGATGGAATACAAATTGAAATATTTTAATAAACTGAGGCAGCACTGGAGACACTCACTCATTTATGTCAAGAAATTTGGAAGACAGCTACCTGGATTGGAAGAGATCCATATCCAACAGAACGCAGAAGTCATCAGGCAATATCATTAATATCACATGCAAGTAAAATGTTGCTAAAGGTAATTCAAAAATGGCTACAACAGTACATTGACAGGGAGCTACCAGAGGTTCAGGCTGGATTTAGACAGGTGTGTGGAACAAGGGGTGGGTGGGGGTGGGGGCATCATTGCTGAAGTCAGATGAATCTTGACTGAAAGCAGAAAATACTAGCAAGATGTTTACTGTGCTTTATTGACTATGAATATACAAAGACTTCCAACTGTGTGGATCATGACAAGTTGTGAATAACATTGAAAATAGTGTGCTCATGAGGAACCTGTACATAACCCAAGAGTCAGTAGTTCGAACAGAACAAAAGGACACTGAATGGTTTAAAATCAGGAAAGGTGTGAACCAGGGTTGTATTTTTTCACCATATTTATTCAATCTGTATGCTAAAAAAATAATCCAAGAAGCTGGATTATGCGAAGAAGAACATGACATCAGGACTGAAGGAAAACTCATTGACAACCTTCAATATGCAGATGATACAACCTTGCTTGCTGAAAGTAAAGAGAACTTCAAAAAATTACTGATGAAGATAAAAAACCATAGCACCTTAATGTAGAAATAACAAAAATCCTCACCATTCTTATAGATAACATCAAGGTAAGTGGGAAAAAGATTGAAGTTGTCTAAGAATTTATTTTGCTTGGTCAACCATCAACACTCATGGAAGCAGCAGTCAAGAAATCAAATGACATATTGCATTGGGCAAATGTGCTTCACAAGACCTCTTTAAAGTGTTCAAGAGCAAAGATGTCAGTTTGATGACTAAAGTGCACCTGACCCAAACCACGGTATTTTCAATAGTTTCACATGCATCTGAAAGTTGGACAATGAATAAAGAAGACTGCAGAAAAATTGATGCATTTAAGCTATGGTGTTGGAGGAGAATATTGAAAGTACCATGAAGAAGAGCAAACAAATCTGTATTGGAAGAAGTACAACCAGAATACTCCTTAGAAGTCAGGATGACCTGACTTTGTCTCTCATACTTTGAACATATTATCGAGGGGGCATTACCTGGAGAAGGACATCATGCTTGGTAAAATAGAGAGTCGGCGAAAAAGAAGAAAACCCCCAACGAGATGGATTGGCACAGTGGCAGCAGCAACAGGCTCAAGTGTAGCGACTATAGTGAGATTGGCTCAGAACCAGGCAGTGTTTCATTTTGTTGTTTGTAAGGTTGCTATGAGTTGGTACCAGCTTGATGGCACCTAACAACAACAACAAACTGTGATAAAAGAAAAAAAAAACCCAACAACCAAATAGCTCCTAAAAAGAGAGGGGAGTGGGATAGTCAGGTCAGGGCTCACTGAGAAGAGGATTTTTGAGCAAACTTTGAAAGAGTTGAAGAAGTGAGTCATACAGATATCCAGAAAAGAGCTATTCAGGCAGATAGAAGATCCAGTTCAATAATAGGTGCTTAGGAGGAATGAATTAAGTCATGCCCCTCATAGGCCTAGGCCCTGGCACACAGTAAGCAGCCAGTCATTTTTGAGTGACCATCCCTGACTTCCCACTTATAGATGTATTAGGATCTAGGTGACCTGAGAGTTCTTGAAACACTGTTCAAAAACACTATAGGAGCCTCAGCTGGGAAAACAGCCATTGCTGTTAGGACTTCAGCCTGCACACAGAGTACAAGAGATCTGAAAATGAAGACAGAAACAGAGCAAGGCAGAAGCCCCACCATCAGCACACAGCAGAGATAAGATAGTTCCTAGAGGGGAATGGACAAGGATACAGTCAAATAGGGGAGGAGGGAAGAGAAGAAATTCCATAACTAGAGTAGATCTGTAAGTCCTGATGTTGAACAGGAAAAGGTAAAGACATTTACTGCCCTCTCCGCCCAGGAGACAAGCTGGATATTAATCAGTTTTCTGAATGGAACCAATCCTCTGGTTTCCCTCCTGTCTTCAAACAGATCCGCAACCTAACCCCTCCCCAATTCTGACCCTATATAAGCCTGCCCCATGCTGCATTTGTTTCTCAGAATCTGGAGAAGCTAGCTCCTCTGAGCCAGCTGGCTTAATAAAATCTGAAACTCTGCTTCACCTCTCCGAGTGGCCTTGGTTTCTTTGACGATGGATCAAGAGTTTCTGTGACACTCTCAGGCCCAGAGCTGCTGTGACACTCTCGAATCTAAAACTGCTATAACATTATGAGGCTGCAGGATAAGCACTGGACTGTGAACCATAAGGTCGGCAGTTCAAACTCACCAACTGCTCTTCAGAAACACTGTACAGGGTTGCTGTGAGTTGGAATCAACTCTATGAACAATAACAAAGCAGATATGGGTTTTGAATATTGTTCTGCCACTTACTAGTTCTTTACTGCCTTTTTCTATCTTAAAATGGGCATTAAAGCATTCATTCTATTGGGTAGTTGTGAGGACTCAGTAAGATTTGGGCAAGTGGCAAGCAAATAATGGGCTCAACAAAAAGCAGGCCCCCTTCTCTTCTATATGCGAACTACCTGGTTACAGTCAGCTCATGTCCTTATTAATTTTACTCATTTCTGTAGAGATAATACCACCTAACTTTCAGGGAGGATGTCAAGTTTCAGTGAGATAACAGATAAAACCTGTGCTTTGTTGCTGGGTCAAAACAGGCATTTATAGGTAATTTTGGGGGGGTACCTGGATGGACGAGTATTTGAATGGGTGAATAATTGGATGAATGGATAGGTGGATGGATAAACAGTGAATGGCTAGTTGGAAGGACGCCAAGAGAAACATGATTTGTTCTACAGAAATACCAAAATGTCACTAAAATAATTTTTTGACAAGAGGGTTTCATTATATCTATGATGTTTAGTCTT
>NW_006408565.1:8624725-8646122 GCF_000296735.1 Chrysochloris asiatica | reverse complement strand
GTAAAAACATGCATAATCATATTCTGTTCTAGCCAGCCATGACCTACACTTACCACTCTTGTGTTTATGACTCATCTCAGGGTGGCAAAAGATCTTGCATGAGTCAGAGATCACTGGTAAGATCACTGTGCCCAAGAGCTGAGTGCTGGAGGAAATGCCAGGAGAGGACTCACTGAAGAGCAGGCACAGGAGGCCTTGAAAGCTTAATCAGTGATGCTAATCAAGGAGAAGGCCTGGGGCAGCCGGCAATTGCACCACAGGCACAGGTTAGCTGCATAACTTCTGTGATTATTCAGCCCCTTTGGGTTTCATATTGCCTTTGCCCGAGGAAGGGGTTGGACCCTCCCAGCTCTAGTCTCTTCTGATCCTCTGACAAATCCCTTAGATCTCCCTTTAAAATATGAACAAAGAACTTTAGAAGAGCATTATTAAATTCCTTCTCCATTTGTCCCTAAAGAATCTCCTTAAACTCTTTCAAAATAATTGCATTATATGTCAATGTGTCTGTTTAAGCTACATCCTGGGGAAACTGTAAGCTTTGGAGGCAGACAGATCTCAGGTCCAAGATCAGTGGGAAATAGTAAATACATAGATGATTAAGACTCAGTTCCTGCCCTCAGGATAGGTGATACAGACAATGAAATGAATAAACCTCAATAACCATAGTAATTAAGGTGTAAAAAATTGAATCTTCCCAGCTCTATATCACTGCTAGGAAGCAACCAATAACCCTGCCTGGAGGAATCCAGGAAGGCTGTCTGTAGAAGGTGATCTGGGCTACAGCAATAAGAAAAGAAGGATCTGAGAAGGTCACAACAAAGCAGAGGTTACAAGGGAAATTTAAAACAAACAAATAGTTGTCAATGAGTTGATTCTGATTCAGGGAAACACCAAGTGTTTCAGGGCAGAACTGCGTTCCACAGGGTTTTTACGGCTGTGACCTTTCAGAAGTAGATTGCCAGGTCTTTCTTCCAATGTACCTGGGGGGGGGTTGGAACATCAACCTTTTGGTTAGTAGATCAGAGTTAACCATTTGCATCACCCAGGTTGTTCTGAATGGTGAAGAGTTTATCAGGGCTGTAACATGGTCTATGCTGGGTAAGGTGGAGGGTCAGAGAAAAAGAGGAAGACCCCCAAGGAGATGGATCAGCCAGGTGACATCATTGATGGCGTCAAGTGTGGCAGCGGTAGTGAGGTTGGCCCAGGATCAGACATTGTTTCATTCTGCTGTGCATGGGGTCGCTATGAGTCAGTTCCAACTCGATGGCACCTGACAACAACAACAACAACAACATGGTCTATAGCCTAAAATATTCCCACCACTCTCCAGAGCCCTCAGAGCAAGTAAGACCCTGACCTATGTGCTGGGCCAACGCTCTGGAAGAGAAAAGGAAACAATTATAATTTACCATCTTGGAACTTTCAGAGTTACTTTTTATTGAGCACTTGCTGAATGGAAGGTGGGACACTAAGCAGTTTATACACATCCAGTGATTTGTCCTGAAGTGTGATATGCAAGTCCCTGGGATTACATGAGATGATTTTCAATGGGACATGGAGAAATATTTCCATTTTAATAGTTATGTACTTCTACCTCAATTTACTTTTTATGTGGCAGGTAGCCTTGGCTTTTATTTGCAATTCTATAAGTTTCCTTTTAAAAATAAATTTAACCTTGGAAACATTACTCAACTTAAATTAAAATATTTATTAAGAAAACAAGTAGGGGGTACATGGCTATGGCAAAGTTTGCAAGGGTGATACACGACTGGCTGAAATTCAGGAAACATTGTATTTTCGTATATAAGCATGTACCTCATTCAGAGGTCTTTTGGTTGCAAGTAGGAGATATCCACTCAAATCAGCTTAGGTCAAACTAAGAGAATGTATCCTGACCAGGCATTCTCAGAGGACTCCAAGTGGGCATGCAGATGAGCCTGAAGAAGGTCTGGGCCTGAGGAGAAGAGCCAGCAGGTCCTGGTAACACAGCCGTTCTCTAAGTCCCAGCTCTGGTGGTCTCTCTTCTCTCTGCACCATGCATCTTCACCTTTTCTTTGAGTACAGCCATTTTTCCCACCACATTCATACAGGTGGCCATCGCACCCTAACACACGTATAGACAAACAGATTCACATAGATACTCACAGCTCCATGTATTCAGGTTAAATGACCTGCAGAGCCTAAAACAGCAACCCTGAATTTTGCTGCCCATTCCTGAGGGAGAGAGAACCTAATGGACCCAACTCAAGCCAGATGTCCAACCTCTTGTTCATTCAGTTCCTGTTGGAGAACTGAGGGACTGGCTGCAGGTAGAAAGTCAAATTCTAAGAAAAAGGGTGTGTCTGGGATGAATAATCACCCTGACCAAGAGGTATCTGCCTCAGCATTTGCTGCTCATAACAACCTTATGAGGTAGCTTTGACCTCATAGGTAACAACCCCTAAGAGGTAGGATATTCAATTCATAATCCCTTGACAGGAAGTAATAAAGCTAAGGCTTGAACCTAGGGCAGTGTGACACCAAAACTTGACTGTAGTGCACTATCCACTTGGTCCATTAGCTAAGCCCAGCTCATAGCTGTCACCCAAGCAGGACACTGGCCACTGGGAGGCATTATCTAAAACAACAATCCAGTATTTGCCCTGTAGACAGGAGACAAAGGAACCAACTACATGAGGACACTGGCTAGAAGATAAGATTTTTCAGAAGGATCATAGGGCTCTGGAAGCCAGGAGAGACTGCTCTAAGCCCCAGGGTCTGAGGTTGCCAGGTTCATAGTGCAAGTATGACAGTCAGGGCACAAAAGGCTAATGTGCATATATTTACCCCCCAAAATCATAAACAGGCATCTAGAAATCCTCAAGAGAAGCTGGCACTTCTCTTCTGCACCCCAAATTCAAAGTGTCTGCCCAGCCCCTGGGGAGTGTAACTGCCCCTCTCAGCTCCTGAAAACCAGGTAGAGTGACTTCACTCACAAAGAGAGAAAAGAAGATATGACTAGCTCCTTTCACTCTAGAGGCCTCACCACAGGCAAGCATTTCAAAGCCCAAGTGTGTGCTTCCCTGGGAGATTCTGGGCCTTGTGTTGCTCTAACCTAAATGTCTTCAATTGTGCTCTGTCATCATTTCTACGCTGGTGAGTTTGCCTCCAGACCTAATAGGCCTCCAGTATCCAGGGAGGAAGTGCATGAATCACAGCCCAGAGCACAGCAGAAATCTCTTTGTCCCCCACATCAGTCCTTGATACCCACGAAGAAAACAACTCTGGGCCTGTCTCCAACAATCAAGAGCTATTTTTTAGGGAGTTGACAGTCATCTGGTTGAGCGGCAGGACTGTTTCGGTAACAGTGTCTGTGGTGGCCCGGGAGCACTTTCGGCTGCTGCGCATGCTGTACAACTTCTCAGTGAGGTGCTTGCGAAATTTCTTGGTGAGGAAGCAGTAGATGATGGGATCTAAAACACAATTGGTGCTAAGAAGGCAGAGGGTTACCTGATGTGCATCATTAATAACCTGATGGAAAGTGCTGTTCTGGAAGCCCAGCTCAGCCAGGGTCCAGGGCAGCTGCACCATGTGGTGGGGCACAAAGCAGATGACGAACACAGCCAAGACTGTGCAGACCATCCACAGGGCCCGGCGCTTGACTTCAGCGTTGCGCTGTACCTGCACCGGCTGTGTGAGCAGAGTGCGGATGATGATCAGGTTGCAGAAAAGGATGATGAGGAAGACGATGAAGAAACTGCACACGATGAAGATGTGTATGATGAGGACTGGCACACTGCCCTTCTCATAATGCTCAAAGCAGCGGGTGATGTTGTCTAAGCCAGCATTGCTGGTCACTGTATTGGTAGAGTCCATGATAAGAAAGTAGGATGCTGCGGCCACAATGGCTACCCAGATGATCGAGGACAAAATGATGCCACGCTTGCGGGTGGTGGCCTGAGCAGTTTTGATGGGCCGTGTTACTGCCTGGAAGCGGTTGTAAGTGATGACGCCCAGGAAGGCCACAGAGCAGTAGGTATTGATGAAGAAGAGGCAGCCAGCTACATTGCACAGGAATTTGGGGAGAATCCAGTTGCCCTGGTTGTAGTAGTAGACGATCCATAGGGGCAGGGTAACCAAGAAGAGCAGGTCAGCTACAGTGAGGTTCACCATGAAGATCTTTATCTCATTGAGTTTCTTGGAAGGGTACAGGCGGGCAAAGACCCATAGCACGTAACCATTGGCAATGACACCCAGCATAAAGATTATGCTGTAAACAATAGGGAAGAGGATATATCGGAACTCAGAATCCACACGGGAGAAATCACTGGGCTCCATTACTCTGGTCTGGAAGATGTTGCTGGTTAAAGGTTCCTGCGGGTGCCTGGAAGAGCATAAAGAAATTCTAGTTAATGAAGGGCCAAGAAGGAACTATAGTCATTTATCACTTCTAAGACTCCTATTTCACAGACTTTTAAAACTCTAAAATCAAGATATGCCTTAAAAGTGATGGCATCTTCCTGTTCCTTGGCAGTATTTTTGTTGTTCTAAGATTATATTTCAGCAGTTCATTTCTTTCTTTTTTTTTAAATGTTTTATTATGAACTATGTGATAGCTTACATGGAGAACATTAATTTTACATAGTTCATTTCTTTTTTCTTGCTGTATTTTAAAATATAACATTTTATTCTTTGGCTTACTTTGACTTAAAGTTTCAGGTAATTTATTTCAAGTGATAAAATTTTATATGTTAAAATCATTAACTTGGCTGATAAAACTTCAGTTTTTCTCTATGGATGGATTTGGAATAAATATTTGATGATAAAGTGTCTTATATTAAAAATATGAGGGGACTTCAAAAGGTTTGTGGAAAAAGTCCATTATCTTCCAATTCCATTTTTTCTCAAACTTTTTGAAGCCCCCTTGCATATGCTCATTAAATAATCTGGGAAATACAGAGAAATATAATATTAGAATCACCATAGAATGGTTAACACAGCCTTACTTGCTGATAGTAAAGAGGACTTGAAGCACTTACTGATTGATTACACCTTAACATAAAACAAAAATCCTCACAACTGGACAATAAGCAACATCATGATAAATGAAGAAAATATTATAGTTGTCAAGGATTTCATTTCACTTGGATCCACAGTCAATGCTCTTGGAAATATCAGTCAAGAACTCAAACAATGTATTGCATTGGGCAAATCTGCTATGAAAGACCCCTTTAAATGTTGGAAGATGTTACTTTGAGAACTAAGGTGCTCTTGACCCAACCCATGGTATTTTCAACAACCTCATATGCATGAGGAAGCTGCACAATAAATAAGGAAGACTGAAGAAAAATGGTTGCAAAGAATATTGAGTGCACTATGAACTGTCAGAAGAACGAACAGATCTTTCTTGGAAGAACTACAACCAGAATGTTCCATGGAAGTGAGGACAGCAAGACTTCATTTCACTTACTTTGGATATGTAATCAGGAGGGACAAATTACTGCTTGGTAGAGGATCAGCAAAAAAGGGTAAGTCCCTCAACAAGATGTATTGACACAGTGGCTGCAACAACATGCTCAAGAATGGCAACGATTGGGAGGGTGGCGTGGGACCAGGTAGTATAATGTTTTGTTGAACATAGGGTCACTGAAGATTAGAATCAACTCAATAGCACCTAACAACATAGAATGCAGGAAACTCAGATGAAGTAATAATGCATGTGGAGACACCTTCCTGGTTACCTAGTTCCTAAAAAGATGCTCCTAAGTGTTCATTTTTCCCTTGCTTCTCACTTCCAATTTTGTGATCTCTTTATTGCATGTTGATATGAAGACATTTCAAAAACTTCATGGAAAAATAGAATTAAAAGATAATGAAGGGAAAAGAGAAGTATAACACACAAAGGCAAACAAATCAGATTAAGCTTGGATCTCTCAACAGAAACCATGCAGGCAAGAATACAATGGGGAGGCATATATAAAACCCTGAAAGAAAAAACTTCCAACCAAGTATCCTCTAGCCAGCAAAGCTGTAAATCAAATACCATGGTGTAATCAAAACATTCCAGGATAAACAGAAGCTAAGGGATTTTGCCAAAGCCAACCCTTCTATGAAAAACATACTAAAGTAAGTTCTGTGGACTGAGAACCAACAAGAACAGACAACAACCAGAGAACGACGTATGTGGCAGCATCACCCTGAACTCAATCAACAAATGGAAGAATAAAATTCTAAGAACAGGGGATCTGAGAGATCAGTCTAACAATTACAATGTAAAAGAAGGTAAACACAGAGGAACAGAGACCCAGGTGGTGAGAAGGTCAGGTAGATTACAGGATAAAATAGACTGTCTTAAATGGAGGGAAGAGTTAATGGAATATAAGGTAACCACAACAGTGGGGTTGAGGTGGGGGGTTTATTTCAGGTGATGGGGAGGGCAATACAAGAAGGGGGAGGAGGCGGAATAACAAAATAGATAGGGGAACACTGAGAAAATTTTACATGGCCTAAGTGGGACAGAGGTAAATAGTGATGCATGCTCAACCTTGGAACAACAGGGCTCTGGGATACAGGGATCTAGGCATAGTTTGAAGAGGGGAAATAATGCTAAGATTCTTGACTATCTAATGAATATTGGTTTCCTTTGCCTACTGTTGTAAAATAGATACTTGAGTGGGATAGAAAGGAATGTTGGGAAACATGATCATAGAAAATTTATAAGCCCATCTTCAGCTTATAACTGATTGGAATACCATAAAGGGGTTCTAGAACTTGCCCAGTGAAATAGGCCTCTTGCAAAGCCTTTGCAGAGTATAAGACCTTAGGTGGAATCCTGAGTCCCATCCAGAACCTTATGAGGTTGGACATTCCCACTAGCAAGGACAAGTAGACCAAACTGAAACAGCTAGAGCAACAGAAGATACATCTTCAAAGAAAGATTATCAGGAAAACCCCAAAACAAAAATGGCAGCATTACTGGCTACAACAAGAATAAGCAAGCTGTTTTCAAGGAAGTCATCAAGGCAAGCAATCAAGTTCCTTCAGGCCAAATTCCCCTCTAAGACTGAAACTCAAAGGGAATACATGAACAGGCATGTAAGCTTGCTGACGACCACATTGGTCTACTGGTGAGTGGAAGAGGGAGAAAGGCAGCAATGAAGAAATGGGCTGAGTTCAACCCCATCCATTGATTCCTGTTGACCTGGAGATGGGAGAGAGAAGAGGAAGGGCTGGTTGGTTCAAAGTGTGGTGAGATCTAGGGACACTTGAGCCCGTGGACAAGAACATAGCCACAGAGGGCTAGAGCTGGAAGTGAATCATCCAGCTGATGAAGTGAGGGGAGATGCACAAGAACACCCAAACATGCATACAGTACCCTTTTGACCTAGCCTCGATGGCTTGATAATAATCAGAATTCAACTAGAGGAAGATGACAAAAAAAATAATAATAATTTTTTTTTATAAAGGAAACAAGGGTAAATTGCTACAATTTAATGAACCTGACCTATACTCATGAAGGTAGTAACTCTAAATACCAAAGAAAGGGAAGGGATCTTCACATCAAGTATCAATGCTATCCCCTCTGTACACAGGGTAGATAGGGACGGGCAACTTAGACATTGGCTACCTAAAATGAGGGGGCGATAAAGGCATGAAGTGACAGCTTACAAGGTTTTAAGAGGGAGTTTAGTTTAAGAGTATGGGGGGAAAGAAAGAATCCCCACTGAATAGTTTTCATCTTGTCTAGATGGGTCTGGTGAAAAGAGACGGGAATAAGATTCGCATGATTCAATAGTGAATAATTATTATCATGACTAATTGCGACTGTCACAATTGTAAAGTAAAGTTTTGTAACAAAAACAGGGGAGAGGTTAATCTTACAGTCCAGAAACAGAGGACCCTAGGACCATCAAGGGACAAGAGCAAAAGTAGAATGCAGGACCTTATCCAGAGAAGCAGCAATGCCAGAGACAGAAGTAGAGAGGGGTCATGGAGAGGGGGAGTGGCTGAGGACTCTAGATTCATGGGAAGAGAGGGATTAAGAGCTGGTGGCCAGGAGGCAGACTTGCAGAATGTGCCCTTTGGAGGTATAAATTATTATATATGCCTGAGTGTTGTTATTTTTAAAGCTAAAATGGATATAGGAAAATACTGTTAACTGATGGTACATGGAGGGGATTATAATCATTGTAATGAAACAAAGTGTATGATTTGTTGAATGTAAAACTGATGATCTGCCCTGTAAACTTTCACTCAATCCACAATAAAAATCTTAAAAAATAAAACAATGTAGCTTGTTTTTAGTGAATTCCTTATATATAAAATCATGGCATCTACCAAAATAAAGTTTTACTTCTTCCTCCCCCCCAAAAAAAGATAATGAAATTTTTCCATGAACTTTTGAACCACCTCTCTCCCCCATATGCGCTGGACTGCAAGATCGGTTTGAACCACAAGGTCGGTGATTCAAGCTCACCAACTGCTTCTCAGAAACCCTATACAGGGTTGCTATGAGTCGGAACTGACTTGACAGCACTTAACAAAACAACAACATATATGATGATCCTCAGGCCTCTCTTATTCCCAGCTGAATCTCTTGCTCTTCCTTCAATAGCTGCTTTCCTGAGTCACACTCAGAGCAAGGTAAACATCAGCAGGACTTCCAGGCTTACTGTTACTGTTACCATTGAATCAATGACAACTGTAGTGGGAGGAGCAAGAGAGGAGGGGGAGGAGCAACTCTTTAGAGGCAGACTAGAGAGTGGGGAAGAAGTATTGAAACTAGACTAGACCCTGGGTAGTGGAATTATGGCTGACTTTAATTTTTAATAAACTTTAAGAATCATTTTATATTGGAATAATTTTAGGCCTTCAGAGATGTTGCAAAAACGGTACAGAGAATTCATGTATGACTTTCACCCAACTGTCCCTAATGTTAACAACTTAAGAGAACCATATAGTGCAATGATCCAAACTAGCAAATTAATATTGAAACAATCTTGTTAATCGAAGTCTAGACCTTATTTGAATTTCACCAGTTTCCCTCTAGTATCCTTTTTCTGTTCCCGTAGCCAATCCAGAATCCCACACTGCACTTAGTTGTCATGTGCTCTGAAATTTCCTCTTGTCTACTACACTCTGGTAGCGTAGTGGTTACGAATCGGGCTGCGAACCTTAAGGTCAGCGGTTCGAAACTACCAGCCGCTCCGCGGGAGAAAGATGAGGCTTTCTACTCCCGTAAGGATGTACACCCTCAGAAACCCTGTACAGGGTCGCTATGGGTCGGAACCGACTCGACGGCACTTAACAACAACAACAACAACTACACTTTTCTTATCTTTCATGACCTTGATGGTTTTGATTAGTACTGATCAGTTATTTTATAGAATGCCTCACAATTCAGTTTTTTCTGGAGTTTTCTCATGCTTAAGTGGAGGTTATGTACCTTTTGCAGAAATACTCAGAAGGGATGTTGGGTCCTTCTCACTATGTCATGTCAGGAATACATGATATTGACAGGTCTTATAATAATGTTAATCTTGATCACTTAGTTAAAGTATTTTTTACTGGATTTCTCCATTTGTTGTTAAGTTCCATCTAGTCGATTCCAACTCATAGCCACCCTGCAAAGGGTTTCCGAGGCTATAAATCTTTGCAGGAGCAGAAAACCTCATCTTTTTCCCATGGAGTGGCTGGTGGGCTTGAACTGCCAACATTGTGGTTCGCAGTCCAGTGCTTATCCTACAGGGTCACTGCACTCCCAGGATTTCTCCACTAGACACTTTTATTTGTTAATTGTATTTTTTTTTTTTTAAGTAACAAATGCTCCTAAAAAGTTCAAACAAGCAAAAGTAGAAAGTAAATCAATTTCCAACCAAGCCCACCTCACCATCCCAGAGCTTACTTACCACTATCAACTTTTTGAGGTGTACCTTTCGAGATTTTTTTTTTTCTATTCATGTACATGTATATAATGGAGTTATTGATGTTAAGTGCTATCAAGTCAGTCATGACTAATAGCAACCCTGCACAGGGCTTCTGGGAGTCTTGGTGTGGCACTGTAGGATAAGTGCTCGACCACAAGTCGGTTTAAACCACAAGGTCAATGTGTCAAACTCATCGGTCACTCCTTGGAAACACGATACAAGGTCCCTATGGGTGAACTGACTTGAGGGAACTTAACAACAACAATATAGGGTTTCCGAAGAGCGGCTGGTGAGCTTGAACTGCTGACCTTGTGGTTCAAGCCGACCTTGTAGTCCAGCGTATTAACCCACAGCGCCACACCAGATCTAGTATCAACATTTTCAGAGTCCTGATGTGGCACTGTAGGATAAGCACTAGACTGCTAACCAAAAGGTTAGCCATTCAAAACCACCAGCTGTTCCACAGAAACCCTATACAGGGTCACTGAGTAGGAACCAACTTGATGGCACTTAACAGTAACAACCAACGTTGTCTACAATTTTGTTTTCTCTTGTTTTTACTCTATTCTACTATCCAGGGACAGTACCATTAGATTTAATAAATTATTTCTAATGACTGACTAGTATTCCATTTTACAACATAAGAAGCTGAAGTACAGGATGGTGATATGATTTGTCTAAGCTCTCACAGCTGTTAAGGCATGGAGCCAAAATCTCAAATCCAGCTCTATGTTCAATTCACACATTCATCTGGTACAGATTTTCTGAACACCAACTGCATATGAGGTATACTCTAAGCACAGGAGACATAGGGTAAAAATGACAGATGAGGCCCATAAGAACTTATAGTCTCATGCGGGAACAGACAAAACCAGTTTTAGAAACTAAAAGAATTATCATTTTCATAGTTACTATAAAAAGAAAAAGTCACTTAGAAAAGCAGCAAAAGCAGAGATGGTGGCAGAGGCGGTGGCATGGAGAGAGAGAACAGTTGTGGACTCTAGGTCCATGGATTGAGAAAGGTTATTTGCCTGAGAGCAGGAGATTGCCTGGCAGAATGTGCCTTTTGGACATTTAAATGAATACACATTTTTTGTTTTCTAAGATCCATCGGACGTCAGCAATGTTATCCCTCATTCCACACTCTTTTCTGATTTTAGCTTGAAACTGTGGCATTTCCCTGTCACTGTACTCCAGGAATTGATGGAATACAAACTGAAATCTTTCAACAAACTGATTCAGCACTGGAGGCACTCACTCATCTATGCCAAGAAATTTGGAAGATAGCTACCTGGACAACTGTTTGGAAGAGATCCATATCTGTGTCCATCCCAAAGAGAGGTGACCTAACAGCATGCAGAAATCATTGGACATTATCATAAATATCACAGGCAAGTAAAATTTTTCTAAGAATAATTAAGTCTAAAGTCATACTACCCTGAAGGCGTCTGATCTTGTCTGATCTCAGAAGTTAAGCAGGGTCAGGCCTGGTTAGTACTTGGATGGGGAACTACCTGGGAATACGGGATGCTGTAGACTTTTAAAAGAAGTCCTGGTGTGGCACTGCAGGAAGATGCACTAGACTGTTAAGTCGGGTTGAACTGTAAGGTTGGTGGCTCAAACCCACCAGCTGCTCCTCAAAAACCCTATACAGGGTCGCTATGAGTCGGAACTGACTCGACAGCACTTAACAACAACAACAAAAGTAATTTTAAAAAATAAAATAGGGTGCTGCTATAGAGAAGAAAAGGAGAATCTACACAGAAAAGATTGTAGGTGAGGTCTGAAGGAAAAACATGGATCCCAGCCCAAGCAAAGGTAAAGTTTGACAGGTTCTAGGAACTGAAAGAAGGCCACAATGGTCCTTGTCTTATCACCAGCTGCCAATCAATTTCGTGTCTTCTCCCACTGGTTTCCAGAAGCAAAGAACTTTCTGGGTAAGTCTTCCTCAGATCCTCCACATATACCCATCCTGCTGCCTTGACACCTTCCCTACCTACATCCCACCTTTACCTGGCCAACGGCAACTCATGCTTCAGACCTTCTTCAGGGAAGTCTTTGCTGACCTCCAGCAAGTCAGGTCCCCATCTCAAATCTCTGTGTGGTACCTCCTAAATCTTAGTGCTGTTGTAATCATAATCCTATTTAGGGAACTGTTTAAGTCTCTCACACTCAATTGTGAGTATCCAGAGAGCCAGGACCTTATCTGTGTGTTCCCCACACTATGAACAAAGAAATAAAAGGAATGGGTGACAAATCTTGTTAATTACACTCATCCCTTAGGGCACCCCGAGTTTACAGGTGGGTTTAAAGATACAATTAGTTCTAACTGGAATTTGTTTGAGAAACTTTAGCTTTGCTCCATTTAGTGTGGTGGTTGTTACCCATGTTAAGTAAATGTACATTTCATTGTTCTCAACTAATCATTGATTCCTTTAAAAAAAAAAAAAAGCTCATCTTCCAGTCTTGTTGTGACTTTGTGACTGACAAATCATTTGTTTTTGTTACGTGCCATCAACTTATAATGACCCTGTGCAGAGTTTCTAAGGAGCAGCTGGTGAGCTTGAACTGCCAACCTTGTGATTCAAGCCCACTTTGCAATCCAGTGTATTAACCCACAGCACCACACCAGGACTCCACAGCAGCCCAGTACTAGATTCTTTTGTTGAAATCTTTTTCACTCCTAGTGGTAGCCCTACCATCTGATCCCAAGTGTTCTCAAAGAGTGGCCTACCTCAAAGAGGGAAGTCCATGAAGTCAAAACTACTTTCATAATAATATTAAGACATTATTTTCCTTTTTCATGGTAATGACAGTTGCACCA
Organism: Chrysochloris asiatica; assembly: GCF_000296735.1. Taxonomy (NCBI): domain Eukaryota; kingdom Metazoa; phylum Chordata; class Mammalia; order Afrosoricida; family Chrysochloridae; genus Chrysochloris; species Chrysochloris asiatica. The sequence continues at coordinate 8,633,393 of NW_006408565.1, read as the reverse complement.
ACGGCACAAAAGCAATGGTGAGCAAAACTGCTGGTGCCTTAGCACGAATCAAGGCAATGGCATCAAACTATACTAGGAGTCGTTGGATTCTTCACGGCCACACACTCACCACATAAAAAAGAAATGCAATTTCAATTTTCATATGCTTTTAAAATTAAAGAAAAGCATTTCAAATTATTCTTTTAATTAAATCTTGACCTTCTGTTACACACACATCTTGTTAAACATTCTCTGTGTCAAAATGGAAAAAACACAGCACTTACGCGTAAACCGAAATAAATGGTTGTCCTCGGGCCAATCACTTAATGACTGGCTGGATTGTAAGCTGAACAAACCACTTTTTCCTTGGATAACCATTCTTTACTTAAATGATGGAAAAATTCTGGTTTCTCAGACTTGGATATCTGATTGACATTTTCTTAAATAGGAATGAAGTGAGCCTGTCAAGAAAAATAACTGATGGTATCTATTACCAATGAGAAATGAGAACTTTTGGAAAACAGCTAGCTGTCACTGTGAGCTTGATACCTTTTCCAATACAGAAAAGAATTTTCTAATGAGATTGGTGTAATAATGATTTATGAACATGGCATTAATATATGTTAGTGAATTTTTATGTATTTATATACTAAAGGCCTAAATTTGGAAGACCTGCATAATCACTGAACTATATTTTCCAAATGAACAATGCCTGATGTTTTAAAATTATGCATAGGTGAAAGATCCGTGTAAAGGGCACGATGTTGTCGTTGTTGCTAGTTGCTGTTGAATCAACTCTGACTCATAGTGACATTATATGTAGCAGAATAAAATGTTCCTCACAATTGTTGTTATGTTTCAATCTATTGTTTTAGCTGTAGTCTCAATCTATCTTGCTAAGTTTTTCCCTGTTTTTTGCTGATCCTCTACTTTCCCAACCAGATAAGGACAAGATAGATGAATAGATTTTAATATAACAAGTTATAAAATGTTCATTGATATGATTTTTGGTTCAACATGGAATTAATCTTTAAGTAGCTAACATGTGTATAGCATTGATGTAGTATCAAAGAAGAGTTGTTAAGTGCTGTCAAATCAATTCCCACTTAGCGACCTTGTATAGGATTTCCATGGAGAGGCTAGTGAGTTTGAAGCACCAATAATCTAAAAAGGCAATTAAAATATTCCTCTCTTTTTCAAGAACATATTTGTATAAAGTCGGATCTTCTTCATGCATTTCAACCAAAACAATATATTACAACAGATTTAATGACGAAGCAAACATGAAAATCTAACTATGTTCTATTAAAAACATTTGACAACCTTAAAAAGATCTGAAAAATGTAAATCCATGTCATTCTTCTCCCTCAATTGTTCACTTGTTTATGGTTTGGTAAATCTAGGATTTTGGGGTTTTTTGCTAATTTTTTTTTTTTTCTGTTGCTGAGAATATACACAGAAAAACATGCACCAATTGAACAGCTTCTACATGGTCATTTTAGTGACAACGATTACCTTCTTCAAGTTAGACAATCATTCTTACCTTTGTTTTCTGAGTTGCTCCTTCTCTATTAATATAAGCTCACTGTCTGCTAAGTTTAAGATCTAATCTTTTTGAGTTGCTGTTGTCAGTTTGATCCCATATATATACTTCTTAAAAGAGCATAATGCTTAACTTAATTTAAACTAAAGTATTGTTCAGTTTTAGGATGACTTCAGGGGATATTTTTGGCTTAAGACTTAAAGATGATCTCAGGGCAACAGTTTCAGGGGTTCATCTACCCCCACGATTCCAGAAAGTATAGTATACATGAAAATTTAGAATTCTGTTCTGCATTTCCCCACTTTTGATCGGATCGTTCTATGGAATATTTGATCAAAATGCAAAGTAATAGTAGCTGAGCACCAGGTGGTTCTTGGTCTCTTGGCTAAGGACTCAGTTGTTCATGGAGGCAATTAGCCAGCGACACATTACATATTTTCCTCCAATTCCTAACTCCCCTTCTTCCTCTGTTTCTCCAGATAAATAGATATCCATTGGTATGCCTTGGATGACTGCTTGCAAATTTTCAGGACCCATGACACTGTGCAACAAACTGGGAGGTAGAACAGAATTACTAAGCACATTAGGTCAATTAACTGGGATGTCCCATAAAAACAATGACCCTAAACCTCCAAACCAACGACCCAAATCCCATGAGGTGTTTGGTTGGAAAAATCTAGTTATTTTTCATTAGAGATAATTTATTGTGAAAATCATCTGGCAATATCATTAATATCACATACAAGTAAAATTTTGCTAAAGATAACTCAAAAACAGCTGCAACAGTACATTAACAGAGAACTGCAAGAGGTTCAAGCTGGATTCAGATGAGGATGTGGATGTCAGATGGGTCTTGGATGAAAGCAGAGAATACCAGAAGCTTACCTGTGCTTTATTGATTACACAAAGGCTTTTGTTGTGTGGATCAAAACAATCCATGGACAAAATTGTGGAGAATGGGTATTCCAAAACACTTAATTGTGCTCATGAGGAACCTGCACATAGACCAAGAGGCAGTTTTTCTAACAGAACAAGGGAATACTGAATGATTTAATATCAGGAAAGGTGTGCATCTGGGGTTGTATTCTTTCGCCACACTTATTCAATCTGTATGCTAAGCAAATAATTAAAGAAGCTGGTTTATATTAAGAAGAATTTGGCATCAGGATTAGAGGAAGACTCATTAACAGCCTGTGATATGCAGATGATACAACCTTGCTTACTGAAAGTGAAGCAGACTCAAATTACTTAATGATGAAGATCAAAGATGTAAAGAAAATGTAAAGAAAACAAAATTCTCACCAATAGACAAATAAATAACATCAAGATAAATAGAGAAAAAATTGAAGTTAGAGACAACTTCATTTTGCTTGGATTAGCCATCAATACTCATGGAATCAGCAGTCGAGAAATCAAGTGACAGTTTACAATGGACAAATCTGTTGCACAAGACCTCTTTAAAATGTTCAAGAGCAAAGATATCAGTTTGGAAACTAAGGTGTACCTGACCCAAGCCATGGTATTTTCAATAGCCTCATATGCTTGTGAAAGTTGGACAATGAGTAAGGAAGACTACAAAAGAATTGATACATTTGAGTTATGGCGTTAGAGGAGAATACTAAAAGTACGATGGACTGCCAGAAGAACAAACAAATTTGTGTTTGAGGAAATACAGGATGGCCTGACTTCCACTCTCATACTTTAGACGTATTGTCAGGAGGGTCCATTACCTGGAGAAAGACATCATGCTTGGTAAATTAGAGGATCAGCAAAAAAGAGGAAGATCCCCAATGAGATGGATGGCACAATGGCAGCAGTAATGGGCTCAAGTGTAGCAGAGACTGTGAGGTTGGCACAGGACTGGGCAGTTTTTCATTCTGTTGTGCACAGAGTAGCTACGAGTTAGTACCAACTCGATGGCACCTAACAATAACAACCATGGAGTAAGTCTACAATTTTCTGTTATTTAAAAACTAAAATTTTTAATGTCTGTTTTGAGTTTCCATGTGGTAAATATTGAAAGATGTTGTTATTGTTGTTAAGTGCCATGAAGTTGATTCTGACTCATAACAACCCTGTACAGGATTTCCAAGGAGCAAGCTGGTGGGTTTGAACCACCAACTTTATTTTTCGCAGCCCAGTGCTTATCCTACAGTGTCATACCAGAAAGATAGGTTCCTTATAAATAAAAGATCTTTGAGGTCCTCAGTAATTTTAAGGATGTAAAGGGGTTCTGAGATAAGAAGATTTGAAAACTGCTGCTCCAAGACCTCAGCCTCCGTTCCTTTGAGCCCAGTGTACCAGTCCATCTAAGGATGGTCTTGTTTTTCTCTTCTGCTGAACCCTCATGATTTGAAGGACCCTGTTTACAGGGTAAAGAGGCATGCTTGACATAGTCCTGCCTGAGAGAGGAGGGGAAGCAGCCCACAGATGGGCACAGCATAATGCTCACTCTGGATCTTTGAGGAAGTCACACCATTACACCCCCCAACCCTTCTCAAGAAATCCCTTCCTCTTTTTGGGTCTGGGGCCCATATCAGGGAGGCTGGTAGCAACTAGTCTCCAGAAAGTCTTTCTTCAGCCAGAGGCCCTACCCAGAAGTGGGTCTAGGATGTGGCAAACATGGCACTCTGTTGGGGTCTGACCTCAACATAGTTGTGTTGTTCACGAGTGTTTGGTTCACGAGGAGGGGAGATCCAGCGGCGATAGGGATAGCGAAAGAATACACAGACAAACAGAAGAAGGGAGACAATGAGGCACCCCAAAGCCAGGGTGGATACATCACTGGTGGGCAGGCTTGGGACTACAGGCATCATGGCCTCTGCAGGCAGCAACTCACTGCCCTGCAATCTTTACTGCATGCCTTCCAACCCGTAATGCACTGCAATATTAACTGCATGCCTTCCAACCAGTAATGCACACCTGGGGAGGCCCGGGTCTCTGCTTTATTTAGGGGAGGAGCTTCACACCAAGCTGGGAGGGACTTAGGCAAGGTACAGCTAACATCAGTACTTTTCCAGACATTCAGGTAACTTTACATCGTACTTCGCTGGTTCGAATCCCAGGCCAGCAACTTGTTTTCTCAGGCTCAATTAACATATCTATAGCCCCTGAGCTAAGTTGGGGGAAGGTGAGAGTAATGACAAAAGCTTGGGCGGAGTCCTGCTGCTTCAGCTTCCTGAGCCAGGTCTGCAGGAGGACTCCAGAAGCCCAGGTGAATGGGCTGCACCTGGAAAAGGATTAGGGAGGATAGGTTCTTTGTCTATAGAACAAAGAACCGAGAAGTAGCTAAGATATTTTTAGTTAATCCTTTTGGAGAAAGGCTTAACCTTGCAACTTTTAGTCTTAGGCCTTAGGAAAATATCACATTTATCTGTGGATTGTCAAAGGCTCCGTGTATTAATTTAATATATATAACTGAATATTAATATGAAAGCAATTTGCCATTAACTGCCAGTGGCCTCATTTGTTACACTCGGCCCTAGAGGGCCTCGAACCTCTGACTAGTCTTACACGGTCCACAACAGCACTCAACTCACTACAAAATTTAAGGGTGTACCAAAAAACTCAGTAATCAAAATAATAACATTTTAATGCAATACCTTTTAAAAAATCAAAATCAATATTAAGGTATTACAGTATTATGATCATTACAACATTACTGATTCTTCATTTGCCTTAGGCTCCCATTTGACTTAGCACAGCACTTTTATGATCCTGTCTTCTTTTAAAATTTTGACATTTTGGTCATATTGTGGCTTTTTTGCATTAATTTGATATTTTTAAAAATCTCATCATGTGAATGGGGCATACACAAAGTTTAGCTCAACTCATCCTGCTGGTCACCAACTCAAGCATTCAATGGACAAGTACTCACTGCTCCAGGTCCTGGACACATTACTGAGGACTCAGAAAATAGGCCCTGGACCTGCCCTTGAGTGGTGATTCAGAAAGAGACAAGCAACATGTGCCATGATGGTAGAGGTGCAGGTTATTATGAAGCTTCAGTGAAGAGACCCTAAACCCAGACCTCAGAGATCAGAAAAGACACTCTGGACTCAGTTGAAGGAAGAGAAGGAATTAGTTAATTAGACTGTGAAGCAAGGAGAAAGGAATTCTAGGCAAAAGGAAGAGCATATACAAAGGCCTAGAAGGATAGGAGAGTCTGTGCTTTGCTTTCAGGAAACTGAAGAAAAGTAAGCATCAGTTAACTCATGAAGGTCTTGAATGTCAAGCTAAGGAGTTTGTACTTGATTCTGCAGAAAATGGAGAGTCAAAGGAAGTTGAGCATGAAGGGACAAGGCTAAGACAAGATGTCAGCCCCCTTTTCTTTGAGCCTAGTGTACCAATCTATCTGAGGTTGGTCTTGTTTTTCTCTTCTGCTGGACCCTCAAATCATGGGCTAAGGCTAAGTTTGGGGAAGAGCACTCTAACTGCTGTGTGCTGAATGACCAGGGGAGGGGACACAGCAAGGAGACAATTGCAGTTGTCTGGAGGACCTAAGGAGGTTTGGACCATGGCAAAGCAAATGGAGGAAACTGAATGGGGGTGAGAGTTATTTGGAAGATCTAATCGACAGGCACTTGGTGATACAGTGGATGTAGGTTCAAGGATGACTCCCAGCAGATGACTAGGGCTGTGGTAGTGCCTGTCTTCATGGATATATCACTGAGGAGGAACCATGAGGGAAGAAGTGCCCTCAGTTGAGGACGTATTATATTGGAATGCCTGAGACGTAGTTAAACCCTGAAGAGTCGGTATTAAAGGAGAAGTCAGAGGAAGGGGGAAGAGAAACACGGAGGAGGAACTGAAGCTTCGTTTCCCCCTCACAATCCTATCACTTCCCTTCTCTTCACAAAAGCTGACCCCAAGAACTTTCCCTAATACACGGGGGCTTTAAAAAGTTTGTGGGAAAATTCCATTATCTTTTAGTTCCATTTTTTCACAAGTTTTTGAAGTTTTTATGTCCTAAAGACTGTCTCCATCTCAGAGTCTGCTTCCCAGGAACCCAAACTGTGGCAATGTAAACTCAGGTATTTCCCATCCAAGAGCCTCTCCAGCCCACACAGGTGGTCCAGGAAAGGTAAGCCTCTTCCTTCCAGATTCAGAACCAGAATCAATGTGGTGAGTGCCATTGTCCTGGCTCTTCCTATGTCTTCTGCCTCTGTTCAGTCCCAAGTTCCTGGTGTCTATGTGACCACTACTCCCTTGGCCTTAGTCCCAAACTTAAACTTAGTGCCCAGCTGTACCTTTGCATTAAGAGAACCCTTAAAATTGCTCAAAATATAACCAGCCAAGTCTCCTCTGGGTCTGGGGCTCACACTTCCATGTTTTAACTCACACTGTTTTCTCTCTAAAACACCCTTCTCTTTGCCTGGTTAACTACTGGTTATCCTGTAAGACTACTCAGGTCTCACCTCTTCCTTCCTAAATCTCCCTGCCCCTTCCCTCCAGGCCTCGTTATGTGTTCATCCTCCAGACTCTCATAAGTCTACAGGGACTCATGATGATCCCACGTTTGTCAGAGTAGACCTGTGCTCCATACAGTTTTCATAGACCGTGGCTTTTTCTCCCACTGAAATGGCTTGCTATGTGTCTTCCTGTCACACATGACTGTAACTTGTAAAGGGCAGAGATGATGTCTGCTCATTCACCCACCAATTATTGACATCCTATTGTATACTGTGCACCATGTTGGGCACTGTAGGGATAAAAAAGACAAGGTTTTTGTCCTTGAGCCGCTTACACTCTAGTTGGGGAAAACAGAGAAAAGCAAGTAGAGAGAAAAATGAACAAGATCATTTAAAATTGTGATGAATACTATTTGTTGTTTTTAAGTGCTGTCAAGTCAGTTCTGACCCATAGCGACCCTGTACAGAGTTTCCAAGGCTGTAAATCTTTACGGGAGCAGAAAACCTCATCGTTCTCCCGCGGAGCGGCTAATAGTTTCGAACAGCTGACCTTGCGGTTCGCAACCCGATTCGTAACCACTACGCTACTTCTAATTCTATTTAGGAAACAAAAAATGGTGGCATGGCAAAGATTGAGCAGGTGGCTACTTTAAACAGAATGATCAGGGAAGGATTCTTGGGAGAGATGTCATATAAACAAAACCATGAAATCAATGAAGTTTAAGCTTCAATCCTCCTTCGTAATTGTGAATTTCCTCAAGATAGTATATGCTTGAAGGTTCAAGTCAGGAGAAGATCTAGAAGAAGAGCATCCTAGGAAGAGAGCACACTGTACACAGGGCCTGAGGTAGAAATGTTTGTCTTATTCATGGAAGTGAAAGGTCAATGTGACTGGAGGGGAGTAAAAACTGGGAAGAGCAAGATAAGGTCAGAGGGCAGCAGACCCCAGGTCCACTCTAGGTCACAGTAAAGAGTTTGAATTTTATTCCTGGAGCCACGGAGAGTTGCTAGAGAATGTCAAGCAAGCAAGTCACATGATCCAAGTCACCCTGACTGCTGGGTAGAGAATAAGCAGTAAGGGGAAAGGGTAGACACAGACAAAATCATTTAAAAAAAAAAAAAAAAAAGACCAGATAGGTCTGAAAGAGAACCTCCAATACTGTGGCTGTTAGTCACCTTCCAGGTCTGGAACTGAACTCACTCAGTTTCCAGCCACACAATAGACAGGTCCCTAAGGGAAACAGTAACACTAGGGAGGTATGCACATGTTAGGATAATCAACCATATGAGATGGAAATGGCAACATTTACCGGAGGACAAAGTCCAGAAGGGTTAGGAAAGAAGGAGGAATGGAAATAGGAAACCCAGGGAGGAAATGGAATAAACTGCATTATATTGAGAGAATTCCAATCAATAAGATGAAACAAAATGTGTATGAATTGTTGAATGTATGATCTGCTCTGTAAACCTTCACCCAATTCATAATTTAAAAGTTTTTAAATGAGTAGAAGCAACACACTAAGGGACTTTAAAAAGTTCCTGGAAAAAAAATCCATTATTTCTTAATTCCATTTCCCCATGAACTTTTTAAAGTTCCCTTGTATATGTATATGTGTGTGTATATATATATATATGTTGTTGTTGTTGTTGTTATGTGCCATCGAGTCGGTTCCGACCCATAGCGACCCTGTATAGGGTTTCCGAGGGTGTAAATCTTTACGGGAGTAGAAAGCCT
>NW_006408565.1:8609777-8624515 GCF_000296735.1 Chrysochloris asiatica | reverse complement strand
GAGCTTGAACCGCCAACCTTGCAGTTCAAACAGCTTTGCAGTCTGACGCATTAGCCCACAGCACCACACCAGGACTCCATATATGTCCATACATATATCTAAATAAATTACCACTAGTCCAATCCAGGATATTGCCCTGTCACTCATAAAACTATGTAACTATGTTCTAGCCCCAAAAGTAACAACAAATACTAAACCTAGTGGAAAATTAGAGCAAAGAGCCATTCAACTTCAATCTTTACATACCATGAAGAAAACATTAAAACATACAATGGAGAAGTGTACATGCTGATTGCTCACCTGTAGTACTATGGACTTTTAACTGTGTCCCCTTTTCAAGTGATACAGTAAAAAAAACTCGGTTACAAAAAAAAAAAAAAAAAAAAAGAAGAAGAAAAGCAGAGAGATCATTTGAGGAGGCAAGAGACAGTAGTGGTATGGACCAGAGAGAGTGGCCTTCCCAATTTCTCTCACCATTCCCAGCACCTGGCAGGGGCTTAGTAAACGTTTTTCAAGTGAACAAATATCTAATAGCCAACATAACTAACCCCTGTGTCACAGTTGCAAGAAGGTAGTAGGGGCCAGATCTATCCAGGACATAAACGTGTGGTTCCCCACAACAGCTACCATATGAGTCAGGCAAGTCCTTTACTACTTCACTATTCAAATTGTGGTTCTTGGCCAAAAAGAATTACTGATCACCAGAGTGCTTGTTAGGAATGCAGAATCTCAGGCCCTACGCCAGACCTGCTGTATTAGAATCTGTATTTTTAACAAGATTTCCAGATGATTCATGTACACATTAAAGTATCAGAAGTGCTATCCTTCAACACACTGCCAGTTACATATTTAGTTAATCTAACACTTTCCATGGTTTTCCATTTCCCAGATGAAGTCTAAGCTCCTTTCCCATCATTCCTTCTGCTTATTCTCTACTTCAGCCACACTGAACTTCTTGCTGCTTCCCTTAAAACTCCATATTCCCTGGTGTCTTAACTTACTTACCCATCCTTTAAAACAGGGGTGGGAAACTTTTTTCTGCCAAAATGCATAACATCATTCATAAGCCATACAAAATTATCAACTTAAAAATTAGCCTGCTACACCCAGAACCTTCTGACTTGGGACATTCCCACTTGAAGAGACATGCAGAGCATAGAGAAGACAGAACAACAGTGGACTCTAGGCCCATGGACTGAGAAAAGCAGCAAGCCTGTGGGCAGGAGGATGGCTTGCAAAATGTACCCTTTGGACATTGAAACAAATATATATTTACAGTGTGTTATACTAATCGCACAGTAACAATTCGAAACTACCAGCTGTTGCGCAGGAGAAAGATGAGGTTTTCTTCTCCCGTAAAGATTTACAGCCTCGGAAACCCCGTACAGGGTAGCTCTAAGTCAAAACAGGCTCCAGGGCACATAACAACAACAATAACATGTATATGCCAAAAAAAAAAAAAGAGGTAAATGCTGTTGGCTAAGGGATGAGGCTTTCTGCTCCCATACAGCCTCAGAAACCTTGTACAGGGTCGCTATGAGTCGGAACTGACTCTACTGCACATAACAACAACAATAAGAGCTCTGGTAGCATAGTAGTTAGGAATAGGGCTGCAAACCTCAAGGTCCACAGTTCGAAACGACCAGTTGTTCTGCGGGAAAAAGATGAGGCTTTCTGCTCCCGTAAAGATTTACAGCGTCGGAAACCCTGTACAGGGTCTCTATGAGTCGCAACCAACTCCATGGCACAATATAACAACAACAACAAGGGTACAAGGAGGGGATTGTAATCATTACAAAGATTTGCTGATACTGCCCTGTATGCCTTCACTCTCTCAATACACAATAAAAGCTTTAAAAAAAAAAACCCTGCAGACCAACCTGCTGGGAGACCAGAAGAATCTTATGGAAAGAAAGACTTGCAGAAAAAAAGTGAATTGTTTGACTGTTTGAATATCAAGCAAGCTGTTTGCTTAGGAGGCAACAAAGCAAGAAAAGTCAAGCCTTCAGGGAAAGTTGCCTTCTAAGACTGAAACTCAAAGGGGACCCACAGCAGTCTAGTGTGCTTGCTGGTGACCACCTGGGTCTACCTGTGAATGTAAGTGGGGGAAATGAAGCAATGAAGATATGGGCTGAGTCTGGCCATATTCTATCAACACCCATTGACCTGGAAATGAGAGAGAGAAGACAAAGTGCTGGCTAGTCTGAAGTTTAGGGAGATGTGTAAACTACCAAGCCATGGTCTACTGACCTAGCTACTGGGGCCTAGAGCTGAGAGTGAAGTGATCAGCTGGTGTGAAGTGCAGGGTGGCATGTGTTAACTCCCAAACTTGCAGTTAGTACCCATTTGACCTAGCTTGGATGACCAGAACTCCACCAGATGAAGGTAAAGATGCTTGATACTGTTAGCAAGTGTAAACTGCTATAATTTGATGAACTGGACCTTTGCTTATGGATGCAGTTGCTCAAAATTCCAACTGGGATGAAAGGATTCTTCATACCAAGTAACAGCTTGCTTCCTCAGGGCACTGGGTTGGTAGGCATGGGCAATCTAGTCCTGGCATGGCGCTGTGGGTTAATGCGCCAGACTGCAAAGCCGTTTGGACTGCAAGGTCGGTGGTTCAAGCTTACCAACTGCTCCTTGGAAACCATATACAGGGTCACTATGGGTCGGAATCAACTCAACGGTACTTCACAACAACAATAATAAAGGCACAAAGTGGCTGCCTTACAAGCTTTCATGAGTGTGCTTATTTTCAGAATGAGGAGGGTAATGTAGAATCCCCACTGAATAGTTTTCCTCTACTCCAAATTGATCTGGTAAAAGGGAGTGGGGGATAATGCTGATAGGATTTTATGATTGAATTGTGAGACTGTTAGCAGGATTCATTGTGATTGTCACAACTGTAATGATAGTAGATGCATAACTAAAAGGGGAGAGTAGCTAGTCTATCATTTCAGGAACAAGAAGGAAAAGAATGAGTGGAGTATGAGATCCTACCTAGAAAAGCAATGACAGCAGAGATGGTGGCAGAGGTGCTGTCGTGGAGAGATAGAGCAGCTGTGGGCTCTAATCTAGGCCCATGGAATGAGTAAAGCTGTGTGCCTGTGGGCAGGAGCTGGCTTGCAGAATATGCCCTTAGGACATTTAAATAAATATATATATTTTTTGTTTTGTATGTGTACAACAAATGTTTTTGCTTTGTTCATTTGTGAAATATAAGATGTAAAAGGGAAACCACAGGGAGGAAGTAGGATAATTGTTGTTGCAGGGAAGGGATTGTAATCACTGAGATGAAACAAAGCATATAATTTGTTGAATGTAAAGCTGATGATATTGTCTGTTAACCTTCACGCAATTCACAATAAAAGTTTTTTAAAAGGTTATGGAAGATCTATATGAACTGGCAGTAAAAAAATGTTCAACTTAAGTTATATAAAAAAATCAGGTTGCTAAATAGCATGTAGGTACAATGTGTTTTTTGGAAAACATAATAATTAGCTTAACATTTGATTGGTTAAAAAAATTAACCTGCTATATTTGGTCAAATATTTAATGAACTCATTCCTAATGTGATGCCTGGAACTGCAGTTGCCTTGGTAGGACCAGACCAAATGATTTCAAGGCCTTTGTACGGCCCATGGGCTGATTGTTCCCCATTCCTGCTTTAAGACTGAATCTAAAGACTGTTCCTGGTAGAATGAATTGTCTCCTTCTCTGGGTTACCTTTGTACCTGACACACTATGCTGTACTGATTCCTGTGACTGTTTCCTCAACTGTCCAAGAGCCTCCTGAGGGCAGGGACTAGGTCCTTTTCATCTCTTTATCTCCAGCGCTAGACATTGAGGACTGACCGAATGAATACATGACCAAGTCCCTAACGACTATTCAAGGAGCTTGGCATGAAGGGAACATGTCCAGTCTCTCTAGAGGAGGCATACTGAAGGTGGGTTGGAGTGGGGAGAAAAAGGCCTCTGGAGTCAGAAAGACCTAGGTTCATACCTGGCTCTGCCAATCACTTGCCGTGTGACCCCAGGCAAGTCACTTCATGTATCTGAGCTTCAATTTCTTCTTCTGCATAACCACACCATCTTCACAATGGTTCAAAAGATACCCAAGCAAAGTGCTTAGACCAGAGCCTGAACCCCAAATGACCAGGCCTCCCTCAACCCATTAGGCCAGTCACTTGGCGCCAGGGGAAAGGACTATGAGTCACAACTGATTCCAGGGACTCTGACCCACAGACTGGTTATTCTGCCTGCCCCGGATGGAGCCTCAGACTAATGTCAGCAAAGCTTTCAACAGTTTATGAAGGAATGAGCGCTTGGAAGGAAAAGGAGGAGGACTATCAGACCACTCAACTTAACACTCAGGCACAGTTCCCTGGTGGATCAAGGCTGGCACTGGGCCCAGGCCTGACATTCAACTGGGGGACACATAACATGTTTGTGAAGACAAGAAGAATTCTACCATCTAGCTCACCCCTCTCTGTCATGCACAGCATTCAGCTTCTACCCTATGTCTCGCCAATACTCCACTCCCATCTAGAAACATGCCAGCCCTGAGGAATTTGGAGAAGGAGTTCTCATTTTCAGCTGGACAGTCAGCAGGGAGGGTCAGAAGGAAGTGTGTTGGAGCCCCTGAGGTCAGTGTGGTTTGGAGGTTAGGGAGATTGGGTTCACCAGTCAGGCTGCAACTTGTGGTTGCAATTTGGGGCAAGAGCACAAGGATCTAAATATTTATGAGTTATAAATGTAGTTTATAAATCAGGCAGCTCCTGGCAGTCCCGCAGACCTGGGGTAGATTCACCAACAAAGCCTGGGTTAGAGCAGGGGCACACCAACCTGGACCCAAGAACTCCTCTCCCCACGGGAAAGTTGTGACTGGCAGAGAGGCAGAACAGCCCACAGGGCACTGGGCACCATTTATAGTTAGCTCAATGTGCTGGCAAGTCTCACCCATGATTACATTTCCTCCTTAAATCGGCCTTGTGAGATGGCTTTTATAAGATATCTCCTTTCCAGGGAAGAAAGTGAGGTTCAAGAGGGGAAGAAATTTGTCCACAGTCACATAGTTGGCAAGTGGAAGACATGGGATGTTCAACTCCAAAATCCATCCTCTCTTTCCTAAGCCAAGCAGTTACCATCTGCTAAAGTAAGCTGGCTCCTTGTCCCGCTCATAGGCTTGCCCTGGGGCCCAAGCACAGAAAGGAGGAGTTCTAGGTGCTGTGAGAACCCAGTAAGAGATAACTTTGGCCGGAGGTCTTGCTTTTCCCTTTGTTCCTGGGAGCCAGGAGGGGGAGGGGACAAACACTGCTCTGTTTCCCTCTTACTTCTGCTTGGCAGCTCCGGAGCTAGGATCAAATCTTGGTTCAGTCACTAAACTCACTCCATGACTCTGAGTCTCACTGGTAAAAATGGAGATTAGAAAATGGCTCTCCAGATCTTGTAACCTCCAATCAGAATGTTATACCTTCAGGCCATGATTTTACATCATAAATATGCCTCTGTTACTCCAGTATTTCGGAGCATTTATTTTCACTTTGTGAGATCACACATGCCCCTAGTATGAGTAATATTTTGAATACTCAAGAAATCACTTTGTTTTTATTGAAAAAAAAAAAAAAGTCTCAAGAGACCTACATTTTTAACTTGGAATCATAACTCAACTTTATGACTTACTAGCTGTGCAAGCTTTGTAAAACTGCTTCTCCTCTCTAGGCCGTATCTATAAAATGGGGACAGCAACACACCGATTTTGTAGGCCTTTGTGAGCATCAAAAGGAGTCCTGGTGGCACATTGTACTAAGTGCTGGCTGTTAATTTCAAGGTCAGCATTTCAAACCCACCAGCTGCTCTGTGGAATAAAGATGAGGTTGTCTGCTCCCAGAAAGATTTACAGCTTCAGAAACTCTGAAGAGCTGAGTCGCTGTGAGTCAGAATCTGTCCTATAGGGTTGCTGTGAGTTGAAATTGACTCAGTGGCAGTGGGTTGGGTTTGGTGAGCACCAAGATATAGGATGTAAAGTATTTGGAAAGGACAGTAGGTAAAATACAGCTTCTGGAGTCAGACACGCTCTGGGTGGGATCAAGGACCAGTATGGGAAATGGGAGGCTGCCACTGGAAAAGAGGAGCACCCCCTTATCCCCACCAAGGTCTATCCACAGGCCTCTCAAGTCTTTCCTCCCCAGGAAAAGGACCAACAGACTGCATCCCAGTCTTCTGCTAACACACCCCAATCCAAACCCTGAGTTGGACAGATGGGGAAACTGAGACCCAAGATGACAACAGTGTCAGGGTCAGAGGAAGGACCAAAGCTATATCGTCTGGTTCATTGTTCATTTCCTTCCAACTATAACATATGAAGTAATCATTCATTGATCCAATCATACTTACTAAGGATTCACTAAGTGTCAAACTTTATGCTAAGCATAAAGACAAGACACTGAACAAAACCAATTCCTCACCCTCAAAGCATTTATAGTAATGAATACAATGTCAAGTTCCTGAGTACCGACAAAGCGCTTTCAAACTCAGTCTCTTACTTCATTCTCCCCACAAACCCACAAAGTCAGTATTATAAACCCCAATCTGTAAAGGAAGAAATTTGGAGTCCTGAATTGCCCACAGTCTCAACTTACCAGCAAGGGTTAAAATCAAAACTCTGGGTGCCCACCTCAGGCCCAGGGCCATTTTTTCAGCCCTGGAGCTGACTTCTTACCAAGGCTTAAGGGTTAATACCTAAAGGAAAAGGACAGCTCTTTCTTTTGCTTCTGAGCACCATACACACATATTCCAAGCACCAGGAGCACAGCTGTGACTCAGTCAGAGCCACTTCAGAGCATCCTGACAGGCTTCTTCCCCAACAGATGTTCTTGTTCTATGCAGGTGAGTGAGTACCTGAGTGAGTCCCTGCTCACCAAGCCCACAATTGGAGTCCCTGCCAGCCTGGTTACTGTTCTCAGTACTTGGAATCTGATGGGAGAAACTGGTTGTGGGCTTGGCTGTTTGTACCAATAGCCTCATTATCTTCATCATTCTCTGAAAAAGCCTTGCATTTAGTGAGTTCCCAAACACTCAGGCCTCTACCCCTCCTGACAGTCCTGTCGGGAGATGGCATCATCATTAGACCACTGAGGAAACTGAGGCTCAGAAAGGGGTATAACTTGTTCCGGGCCGCACATCCAGTAGACTGCTTTCAGCTCCCTGGGATCTAGGTAGCCCCATCTCATCACCATCACCACCTCAGAATAACTCGTTTCAGCTGCTTCCCCAGGAAAGTTTTGCCAGAAGAAAGTCTTTTTAGACATGAAACTCTAGGTCCAAGAAAGGTACCAGAACAGTCCCTAAAAACCCATATGATTAGGTGCAGCCTCTCCCCTTTGCCCAGCTAGGGTTGGGGCCCCCTTACCTGTAACCAGGGCAGTGCCTGCAGTTGCCTGCCGGGTCTGAGTGACTCAGTGGGTCTGAGTAACTCAGTTTGGGTTCTGCCTCGGCCAAAGTCCCAGCCTCTGTGCTGACTGGAAATTGCAGAAGTGAGGAAACCGTACACACCACTGCCAAGTCACCCCAGGAGGAAATGTCGTGACCCTAGGGCCCCCTCAACGAATGCCACAGGAACATGCAAGCGGGACCACCCAGGCCCTGGGCACTGCTCCGAGGCTTCTAATGGAGCAGGGGCAGCACACTGTGGGTAAAATCCACAATGTCAGGGAGCTGGCAGAGGGAAAGAAAAAGCAATACAATGTGCTGTCAAGAGAGAGCGAAACTGAGTGTGAGGGTGAGGAAGAGGAGAAATGAGTGAAAAAGAAAACCTGAAGGAGACGGGAGACAGGAGAGGAGGCACTGGGGAAATGAGAGAGGGTGGAGGGAGAGATGGAAGGAGAAAAACAGGCCGATGTAAACATGGAGAGAGAGCATGAAAGGAATGAAGAGGATACAAGAACAAAGGCCCAGGGAGTTACCAGAGAAAAAGAGGAGACAGAAGGTGATAGACCCAGACAGTGAATCTGTGCCTGTGTGAGTATCTGTGGATGGGATGAGAGAGGAAATGAAAGAGAAGAGGAGAAGGAGGAAAGAGAGAGTGAGAGACTATGAAAAGGATGAAAAGGGTGGAGCTCAGAAGTACGGCCAGTGGCATGATTGGGCTGGGCGTCTCTGGTGACCAGAAAGCACAGAGCCCAAGGAGTCCATGGGGACAGAGGTGTTATAAGGGTGGGGAACCCTGAACTGGAGCTTAGCAGCATTTGAATTAGTGGAACTGAGGGTGAATACAGATGTGTGTGTGTGTATGTGTGTAACTGGGTGGGAGCTCCATGTGTATGAGAGGGCTAGACCTCCACTCATTTCTTCAGCCAACATTTATTAAGCACCCTAAGTACCCCCAGGTACCAGGAACTGTCTGAAGAAGCAAGACCCTCAGATATTAGCTAATTTAACCCCTTCAACACAGAGAGGGAAACAGGTGCAGACAAGGTGCTACAGCAAGTCAGAGGCAGAGCAGAGTCAAGAGTACAGGGTCCTGCTTCAGCTCCCCCTAGATGTCTAGACTGGCTTAATCTTGTTGACTGGGACCCCACAAGGAAGCAATCAGCCTAATTGGGATTACGGAATCTTCTAAAGGACAACTGACCCAGTTCCTTCAAGAAGTCAATGGTATGACAAAAGGGAGAAGGGGCCTGTTCCAGATGGAAAGAGATTTGAGAGATATAAAAATCAAATGCAATGTGTTTGGAACACGAATCAATCAAATCAACTATAAAAAGACACACGCATCAGTTCCACTATCATTACCAGTTGCCATCAAGTTGACTCTGACTCACGACAACCCATGTGTGTCAGAACAGAATTGTACTCCATAGGACTTTCTCCAGCTGGTGCTTCAGAACTAGATCACCAGGCCTTTTCTTCTGAGTCACTCCTGGGTGAAGTTTAACTTCTCACCTTTCAGTTAGCAGCTGAGCACATCACTATTTGCACTACTAATAATCTTCATGTATCAGTTGTTGTTATTACGTGCCGTGGAGTCAGTTCGGACTCACAGTGACCCCTTGAGGGTTTCTGAAGAGTGGCAGGTAGGTTTGAACCATCGACTTCGCAGTTAGCAGTCCAGTGCTTTTCCTACAGTGCCACACCTAGACTCAGTTGTTGTTATGTGCTGTTGAGTCGGTTCCGACCCATAGCGATCCTGTATAGGACTTGCAAGGAGCAGCTGATGAGCTTGAACCGCCAACTTTGCAGTTCAAACGGCTTTGCAGTCTGGCGCTTTAACCCACAGCGCCACACTAGGACTCCTGGACTCAGTCATTGTTGTTATTGTTGTTAATAAGTGCCGACGAGTCAGTTTCCATAGCGACCCTGTACAGGGTTTCCGAGGCTTACGGAGCAGAAAGCTTCCTCTTTCTCCCCACGGAGCGGCTGAGAGCAGTTCGCAGCCTGATTCATAACCACTATGCTACCAGAGCTCCTGGGACTCAGGGTTCTGTAAAATATGGCACACTCAAGCTGGGAAACCTGAAGATAGTGGCAGTGTTACAAGTACTCTGAAGCTGCCAACAGTAGGGTATCCTAAATCAATTGGAATAACAAAGTTTATAAAGATCATTTTCTACATTCTAGTTTGGTAAGTAATGTCTTGGGTCTTAAAAAGTTTGCGAGTGGTCATCTAAGATACAACTACTGGTCTTTACTCATCTGAATCAAAAACGGATGAAAGAAACCAAAGACTGAAAGAAGAAGCGAACCCACAGGCCTAATAGCCCACATGAACCATGTCCAGCTACCACTAGGACTTCTGCTCTGGCGTTGTAAGATAAGCAATGGACTGCAAGGTTGGTTTGAACCACAGGGTCGGTGGTTCAAACTCACCAGGTGCTCCTTGGAAAACCTATACAGAGTCACTATGAGTTGGAACCGACTCAATGGCACTTAACAACAACAACAACAACCATTACTGACTATTCTTACCAAGGACACAATAGAAGATTCAAAAAAAAAAAAAGAAAAATGTAGAATGAAATTCAAACATCTAAAAAAGGCCAGACTTACTGAATCAGCAGAGACTGGAGAAATTCTCAAGAATACTGCCCTAAGAAATCCTTTGAACTCAGAACTCAAGTCACTCCTGCAGGTCACCTTCCAGACAAATAAAAGATTGGCTTATAAAATAAACAGTATATCATCTATGAGTAAAGTGCTCCCTTAAACAATCAACTATATGAGATCAAACAGTTCACAGTCACCCAGAGGTCAAGATGAAAAGTCAAGGAGAAGAGGGGAAGGTAGCTGAATGAAAAGAGATTAAATAGAGTGGAAATAATAAGACTGCCGACACATTGAGAAAATTGTAACCAATGGTACAGAACAATTTGGATAAAAATTGTTGAACAGGAAACTGATTTGCTGTGTAAACTTTTACCTAAGACACAATAAAATATTTTTTAAAATAATAATATGGGACCTCAACTGATAAAGTATGTTGATTGTTATTGATATTGGTTGATGGTACATAGGAATCCACCATACTGGTAAGTGCATTCTTCTTGCATGTGTTTTTAATTTTCTATGATTAAAAAAAAGTGTACGTTTTAGTTTTTTTCTTTAAAGTAATTCAGCACTTGTTTATATTCTGGAGATCAGAACACCAATGGAAAACTGTTCTAATGTTACATAATGAGTAATTGTGTCTTGACATGTAATTTTCCTGTGACAAATAACATTTTAATTATGATTATGTACTTTTTTAATACAATTACATTATCATACAGTGTAATTGGAAGTCAAAATAATGTAGTCTGGAAAACTCTATTAAGTGATTAAAAAGAGGCAACAGTAAAGAAGAAAATACTGATGTACACACAGGAAAATATGTTCTTAACTTTTGGCAACAGTGGTCTCATGCAATATTTGTCCTATTGTGATTGGCTAAATACTGGTGTGGTGCTATAGGATAAAGCACTGGACTGCAAGGTCAGTTTGAGCCACAAGGTCAGTGGCTCAAATTCATCAGCTGCTCCTCAGAAACCCTATACAGGGTCTCTAGGAGTCGGAACAACTTGATAGCACTTGACAACAGCAATAGTAAGTATGTGGGTAATTAATGGAATAAATTAAAATATTATAAGTAGGCTTATAAGTATATCTGAAGTTCTCAACCAGGGGTTATTTTGTCCCCCAAGGGACATCTGTCAATGTCCAAAGCTACTTTTGGTTGTCACAACTGGGGATGAAGAAAGGACTTATTGCATGCTTCTAGAGGACAGAGGTGAGGGATACTGCTGAACATCCTACAATGCACAAGACAGTCTTACAGCAAATAATTATTTAGTCAAAAATGTTAATAATGCTGAAGTTAAGAAACTCTGGAATGCTCATATTATCTTTATTTGCAGTGTGATAAATTAATTTTATGTGGCTTCTTTCACCATAGTCTTGTTGTTGTTGTTTTTAAGTGCTGTAGAGTCAGTTTCAACTCACAGTGATTCTCTATAGGATTTTTGAGAAGCAGCTCTGATGAGTTCAAGTGACCTAACATGGCTAACAGTCCAGTGTTTATCCTACAGCACCACACTATCAAATGACTAGGAGGGACTAGGTACAAATGAGGTGCTTATGGTCCACCAAGGGGATTGGATATTTGTTAATAATGTAAATTAGGTACATGGCATCCTTATGGGCAACCATGCAAATAAAGTATACAAAGGTTTTGTGTCGACTTGGCTTGGCCAGGATTCTGTGCTTTAAAATTAAAATGCAGCTATTACCTGTATGATGAAATCTAATATAACGCAACCACCCCCATGATGTGATCTGATGTGATCAACTCTAATCTAATACAATTAATTATCCTATGTATTGTAAATTCTGACTTCTATTATTTTAATGAGGCCAGATGCAAGCTCCAGGATTAGGTTGCATCTTGAACCAATCTCTTTTGAGATATAAAAGGAGGAAGAAATGAGCTGAGTTCTGAGTGACCTACTACCACCAATATAGAAGAGCCAGGAATGGAGTGCATCCTTTGGATCTGGGGTCCTTGCACTGCAGACTCCTAGATCCATGTGAAGACTGATGCCAAGATGTATGGACGTCTCCAAGAAACACTGGACCAGCAGATACAAAAAGGAGACAAGGGGCTTTCCCCAGAGCTGACAAAGAAAATGCCTTCCCCTAGAGTTGGCACTCTGAATTTGACCTTCTCTTCTCCTAATCTGTTAGGGAATAAATTTCTGGTTGTTAAAGCCATCCATTTATGGTATTTCTGTTATAGCAGTACTAGATAACTAAGAACCCTAACAAGGGTATTGGTTAGTTTTGTCATCCTGTTAAGCTTAAAATGAGCCATTCCAGAGGCAGATAGAGGGACCTTATTATCACCAAGAAAGTAGAGCATACCCTTTAGGCGCATGATCCCCATGCTGTGAACTCAGAAGACAAGAAAGAGAGCACAGTGTATCACCAAAGACTAGGCAAAATGGCAAGAAGTAGTGGAGGAGAAACTGCAGCAGCAAAACCAGAAGTCTGGTGGTGCCAGATGATGCAGTGGGCTTCTAGGCCCATGGAACAAGGAGATTACAATGGGTATGCTGAGTGAGAGAGCTGACCACCTTGAGACCCAGGCATACTGGTGGAGTAGGGTGCCTCTGGGTACTTACTGGTGGAGCGAAAGAGAAGAACAGAGACCAAGCTGGCCAAAGAGACTCAAGGTGCAAAGGGAAGTTGTTCTGACCAAAGAACTGTATTTAGAGTCATTCCTGATTCTGAATTGTAACCAGTTACTGCCCTAATAAATTCCCGTAATTCTGAGTATGATCAGTGAGTTCTGTGTGGCCATTGCAATGAATTAGGGAACTCCGTAGAGAAGTAAAGAGTGTCATAAGAAAGATAGCTGGTATCAGAATTGGTAAAAGAGTTGGAGAGAAGAGATGTGTCTGACCTCATAGGAATCAGCCTTGGACTGTTGATCTTGATTCTTCTTTGTCCCCTAATGAAGTTAGAGGAGGTTAGATGTTTCCACCATGCCATTTTTACAATATTCCCAAGAATTTATGTTATGTACTAAGTGAGTCTAAAAAATCTATTTACGATACCTTCATCAGGAAAATAGGAAATTGCTTATTTTAAGGGTTGCCTTATGTTTGGGTTTAGAAAAGAGTTTAAAAGTTCTTTTGTCAAATAAATTTATTTTAAAATTTCAAAAGTAAATAGATAGGCTTCCGGTTTGCCAGGGCAGCCAGGCGGTGCGGGTGAGTGGGGGCTCCGGGATGGGGGGGGGGGAATTCGCGAGTTAAACCTCCCAGGTAGGAATTCACAGTCTCACAGCCCGCATGAATCTTAGTGCGCCAGAGCCTTAGACCCGCTTCTTTGAGAAATCACTGTGCAAGGAATTACAG
Source organism: Chrysochloris asiatica (assembly GCF_000296735.1). NCBI lineage: Eukaryota > Metazoa > Chordata > Mammalia > Afrosoricida > Chrysochloridae > Chrysochloris > Chrysochloris asiatica. The sequence continues at coordinate 8,611,124 of NW_006408565.1, read as the reverse complement.
GCTTTTTAAAAGGGCGCCGCGGCAGCCCCAGCTCCTTTGGGCTTGAGGGGGCGGGGCGGGAACCAGCTCATGCGGAGCCTCCAGTAGCAGGGAGACTCAAACAGGGAGAGCCACTGGTGACACTTACCCCAAGGTGGGATTTCTGCGCATACAGTGGACAGAGGGAAGTTAGTTTAGGAGAGGAAAAGGAAAAACAAAAAAGCCTGCAGAAAAAGAGAAGCGGCGACTCTCTGACGTCATCAGGCGCGGACTGTGCCTGCTTGACTCACTTCTGCCCTGCCCAGTTGACCCGTGTGTTCCCGGGGCCCGCCAGGCGCGCCTGCACACAGGTGAGCAGCTCCCCTCCTGCCCAAGCCGCATACGGCGGGGCTGCCAGACACGCGAGAGCAAGTGACCCACCTCCCGCTGAACCGAGCAGCATCCCTCAGCCCTGCCGGGCGTGCGCCGACAAACAGCTCACCTCACGCTCAACTGAACCGCGGACCGTGGGGGCAGGCAGCCCACCTCCTGCTGCGAGCACCCACTGGGGAACCCCATTTGGGTCTCCCCTTTATTTTTATTATTATTTTTTATCTTAGAAGGTTCAGCAGGAGCCCTGACATGGCCCTGAGGGCTGGGGTGCCACTACAAGGTCACCTGAAGTACAGGGTCAGGGGTCCACGCCCACCAACCGCTCCTTGGAAACCCTATAAAAGAGCATTAGGGGAGGGACGTCCGGCGCTTCCCTGACCCAGCAACACAGGCTAGCCCACTGCCTAACCTCCAAGGCCCAAACCCTGCCAGCAAGGCACAAGCCAGCACTAGCCAGCACAAGGGGAGACGCATTGAGGAGATTTTTACCAACAGCAACAAGGCAATCCTGCTGTACCCCGGCAGATTAAGGGACTAGACTGCAGAAACTTTTGAACTGCAAGGTCGGAAGTTCGGGCCCACCAGCTGCTCCTTAGAAACCCTATAAAGGATACATAGTTTTGCTTTCCTCTCTTTCTTTTTGCTCTTCGGGTTAAGGGACTAGACTGCAGAGCGCTTTGAACTGCAAGGTCGGTAGACCGCCCCCACCAGCTGCTCCTTATAAAACCAATAAAGGGTTTTTTTTTTGTTTGTTTTTTTTTTTGCTGTTGTTTGTTTTTATTATTATTACTTTTTTTTTCCTTTTCCTCTGTTCTCTTTCTTTTTGTGTGTGTGACTAGAGGTTGCCTTGTTTAATCTCATTTTTTCTGGGGCTGAATCCTTTCTCTCTCTCTCTCTCTCTTTTTCTTTTTTTTTATTGTTGTTTTTGTTTTTGTTCTTGTTTTGGGGTTTTTTTGGTTGTTTGTTTGTTTTTTGTTTTGTTTTTGTTTTTGATTT
>NW_006408565.1:8557860-8603277 GCF_000296735.1 Chrysochloris asiatica | reverse complement strand
GATAATAATCAATGTAATGAAACAAGCTATATGAATGGTTGAATGTGAAGCTGATGATGTGCCCTGTAAACTTTCACTCAATCCAAAATAAAAACATTTAATTAAAAAACAACAAAAAAAAGTAAATAGATAGACCTACACATAGAAAATTCCAAAGACTCAGCAAAAAAGCTACTGGAACTCATTGGAAGATTCAACAAAGTGGCAGGGTACAAGATCAACATACAAATATCACTTGGATTCCTCTATGCTAATAAAGACAACTCTGAAGAGGAAATAAAGAAAACAATGCCATTTACGATAGCCACCCAAAAGATGGAAATATTTAGGAATAAATGTAACCAGAGAAACAAAAGACTTATAATATAAAGAAAACTATAAAACACTACTACAAGAAACCAAAAGAAATTTACAAAAATGGAAGAATATACCATACTCATGGATAGGAAGACTTAACATTGTGAAAATATCAATATTACCCAAAGCAATCTACAGATATAATGTAATCCCACTCCAGATTTCAACAACATTCTTTGAAGAAATGGGAAAAAAAACAATCACAAACTTTATGTGGAAGAGAAAAAAACCTAGGACAAGCAAAGCTATGCTTAAGAAAAAGAACAAAGTGGGAGGCCTTTTACTTCCTGATTTCAAAACTTATTACACGGCCACAGTGGTCAAAACAGCCTGGTATTGGTACAATGAAAAATACATAGATCAATGGAACAGAATCAAGAACTCAGAAGTAAATCCATCCACATACAGTCAAATGATCTTTGACAAAGAGCCAAAATACATTAAATGGGAAAGAGATAGTCTCTTCAACAAATGGTGCTGGCAAAACTGGAAATCAACTTGCAAAAGAATAAAATAAGACCCATACATCTCACAATATACAAAAACTAGCTCAACATGAATAAAAGATCTAAATATAAATCCCAGAACGATTAAAGTCATCAATGAAAAAATAGGGACAAACTTAAGGGCTTTAATACATGGCATACATAGACTATCAAACATGCCAAAACAAAACACACACACACAAACAATAGAAGACAAAATAGCTGACTGGGACATACTAAAAATTAGAAAATTATGTGCATCAAAAGACTTCACCAAAAGAGGAAAACCACAGACTGGGAAAAATTTTTTTGCAACAACATATCAGACAAGGGACTGATCTCTAAAATTTATAGAAAATACCTACAAGAAAAAGACAAATAAACCCAGTTGAAAAATGGGCACAGCACATGAATAGGCATTTCACGAAGGAAGACATTCAGGCAACAAACAAGTTTTTGAAGAAATATTCACGATCATTAGCCATTGTTGTTATTGTTGTTGTTGTTAAGTGCTGTCAAGTCAGTTCCGACACATAGCGACCCTGTATAGCATTTCCAAGGAGCATCTGGTGAGCTTGAACCACTGACCTTGCAGTTCAAATTACTTTGCAATCTGGCACATTAACCCACAGTGCCACACCAGGAGAGATGCAAATCAAAACAACAATAAGATATCATCATATCAGCAGTAACAGTGAAGTTCAAAAAAACAGAGAATAACAAATGCTGGCGAGGATATGGAGAGACTGAGACCCTCCTACATTGCTGGTAGGACTGTAAATTGGTTCAACCACTCTGGAAAATGGTATGGCGCTTACTCAGAAAGTTGGAAAGAGAAATACCTTACAATCCAGCAATTCCTCTACTTGATATATATATACTCACAAGAAATATGAGTTAGAACACAGCTAGATATATGCATACCAGTGTTCATTGCAGCACTACTCACAGCAGCAAAAGGTTGGCGACAACCTAAGTGTCCATCAGCTGAAGAATGGATAAACAAACTCTGGTACATACACACAATGGAATACTATGCCACCCTGAAGAATAATGATGAAGTTGCAAAACACCTCATAACATGGATGAACTTTGAGGACATAATGCTGAGTAAAATTGTTGTTGTTGTTAGGTGTCATCGAGTCGGTACTGACTCATAGCAACCCTATGCACAACAGAAAGAAATACCACGTGATCCTGGGCCAGTCTCACAATTGTTGCCACACGAGCCCATTGATGCTGTCAGGCACAAAAGAACAAATATTGGATAAGACTATTATTGTAAAAAACTTAAGAAAATATTTCCATACTAAAAGAATAATTCTTTGAGGGTTACCAGGAGTGAAAGGGAGGAACAGCAACTCACAGGTTTAGGGGAGTATGATAACTCGAGTGATGAGGAGGGCAGTAAGTAGAAGGGGGAGGGCAATGCACAAGAAGAGAGAGGGAGTTAAAGGAAGAGGGGTGATAAGGAAAGATTTTGGGAGGTATACATGGGCTAAATGGGACAGAGGTATCTACCTTGTGATATATGCACAGCTTTGGGAAAACAAGGCTCTATGATACAGGAATCGAGACAGTCTGAATGAGTAAAGGAGGTGAAAGAATGTTAAAGTGCTTGATTGTTTTGTGAACATTGGGTTTCCCTGCCTATAGAATTGCATAGTGGTTACGAATTGGGCTGCTAACCTCAAGGTCAGCAGTTCAAAAGTACCAGCTATTCCACAGGAGAAAGATGAGGTGTTCTGCTCCTGTAAAGATTTACAGCCTTGGAACCCTGTGCAGGGTCACTATGAGTTGGAACCGACTCCACGGTACTTAACAACAACAATAACAAGTGTAATATAGACACTTAAGTGGGATAGAAAGGAATAGTGGGAAAGATGATTACAGAAAGCTTGTGAACCATCTTCAGCCTACAGTGGATTGGATTATTTAAAAGGAGTCTAGAATGTGAAGGATCCTGGTGTGGCACTATAGGTTAATGCTCCAGACTGCAAAGCTGTTTGAACTGCAAGGTCGGCAGTTCAAGCTCACCAGTTGCTCCTTGGAAACCCTATGGTCGCTATGGATTGGAATCGATTCAACGGCACACAACAACAACAGAATGTGAAAGCTGGACAATAATAAGGAAGACCATAGAAGAATTGATGCTTTTGAGTTATGGTGTTGGAGGAGGATATTGAAAGTGCCATGGGCTGCCAAAAGAACCAATAGATCCATTTTGGAAGAAGTGCAGCCAGAGTGCTCCTTGGAGGCCAAGATAGCCAAACTTTGTCTCTCATACTTCAGACATATTGTCAGGAAGGACCAGTCACTGGAGAAGGATATCATGTTTGGTAAGGGGAAGGGTCAGAAAAAAAAAGGAAGACCCCCAACAAGATGGGTTGGTCAAGTGGCAGCATTGATGGGACTCAAGCATAGCAACAGTAGTGAGGTTGGCCCAGGATCAGGCAGTGTTTCATTCTGAAGTGCATAAGTTTGCTATGGGTCGGTACTGACTCTATGGCACCTAACAATAATAACAACAGAATGCACTCAGGAAAGCAGGCTTCTTATTCAGCCTTGGTGTAGTACGGGGCCTTTGGGGGAATCCTGAGCTCCACCCAGAGCCTTCGGAGGTGGAACATGCAGACCAATCTAGAACAGCTAGAGAACAGAAGATGTGTCTTGAAAGAAAGATCAACAGGGAGTCAGGGGATAGAAGAGAGGGGACACAGACTGTTTAGTGTGACAATGTCAAGCAAACTGTTTTCCCTGGAGCCAAGGCAAGAAAAGGCAGCCCATCAGGGTAAACCCCATTCTAAGACTAAAACCCAAAGGAAACACATGAGCAGTCTTGTGTGTTACAATCCCTGCATTGTGGCCTCCTCATTGTTCTCCTGGCTCACCCCCACCACTTCTTTTTTAAATTTTACAATTGTCTTTATTTAGAGATTATGTCTGGTTTAAAGAGATATGTACAGGTGCCAAGTTGACAAGGAATGGATTGAGAATCCCCTGTCACTTTAAAACAAAAATCTATTTTATTTTACTGTTGTTGTTGCTGAAAGTATACACAGAACATACATCAATTCAACAGTTTCCACATTACAGTTCAGTGGCATTGTTTACATTCTTTGAGTTGAGCCACTCCCACTTTTCTTTTCTGAGTTGTTCCTACCCGACTAACATAAACACACAGGCCCGTGAATCTCCCATCTAATTTTTCTAGTTGCTGTTATCAATTTAATCCTGTATGTTGTTGTTGTTAAGTGCCGCTGAGTAGCAGCTGGTAAGCTTGAACCACTGACCTTGCAGTTCAGCGCATTAACCCACAGCTCCACACCAAGACTGCATAGATAGCTTTCAAGACAGCACAATGTTCAAAGCAAGGAGCTCTGGTAGTGTAGTGGTTACGAAACGTGCTGTGAATATCAGGTCAGCAGTTCCATGGGAGAAAGATGAGGCTTTCTGCTCCCGTAAAGATTTACAGCCATGGAAACCCTGTACAGGGTCACTCTGAGACAGAATTGACCCCACGGCACATAACCACCACCAACAACAACAATGTTCAAGGCAGACATTCTTTACCAGTTAAGCTAAACTGTTGTTCAGTTTTAAGAAGACTTCAGGGAATATTTTTGGTTTAAGGTTTAGAGATGATCTCAAGGCAATCGTTTTGGGAGTTCATCCAGCTTCTATCTCCCTTTCTGTCTGTTCTCAACACAGCAGGGCGGCTAAACTTCTTAAGCTTTAGTGGAATCACATCACTTTTCTACTCACATACCCTTTTAAAGGCCTGCAAGGCCAACAAGATCAGACGTAGGTTACTTTTTGGAGCTCATATCTTACTTTTCTCTCCCTCACTTGCACCATTTTAGTTATTCCTTAGCACACCAAGCATCTTCTCTTCAAGCTTTTGCACCTGCTCTTTCCTCTGGCTAGGACATTGCTGTTTTTGTTAAGTGTTATCGAGTCCATTCCAACTCATAGTGACCCTATATAGGGTTTCTAAGAAGCAGCTGATGGGTTTGAACTGCTGACCTTGTGGTTTGAAGTCCAGTGCTGATCCTACAGTTCCAAACCAGAAGTCACTCTTCCCCCAGATATCTAGAGTTCCTCCCCTTACCACATTCAGGACTTATCCAAATACCAGGTTTAATTCTCCGCCCTCTACACACTACAAATATGTTGTAAATCCTGATCTCGGTAGAGGTACTCCTATTTGGGAATACTGCTTTCTTTGTTATGTTAATGAGGACCTATCAGGGCAGTTCTATCAGGTGATGAAATGATGCTGGAGATCGCATTATAGAATTCGGCAAAATCAATGATTTGTTCATTTCAAATACCTTCATTAGACAGCATAAGAAATAAATACATGGACCTCATCAGATGGAATACACAGAAATCAAACTGACTACATCTTCAGAAAAAGACAATAGAAAAACTCTATATTATCTGTGAAAACAAGGCTGCGGCAGATTGTGGAACAGACCATCAATTGCTCATATGAAAATTCAAACTGAAGCTGAAGAAAATGAAAACAAGTCCACGAGAGCCAAAATATGACCTTGAATTTATCTCACCTGAATTTAGAGATCATCTGAAGAACAGATTTGATATATTAAACACTAAAGACCGAAGACCAGAAGAGTTGTGGGATGACATTAAGAACATCATACATGAAGAAAGCAAAAAGTCATTAAGAAGAAAGAAGGAAAAGATCAAAATGGATGTCAGAAGAGACACTGAAACTTGCTCTTCAGCGTAGAGATGCTAAAACAAATGGAAGAAATGAGGAGGTCCAAGAGCTGAACAGAAATTTTCAAACTTCAGCTTGAGAAGATAAAGCCAGATATTACAACAAAATGTGCAAAGATCTAGAGTCAGAAAACCAAAAGGAAAGAACACGCTCAGCATTTCTCAAGCTGGGGGACCTGAAGAAAAAATTCAAGCTTCAATTTTCGTTATTAAAGGATCCTCTGGGCAAACTATTGAAAGATGCAGAAAACATCAAAAGAAGATGGAAGGAATATACAGAGTCACTGTACCAAAAGGAAATGGTTAATGTTCAACCGTTTCAATAGGTAGCGTATGATCAAGAGCCAATGATACTGAAGGAGGAAGTCCAAGGTACATTGAAGGAACTGACAAAGAACAAGTCACCAAGAATTGATGGAATAAAAATTGAAATCTTTCAAGAAAATGAGATGGCACTGGAGGCACTCATTCATCTATATGCCAAGAAATTTGGAAGCCAACTATCTGGCTGACTGATTGGAAGAGATCCTTATTTGTGCCCATTAGAAAGAGAGGTGACCCAACAGAATGCGGAAATCATTGGACAATCTGATATCCCATGCGAATAAAGTTTTACTAAAGGTAATACAGAAACGGCTGCAAGCATACATTGACAAAGAACTTCCAGAGGTTCAAGCTGGATTCAGAAAAGGACATGGAATGAGGGATATCATTGCTGATGTCCAATGGATCTTGGTTGAAAGCAGAGAATACCAGAAAGATGTTTACCTGTGCTTTATTGATTATGCAAAGGCTTTCGATTATGTGGATCATGACAAGCTATGGACAACATTGCAAAATATGAGTGTTCCAGAACACTTAATTGTGCTCATGAGGAATCTGTACATGGACCAATGTTCAAATAGAACATTGTTTTAAAATTAAGAAAGGTGTGCGACAGGGTTGTATTCTTTCACCATACTTATTCAACCTGTATGCTGAGCAAATAATCCGAGAAGCTGGCTTATATGAAGAAAAATGTGGCTTCAGGATTGGAGGAAGACTCATTAACAACCTATGATATGCAGATGATGCAACCTTGCTTGTTGAAAGTGAAGAAAACTTAAGATAGTTACTGATGAAGATCAAAGAGCACAGCCTTCAGTATGGATTGCATCTCAATGGAAAGAAATCAAAAATCCTCACCACTGGACCAATAAACAACATTCTTTTCAATGGAGAAAAAATTGAAGTTGTGAAGGACTTCATTCTTCTTGGATCAACTATCAACACTCATGGAAGCAGCAGTCAAGAAATTAAATGACATATTGCGTTAGGCAAATCTGGTGCACAAGACCTTTTAAAAGTGTTGAAGAGCAAAGATGTCAGCTTGAGAACTAAGGTGCACCTGACCCAAGCCATGGTATTTTCAATCACCTCATATGCATGTGAAAGCTGGACAGTGAATAAAGAAGACCATAGAAGAACTGATGCTTTTGAGTTATGGTGTTGGAGGAGAATATTGAAAGTGCCATGGGCTGCCCAAAAAACCACAAATCTGTGTTGAAAGAAGTGTTCCTTGGAGGCCAGAATGGCTAGATTTCATCTTGCATACTTTGGACATATTGTCAGGAGGGACCAGTCGCTGGTAAAGTATCTCATGTTTGGTAAAGTGGAGGGTCAGAGAAAAAGAAGAAAACCCCCAGCAAGATCAATTGGCAAAATGGCAGCATCAATGGGCTCAAACATGGCAACAATTGTGAGGTTGGACAAGAACCGGGCAGTGTTTCATTCTGTTGTGTATAGGGTTGCTATGAATCAGTACTGATTAGATGGCACCTAACAACAACATCAGGGCAGTTGTTGAGTGAAAGGGTTTCCCAGGAGCCACTGGGGATTTTGAACTACTGACCTTGTGGTGCAAATAGACCTTGAGGTTGAGTGCTTATCCTAGGGAGCCACACCAGGACTCTCTAAGGCAGGAACATGCTGCCTGCTGTGCTAAGGAGGCACCACTTACTTTTGAGATGTAAAAGATGTAAAAGAGTCAGCTTAGGTTCAGAATCAAAGAAGCACAAATGGGGAAAGATTGGTGTCATATGGAGATCACCAAGGAACTGAAGAAAAACTGAAAGAGACAGGAAACCTCATCCTAGAGCCAACAGCCTAACTTCAGATTTCTAGCCTCCTAAACTGTGAGAAAATACATTTCTATTCTTTAAAGCCAACCACTTGTGGTATTTCTGTTCTCGCAGTATTAGATAAACTAAGATAGTCACTTCCTTGATGAGATTTTCCCTGATCACCCTTATAGATTACAACCATCCCCCAACATCCCCTTACCAACAGGCCCTTTACCCTGCTTTATTTTTCTCCACAGTACTGAACACTTTTAACATACTATCTGGTATATTTATTTGATTCATTGTCTCCTTAACTCATAAGCTTCGTGAGAATAGGGTTTGCTTGTTTATTGTTTGTTTACTCCAATGGCTGGAACACTGCCTGATACATTTCAGGTTTACTGAAAAAATGAATAAGGTTAGAGAAAGAAAGTGACTCACCCACAGTGACGTAGATGGTAGGTGGCAAAGATGGAATTAAGGCTCGTATGTCCTACACTCCTGTTAAAAAGGCTTCGATAACCTTTTTCTGCCTTCCCAATCTCTCCTTCAACCACAGTGCATCTCACCCCTGTAATCAGTCCTTTTCTCATCACTAAGCATAGTGATTACGAATCGGGCTGTGAACCTCAAGGTCAGCAGTTCAAAATTACCAGCTGCTCCGTGGGAGAAAGATGAGGCTTTCTGTTCCCGTAAAGATTCACAGCCTCGGAAACCTTGGTCAGGGTCGCTCTGAGTCAGAACCGACTCAACGGTACTTAACAACAACAACAAGTGAAAGATAATCTGGGAGGAAGAATAACATAGGGAAAAGAGCATAGGTTTTGGAATCCAAGAGATTGGAATTCAAATCTTGACTGCCACCAACTTGCTGTGTGAATTTGGAATAGTCAGTTTACCATTTTGGGCCTCAGATTTCAAATCTGCAAAATGGGAATAATCATATACGACTCACATGTGTTGTGAAGATGGTGGTGGTGGTTATGTGCCGTGGAGTCAGTTCTGACACATAGTGATCTGGTACAGCGTTTCCGAGGCTGTAAATCTTTACAGGAGCAGAAAGTCTCATCTTTCTCCTGCGGAACAGCTGGTAATTTTGAACTGCTGACCTATGTGCTGATGGGCAGGGGGCTGGTTTGGAAAATGTGTCCTTTGGTTGTTTAAACAATTATATATTCTTGCAGTTTTTGTGAACATCAAAAAGGGGGACTGTTATCATTACAATGAAACAAGATGCTACTGGTTGAGTGCAAAACTGATGTTCTGCCGTGTAGACTATCACTCTTCACAATAAAAGTTAAAAAAAAAAAAAGTACTGCTACAAAATCTTAGAAACCTTTATTGAAGAAAAATATCAAAATGTGAAATTACTGTTTCATAACATATCTTCCATCTAGATTTATACACTTCTGAAGATGGTGTTTCCCCAAAGAATTAACACCAAGTCAAAATGAAGTTTTGGAATTTTTGGACTCAAATTATGTTCCTTTTCAGTGTTCTTTCAGTTTTAGGAATAAAAAGACACCTGATAGGGAAAGATTGGGGCAACAGGGTGGATGAGGTAAGGTTTTCCACTACAATTCTCATAGGAGAACCCTTGCTACCCTAGAAGAATGAAAAGATGCATTGTCGTGATGAAAAAAAATTCTTCAGTGCAACTTTTCTGGTCTTTTTCTCACGAATGCAGTTTTCAATTTTCTTAAAGTTTCTTCCTAGTAAGTCCCTCTGATCATCCTGTGTCCTTTGAGAAAAATCTATCCAGATGACCCCTTAGCATCCCAAAACACAATCATCATAACCTTCTCTGCCTTGAATTGAATTGCCCAGCAAAGCCCCTCAATAGCCAGTGTTTTGATTGGACCTTTTTTGAGACAGCTTTTAAGGCACTTTAATGAGACTAAGTTGAGTGTGTTACTGAGAGAACCTGTCTGAAGCCATCCACTGATTGCAGAGACATGTTTAAACACATTTCGTCTTTAAATCCATGCATGGAATAAATCCATGTATGTATAAACTGGAACCCTAGCAACAATACTTTTAAACTTACCTTCATATGAGAGAGATAGCATTACAGATCAATAAGAGAAATAAATACTGGCTTTATTATTGTTGGTTATCCAGTAGGAAAAAGTAATAATAAAATTAGATCCCTAAATTATATTATATCCAGAATTAAATTTCAATAAATCTGTAAAAAGTAAAACATAAAAGAAAAAAAAAAAAACTTGGAAGAAAATATAAGAGAATATCTTTATCAACTCAGAGTAGGGAATGGTTTCTTAAATCAAGATATTGTGAGTATGAAAGAAAAGATGGATACGTTTTACTACATAAAAATTTTAACTGCCTACATCAAAAGATACTATAAAAATAGTGAAGAGACAAGCTACAGAACAGAAGAGACTTGAATGATATTTTCTAGCCTGATCTGTTTGCCTTCTCTTCCCAGGAACTCCTCCTTCCTGGCTCTGCCCTTCTTTGAGTCTGCAGGGAAGCAGGAGGGTATTATGAAAACAAATAATGTTCAGGCATAATACAGTGCAAAAGCCTCTAAGGGTCTTCCTCTTTTCTACTTTACCACATATGATGTCCTTCTCCAGAGACTATCCCCTACTGATAACATGTCCAAAGTCTTGTCATCCTGCTTTCTAAGATGCATTCCAGTTGTACTTCTTCCAAAACAGAATTGCTTTTTCTTCTTTCTGGTGGTTGTTGTTAAGTGCTGTTGAGTAGGTTCTGGCTCATAGTGACCCTACATAGGGTTTCTGAGGAGCAGCTGCTGAGCTTGAATCATTGACCTTACCATTCAAACTGACTTTGCAGTCCAGTGCATTAGCCCACAACTCCACACAGTATTCTTTTCCAAGACCGTAATTCAAATGTATCCATTCTCCACTCTTCCTTATTCATAGTTCAGCTTTCATATGCATATGAGGAAATTAAAACTGTCTTGGATTGAGTCAGGCACACTTAAGTCTTCAAAGTGATATCTTTGCTTTTTAGTACTTTAAAAAGACCGTTTACAACAAATTTGCCCAATGTAATAAACAAAACCATTTGATGTCTTGACTGCTGCTTCCATGGGCCTTGATTGTGAATTCAAGCAAAAACGAATTCCTGATATCAATATTTTTTTCTGTTTATCAAGATGTTATTTATTGGTCCAGTTATGAAGATTTTTGTTTTCTTTATACTGAAGTGTAATCCATACTGAAGGCCTTCATCAGCAAGTGCTTCAAGTCCTTTTTACTTTCAGTAAGTACGATTGTAGTATCTACTCAGCACAGGTTGTTAATGAGTCTTATTTCAGTCCTCCTGCACATTCTTCTTCATATAGCTCAGCTGCTCAGATTACTTGCTCAGCACACAGACTGAATAAATATGGTGATGGATACAACCCTGACAGACACCTTTTCTGATTTTAAACCAGGCAATAGACACTTGTTCTATTCGAACAACTCCCTCTTAGTTTATGAACAGGATCCATAACTGTTCTGTAACCTAGCTATCCATAATTTGTTATGATCCACAAAGTCAAATGGGTGCAATATTATAAATAGCACAATGGGTGAGCACTCAGCTGCTAGATTCGACGGTTTGAACCCAGTAGTGGCTCCACAGGAGAAAAGAAAAAGCAATCTATTCCCATAAAGATTACAGCCTAGAAAAACCTACAAGGCAGTTCTACTCTGTCCTCTGAGTTTGCTATGAATCAGAACTGACTCGATGTCACACAACAACAGCAAATTAAAGCAGAATGGAATAGTCCCAATAGTCCAAAGGAACATAATAGAGGAAAGTCATTGAAGAGTTTGACTCCTATAAGGTTATAGAACCCCTGAAGAGTTTGGCTACAAACCTCCTTAGAGCCCAAAAGTCACTTGGGCCCCTCTGAGACCCTTCTCTGGGGTGACCAGCTGAGATGCTTGGCTGCCCTGAATCTTCTCGTTCTCCTGTGCTCAACTCTTCTCTCCTGTGCTCTCCAGCTCTGTCTCATCCTTCCTCATTCCCCCCGCTCTCTCAGTCTCTCAACAGAACACAAAGCAACAAGCCCTAGGGGAAAGAGCTCAGATTTAGGAATCAGAAAGACCTGGATTTGAATCCCAGCTCTGTCATTAAACAACAGTGTTACCTTAGAGAAGTCATTCAACTTGCCTCCGCCTCAGATCCTTCATCTGCGGAGTGGGCATAACACCACAATCCCCACCATGGGATTAGGTATGTAAAGGACAGTATCTGGCAGTCAGTCCTCATTCCCCTCTCTCCTGTCCTCATCCTTTCCCTCCTTCCGTTCAGGGCGGAGTCCTGCCTCCTCTTCCTCTCCAACCTGAACACATCCTGTAACAGTAAACTGAGAAGTGTTTCCCATTCCCAGTTTGTAAGAGGGGTCACTCCACCATGCTTAAAATCCTGAAAGGAAGCCTCAGGGGTATGTCAGGACTTCCAGAGAAGATCAAAAAGGCAGAAGACCCAGGTCTCAGGAACCCCATTCTGGGTGTTCTCCAAGGATTAAGACAGGAGAGGATTTCAATTGGTAGGAGGCCTAGAGCTTCCAGCTCTACCCCTTGTTCAGACAGCTGCAGGCCTCTGGCTTTCTGTTTGGGTAAGGGGAGGGCATGGGAAGCCTCCCACAATCTGGCACTGTTCCTGAAACTCACAGAACTAGAATGCCCTGTGAGCAAGGAACAACCCACAGGGCATGAGTCTAATTCAGTAGTTAAAAGAGAAGACTCCAAGAGAAAATTTGGGTTGACTCCAAAAGATCATTTGAAAAATAAGACAAGCCGGGAGGCTTTCCACTGTGGAGTCTGTTATAGTCACTGAAATTTGAACATTGCTAATTTGTTACCTATTTAAAAATAAGACTCATCTAAAGGTCAGCCCCACTGGTTCCTTTAAGCTGTGGCACATTGAGCCTACCTACCTCATAAGGACTTATTGCCTAAATCGGTACATTGATGTTTGGGAAAGCATTTAGCATGGTAGAAAACCTGGGTTCAAAGCCCAGTCTTCTCATGTGCAGCCACCACCCAGCTGTTAGTGGAGGCGTCTCTGTTGCCAGTGATGTTGAACAAGTTTCAACAGACAGCCAAAGACTAAGAAGAAAATCCTTGTAATCTGCTTCCGAAAATTGGCTACTGGAAACTCGGTGTGTTTTGATCAAGGATTCTATAGAAGAATAGTGATCTTCTATAAAGGGAAAAAATGCAGAACAGGATTTCAAATCCTCATGGAATCCAGACTTTCTGGAGGCAAGGAGGCTGGATGAAGCCCTGAAATTATTGCCCAGAGATCATCATTAAACCTGAAACCAAAAATGTACCTTGAAGTCTTTTTTAAACCAAATAGTTTAGTGTAACATCAGAATATCTGCGTGGACACGGTGCTATTTTAAGAGCTATGTACATGGGATCAAATTGACAACAGCAATTAAAAAGATTAAGTAGGAAACTTAGAGGACAGAGAGCTTATACTAATGGGGAAAGAACAATTCCACGGAGGATGAGAAAGTTAGACAACCTGAAAATGTAATCAATATCACTGAATTGTCCATGTAGAAACTGTTGAGTTGATGTATTTCTGCTGTGTATATTCTCCACAACAGTAAAATTCAACAACTTTTTTTTAAAAAAAGAAAGAAAATCCAATGGATTATAATAGCCCAATCATCAACCAGTCCTGGAGATGGTACAAGACTGGGCAGTATTTGGGGTTGGGGGCTAAAAACTGACTCACAGTAGACATTTAATAAATGCTCCGAAACCCAAACTCTACCATCAAGTCGATTCTGACTCATAGAGACCCTGCAAAGGATTTTCAAGGCTATAAATCTCTACAGGAGCATAAAGCCTCATTTTTCTCCCATGGAGAGGCTGGTGGGTTTGCAGGTGGGGTGGTCGATCTTGTGGTTAACAGCCCAATGCTTACTTATCCTACAGCGCCAGCAGAGCACCTTTCAGAAAATGCTAGTAGCTCTTTTTATAATCAACTTGTGCTGAATAATCCCAGGTCCAAAGAAAGCAGTTAGATAGCTGAGGGAGGTTGCCTCTCCTAGGATGCTCTCCAATATGACTGGTTCTGTTCCTGCCTCTCTTTCTCAACAAGGCCATGTTGGCTGCTCCCTCAACACACTAGCTGTGCCCAGGTGTGAGGTGAGGAGTGAAGATGTTGCAGTGAAGTGTCGCAGGCTAGGCCCCTGGCCCTGGCTGAGCAGCCGCACCCTAGGACCTTGGGGAGCTGCTTGGCAGTGAGGGGGCTTTCTGTGGTAAGTGCAGGTCATTGCATTGATCTGTGAGTGTGTTATGAATGTGAGTGTGAATGTTTGTGTAGGGAGGGTTTGTCTATGTGCAGTAGGTTCGTTTGCAGTGAGTGGAAAGGTGTTTCATATCAGGATTCTTTATGCCTACAAGGTTCCATGTGATGTGACTGTCTGTAAGGGTGTTATGTTCCATGCTGTGGGCAATGATAGGCATCATGTGAGGGGACATTGTGTTAGTTGGTGATAGTTTGTGTATTTTGTGCTATGAGGGGACAATAGGCAGTTTATGTTGTGTGCTGCATGTCTGTGAAGGGCCATGACTTGTGTCTCTGGGTAATGCTGGTATATTTTTGTGATGTGTGTGAGGGAATGCTGTGTTAAATGTCCAAGGGGTAAACAAAGGTGTGCTATGTCTGTGGTAATGAAAGTGGGCTGTGTGTCCACACACAGTTGTGTTGATGAGAAGGAACCCAGATGTAACCAGCTCAGCCTGACATTCTGTGGTTTCCTCCGGAACCTGAGTAACTTCAAAGATTCTGCGGAAAGTTTAACAAACAGCCAAGCCTGACCCTCTCACCCAGGCCACCAGGCTCTTACCTCAGAAACAGCAGGACAGTGGTCTAGGGGGTGGCAGAGAAGGGGTGGGGGAGGAGAGAGAGGCTGAGAGCATGCTATCTGGATGGCTCCTCAGGAACTCAGGAAGCAGGGCAGGGAGTGGGGAGGAAGCAGAAAGCAGGTCTGGGCCCAGGTGTGTGACTCACCTTCTACTTCAATCCTGCAAGCCAGAAACAGGATGAAGAATTAGGAGAGGTCTGCCTGCTGGCTGTGCTTGGTGGGCAGGGCATCTGAGTTCAGGAAGCCAGCTCCTTGGGTGGGGCCCCAACCCAGGCTCCCCCATCCTGAGGTCACTGGAATAGCTCCACCATCTCAGCCAACAACACTGGCCCCCTGTGGGAGGAAGAACTGGGCCTCGGCTGGCAATGAAAGAGGCTGGAGGAACCTGCCTCTCACCTGAGAAGGAGATGGTCCCTGATCTAGGAATGACCCAGCCCTGTTTTTGAGAATGGCTGTCCCACTGACCCACAAGTATGGGGTAAGGACAATGACACCTCTGACAGGAAGTCCAAGCTCTTAGCCCTGCCCCCTCCCCCTTTTGGAGGACTGGCTATCCCTGACCCATGACTCCAACCCTAGCTGAGTTAACCTGGGGACTTGTTAACAATCAGCTATCTTCTCTACACACACACACTCACTCATTCCACCTTAAATCTTAAATCAGAATCTTCAAGGTGGCAAGGTGGTCTGAGAAGGGTTTTTGAACAAGTTTCCCAGGTATCCCCCCTCAGGAGCTGGCTTCCTGAACTCAGAAACCTCTGCTTTCATCAAAGAAAAGACACCCAGAGCAGAAAGCACTCCATTAGGAGGGAGGAGAGAAAGAGCTCAACTGTGTGTGGGGTGAGGTTGGGGAAGTAAGAATGCATTGCCTGGCTTCTCTGAGTTCCTTAACTCTAAGGACAACAACACATTTAAGAGATGAGGAAGCTGAGGCTGAGAATTTTCAAGACCTGCCCAAGGTCTCCAAGTTTGTGACATCAAACATAGATTTGCTTCTATTTGGAAGTTTATTCATTTCACAATAAATAGAATCTCACTAAAATTCATGGAATAGGTATGGAGAAGTGGTTTTCATTTCATTTTAACAGGGGGAAGCTACAACCCAGAGAGGAGAAATGACTTGCCAGGGTTATAAAGTTAGGGCAGCTAAAGGTGAGTCAGTGCCCATTCCAAAATCCCCAGGGCTAAAGACCCACAATATCTTTACAGAGCTCTGGTAACATGCTGGTGATGAGTCAGGCTACTAACTTGACCATCAGCAGTTAGAAACTACCAGCTGTTCTGCGGAAGAAAGATGAGGCTTTCTGCTCCCATAAAGATTTATGGGAAACCCTATACAGGATCGCTATGAATTGGAACTGATTCCACAGCACACCACCATCACCACCCCCACTCCAATGATCAGAAGCATCGATAACCTCCTGCAAGAAGACAGATGGTGCAGATGAGTTAGGTAAGGGGTTGGTGGCTAGTTGGAGGGACACAGTAGAGAGGAGAAAGGAAATGGAATGAAGGCAAATCCTGCTAAGTTCCATTCTTAACACAGGCCCAGACTCATCTGCAGCCTCCCACATACTTCCATCTCAACTGGGGCCCCTGGGAAATGAAAGAAGGCCAGGTCTGGCCTGGCTGTGACACTACAAGGCAGTGCATAGGAGGGGATAGGAGAGGTGGTGGTCAGTGTGACGTGACTAGACTACCAAAGGCCCTAAGGACTGGTACTTCCTGTTACCATTCAATTGCAATTCTCACTTTATATATGAGGAGGCTGAGGTTCAAAGCGGTAGACTCTTGCCAGGGATTCTGACCCAGCCTAGCGCCTCTTACCTCACCTCCACCCTCAGTTGTCCCACAGGCAGCAACTAAGGAGTGGGGCATTCACTCTCTGCTCCATTATTTGCAGCAGACCTATGAAGAGGAGTGACGTAGCTCATCCAACCTTTTCTTCTCTGCACACTCTCTGCCTTTCCTGCCTCCAGGTGTCTCTTAATCCATTCATGGGTAGAAGGGTCTGCAGAAGCTGCCAAGCCCCCGCTCCTACCCTAGAGTCTAATTTTTGACTAATGCTGCCTCAATGCAATGCCAAACTCACACTCCCTCCCTAACCAGGTCATCACTGAAAAGATTGCGCAGTTAAGGTTCTGAGAATGAATTAAGACCACTTCTGTTCTTCTAGGTAGAGCGGTGGCTAAAATGTGCCTATTATGGAATGGGGTACTTTGGGAAAATGGGACCCTGGCTAAAAATACAAATTCCTTAGTATGTACCTCTTGGTCTCACCTCACTTTGCGTCTATGCTGTAGACATAACGCCTTTTAATTCCATGAATGGATCCTGCTCTGACCTCTGGGGCTTTGCACATGCTGTTTCCTCTGACTGGACCACCTCCCCACCTGTGCCAAACACTCTTAGTTGCCCCATCAGCCATTCTCCCTTCTTCTTGGAAACACTACTTTGCATTATTGGAAACAGCAGGTGCCCAGCTGTGCAGTCTGGGGCTTGTGCATTCTCCTTTGCTACTTTCCCAGTATCTGTTACAGGTAGAGGTGGCCATATGACCCATTTTATAGCCAATCACATCTTCTGGCAGATTTTGCTTCCTGTATGACTTTTTTCTGCTTGGGAGTTGGCATGAAGTATGGCACTACCATGCCTTCTTGCAACTGAGGTGACAAGCCTTCCTGAGGATGAAAAGCATAGCAAGAGCCTGCTTCCTTGGTGGCAGTGTTGAACCCATGGACAAAGTATAAAACTACCTATATCCACACTCTGTGCTGTTGTTGTGGTTGTCAGGTAACTGAAATAGGATCAGACTCATAGTGACCTTATGCACAACAAAATGAAATACTGCCCGATCCTGGGCCAACCTCACAATGAATGCTACACTTGAGCCCATTGCTGCTTCCACTGTGCCAATCCAATTCATTGGGAGCCTCCCTTTTTTTCTCTGACCCTCCACTTTTCCAAGCATGATGTCCTTCTCCAGTAACGTTACTCCTGACAACATGTCCAACGTATGAGAGACAAAGTCTGGCCATCATGGCCTCCAAGGAGCATTCTGGCTGTGCTTCTAACACAGATTGTTTTATTCTTCTAGCAGTCCATGGTACTTTCAATATTCTTCTCCAACCGTAACTCAAATGCATCAATTCTTCTACGGTCTTCCTAATTCATTGTCCAACTTCCACATGCATAAAAGGTTACTGAAAATACCATGGCTTGGGTCAGGCGCATCTTAGTCCTCAAACTGACATCCCTACTCTTGAACACTTTAAGTAAGATGTCTTGTGCAGATTTGCCTAAAGCAGTATGTCCTTTGATTTCTTGACTGCTGCTTCCATGAGTGTTGATGGTTGATTTGAGCAAAATGAAATCTTTCACAGCTTTAATCTTACCTCCATTTTTCACGATGTTAAGTGGTGAGGATTTTTGTTTTCTTTACATTGAGGTGTAATCCATACTGAAGGCTGTGCTCTTTCATCTTCATAAGTAAATATTTTAAGTCCTCTTCACTTTCAGCAAGCAAGGTTACATCATTTGCATATCACAAGTTGTTAATGAGTCTTCCTCCAATTCTGATGCCATGTCTTCTTCATAAATCCTGCTTCTCACATTATTTGCTCAGCATGTAGATTGAATAAGTATGGTGAAAGAATATAGCCCTGGGACACTTTGTGCTAGGTCAGATAAATATTCCAAATTGCTTATACTAGTTATCCCTTGCAGCTGAAAACATTCCTAATGTGTCTTCCTCCAGGGTCCAACTTTTAAAAAAGTCATTTCCTATTGGCTGCTAAGAACAGGATTAAAGGTCCCCTCATTGGCGCAGTGGTCCCACAAGGTGCCTTTCATAAGCACTGGGCCTATTGTCTAGTTCATGCACCTTGGTAGTTGAGCAAGGCAGCAGGAGCCTTCATCACTTTATTCCCAGACCTGCATCTTGTTGAATGAGTGAGTATACCATACCAGTAGCTGAATGCTGGCACAGTGTCCTTGAGGGCTTGTGGATAGCTGCACTGAATGACCACCACATAACCTAAATGTGCACTGACATATTGAAGGGGAGGGTCACGTTGACAGGCAGCTGCTTCTCCCTGCTCAGGACAGTCCACATTAACTCATGGCACACATCACCTCGCAAAATGGGGACAAGTTTTCCTCCCTCTGCTTGGTCCAGTTTTAGCTAAAGTTGCACCCACTCCACCTGTGGTCTAATTCATTTGCGGTTTCCATGTGGTCATCTGCATTTAGGTTTCTGTCCTCTCCCATGGAGAAGCAAATCAAAGTTGAAGTAGCTCTTGATACTTTAAGATATAACACACACACACACACACAAGACATGAATCTATAAGGCAGACATGACACTGTAAAGATACAGACATTGTAAAAGGCAAAATGTCTCGTTTTGAGTCACCTGGTTCCTCTTATCTTCACATTTTGGTGTCATTTTTATTCTCCTCTCAAGGGCTAATCCTGTCCCTCAAGAGCAAGCAGGACAGTTGAGTATATACTGTGAGTCGGACACTTCACATACATTATCTTATTTAATCCTCACAATGATTGCTATCCTTGCTTTATAGATAAATAATAACATAATAGTAACAACCACTGAGCACTATATCTTATATATACCATCGCTAATCTTCCTTAAAAGATGCTGTAATTTACTGAGAGGAAAAGCTATCTTCACATCAAAGATCAAGTCGATCCCCTCAGTATGCAGGGTTGATAGGGACAGGCAACTTAGACATTTGGTAGGGGGGGGAGCCTACAAAAGGCACAAAATGGATAGCTTTCAAGTTTTCAAGAGGGAGTTAGTTTCAGTGTGCGAGTGTGTGTGGGGGTGGTGGTGGGAGTGGGGGTAGTAGAATCCCCACTGAATAGTTTTCATATTGTCTAGATGGGTCTAGTAAAAGGATTCTTCTGATTCAATAGTAATTGTTATCATGACTAATTGCAATGGTCACAACTGTAAAGGTAGAAATTTTGTAACATAAAGAGAGGAAGTGTTAATCTTACAGTCCAGGAACAGAGGACCCTAGGACCATCAAGGGAGACGAGCAAGAGCAGAATGTGGTACGCTATCCAGAGAAGCAGTGACACCAGAGATGGAGACAGAGATGAGGACTTGGAGAAACAGAGCAACTGAGGACTCTAGACTCATGGAAAAAGAAAGGCTGTGTGCTGGCAGCCAAGAATGTACCCCTTGATTGTTTAATATTTTATATTCCTGAGTGTTTTTGTGTACATCCAAAAAACAGAGGGAACAGAAGCAAATACTGTTGAATGATGATACACGGAGGGGAATGTCATCATTGCAATGAAATGAAATATGGTTGGATGAGTGCAAAACCAATGTTCTCCTATGTAAACTATCACTCAATTCACAATAAAAGCCTAAAAAAAGATGTAATTTATAGCCCAATTTTGCAAACAAAGAGACTAAGTTTCAACTTATATGTGGTTGGGAGCCAAGTCTGTTGGGCCAAGTCAGACAAGGGACCCCACCCTTGGAATAATGCCTAAGGAAAAGTGTACCAGTGGTTTGGGTATAAAAATTTATTCCACATACAGAGTTTTACTACTAATGAATACAGACAGGCTAGGACACAATGGTACTGGAGAGAGGACAGCTGGCTCTTTGGAAAGGGAACAGGTTTGGGTAGCTCTGAGCCTCGTGCCACGCTGATTCATCAGTCAGATTAGGAGGGGCGGCAGGGCATTGAGTGACCGCCTTCCCTGTCCGACTTGGGGCGTCAAAAGATGCCATGCCCAGAAGCAAGCAGCTGAAGACAAAAGGGCTTCCTAAGACGTCCAGGCTTGTCTCAGAAGTCACTGCAACACCATTTTAAGCAACATGTTTAATTGGCTGATTTCCATAAACTATACACAAAGTTTCTAACCATCACAATTCAGTGAAGTACAAAACATGAAGTTACAGGCTGTGGGAACAGAAGGAGCATGGGGGATGGCACCTTCCTTTCCTGGCGACTCTGGGGGTAGGGAGTGGGGAAGGCCTTTATTTTTTTAAACCAATCCCCTCATTTCAATGTACAAAAGAATTATTCTGATTGATATTAAATTGTATTAAAACAAAATGGACTAAAAAGCAAATACTACTCTATGTTGGGGTATGGGTGGGAAGAAAGAATGAGTCCTTCAAAGCAGGAGTGGGGAGCAGTTGGAGAAAGGTTCTGTGGCTGTGACCTCAGGTGGTCACTCACGTTGCTCCATTTTTACTTTTGGTGGTCTAAGGAAGGTCCGATTTTTCTTCTCTTTCTTCCCCTTTGTGTTAGCTTGGAAATTTCGCCAACTATCCACACGACCATCTCGACTTTCCTAAATAAAAAAAAAAAAATGTGAAGTGAGGAAGCTAGTTAATTAGGGAAGGGCCTCAACCTGCTCTGGCATCCTCCCTATCCTCCTGCTGCCCTGTCTTCTGGAATGGTCCAAGAGCAGAACAAAAACCACGGTCATAGAGTTCATTCTGAATCTTTATAGGAACAGACAGTCTCATCTTTCCCAAGGAGCAGCTGGTGGATTTGAACTACCTACCTTGTGGTTAGCAGCCCAACATCTTATCCCCAGCACCATTAGGGCTCCTTAAGACCAAAACAGAGTAGAACTTTTCTCCCATTTCAATAAATGCAGGGAAATGTCGCATCACCCCTAGAAGGCTGGACGAGCTTCATGTTGGAAGAGGTTGGTTGGTTGGTTGGTTATGTGCCGTGGAGTCGGTCCCGACTCATAGCGACCCTGTACAGAGTTGCTGAGGCTGTAAATCTTTATGGGAGCAGAAAGCCTCATCTTTCTCCCATGGAACTGTTGGTAGTTTCGAACTGCTGACCTTGCGGTTTGTAACCCAGTTCATAACCACTACACTACCAGAGCTCCTTTTTGGAAGAGGAGAGGGGCAAAGTAAGTTAACTCTCCCCCAGAACAATGAGATTACCATTGCAGGGGACCTCTGGACTAGATGTTATTTCTCACAAAGACTTAAGGTGTCCTGTCACCCACAATTCACAAATCCTAACCCTGAGGTTCAGAGAGGCTGAATCGTTTTTTAAGGTCATAAACTAACCAGCAGGGCAGCCAGTCTTTCCATTTCATTTTCCTGCCATGCCCCAACATGTGGGGGGGGATACCTCAAAGCAAGCACAATGCTTAGCCAGTTATGCTGAGTTTCACTAGGATCTCTTCCTCCTAATCAAAGGATCTGCTAATTTCTCATAACCAGAAACAAAGTTAGGAAACTCTGGTTAGCCATACTTACCCTGAGTCCTAAATTCTATATAAGATCAAATGTTGCTAGAAGTCAGGAAATCACCTGAACACTTGCAGAATATAAATCAGGGTCATAAGAGGAGTCAAGTTCAAAAGCCATTAGCTATTCCTGCAGGCCAAATGGAGGCATCACAGGAACCTCAGTTTCTACTATTATCAGGCCTCTAGATTTACACCCTCGGAAACCCTGTACAGGGTCGCTATGGGTCGGAACCGACTCGATGGCACTTAACAACAACAACAACAATCAAGGGCGCTAGTCTATATTTACCCCCAATATACAAATCATTTTCCTTGAGCCCAGTAGGCAGCTCTGCCTACCACAACTGCTGAAAAAGCAAAACAAAACACCACTCAGGGATCCACCCCATTTGCTCAAGGCCACAGAGCTTGAAGTTAGATGAGCCAGGACACAGACTCATTCTCCGTATTTCCCACTCTTCCCTGCATAGCCCATTTCCCTGTCTGTGGAGATGTCCCAGGGATCAAGTGTCTTTGCTGGGAAGGTTTTGTTGTTTTTTTTAAATTTCGGACTAAAAATTTCTGGCCACCTTGAAAACTTACTTCAAAGTTTTTCTGCCACTCCCTTTCTCGTTTGGCTTTTTCTTGAGCTTCAATCTCTTCTTCCCTTTGTCGCTTCCTAGAAGGAAAACCAGACCACAGTACTTATATGACATTTAACCACGTATGTTAAGGTAATTCTCACAGAAGCAGGCCAATAAAATCAGTTCTCTAGAGGATGCTCCAGCGCTGGCTATCTAACTAGGGCTCAAAGTACTTCCATGAATTTCTCATTCTAGGGTTTGGGGCCAGATATAAGTATTTCTGTTATACAAACAGATATAACAATCAAAGCCCAATCAATAATAAACTGAGGTCTGGGTCAATAACAAAGCTCTGCCAAGAACCCAGGCCACCTTACTTCTGATATCAAGCAGAAGAATGGTTAGTGGCAGAAGTACTTACTCAAGAGGTTCTCTAGACAAAACCCTACTTAAGACAAGGATATTTCACACAATAACCTCAATTAGCAAAATATAGTTATTGTTAAACACTAATAACAATATAAAATACATATGCTAAACTAACCTCAAGACTTCTGATGAGCAAGGGATTTCAAATTTAGAATAATACTGCACAGTCCTACACACTTACAGTAGCAGCCACTAATCACACAAAAGGTTCTGGCCTCCCAAACAATGGCCTATTTTATTCTGGGAAGTCAGGAAGAAAACAAACAGCCAAGCACTCTTGATTGTAAACTCCCTAAGGACAGATCTATTCAATATTTCCCAAAAGTTAAAGTGAAAATTGCTTACCCTGATGATTCAAAAGCTTGGCTGTTTCAGATAACGATTTTAGTTGATCTCTTCAATGATATACCATATAATTCATTAGGAAAATTTCCCAAAGACCATTATTGGTTAATTTAGGTATTTTGTTGTTGCTATTGTCGTTAAGTGCCATTGAGTCAGTTCTGATCCATAGCAACCCCGTATAGGGTTTCCAAGGAGTGAATGGTGAACTTGAACAGCCGAACTTCCAGTTCAAACAGGTTTGCAGTCTGGCACATTAACCCACAGCGCCACACCAGGTCTCCAATTTAGGTATTTAGTAAGGTTTAAATAAATACACTGAAAAAGTACCTTTCATGCATCTCTTTGGCCTCTCTTTCTTTCCTTTTAATTTCCAGTTCAGCAAAGAGCTTCATGGTCTGTTTATACACGGCTTGTTTGAACTACAAGAAAAGTAAGAACCAAAGAACAGTAAAAATTTTACCAGAAACCTGAATCAAGAGCTTTTAAATGGAGCCCAAGTCAGAAGCAGATTAGAACTCATCAAGGGAAGACTGAAGAACTCATCTCTCTTGGGAGATAAATAACACAGTCACCTCTGATGCCTCTCCACCTTATCATGCAAATGACAGGCCTTAACTTGTTCCGATAAAAACACCCAATAAGGAGGCGGGGCTTGATGGCGGATAGGGTAGAGGTGAAGTTTTCCGACAACAATACAACAGAATACCAAGCAAAGCAGGTTCAGGGCAGAGCTCCAAAACGCTGAGCCACATATTTAGGAATATTTTTAAAGTTTGAAGGTTTATAGCTAGTGGAACTTGTAGCAGAAGTAAGAAATCTTGTACTTTAGAATCTGCCTGGCTCAGCGGCCCAGAGTAGCAGACAAGTTGGGCGAGACCAAGCAACAAGACCAAGGTGGGGTGCACGCAGACCAGCCAAGGAATAAGGCCGTGGGAGCCTCGGAGCAAAGGTGGACAATATACGTTCACACTTTTGCTTTGTTCTGATTTCTACTTTTTTTTTGGTATCTGTTCACTGGCCCCCCACTGTCTGTGCACCTTCATTCTGGTGACTAGAGTGGGTACCTGAGCAAGTGGTCACGCCCCACCTCCACCACTGCTGGGTTCTTCTGCCACGTATGCGCACAGATAGTCTCAGCATTTAAAGCTACAGGCATCTCAAAATGGCCACAGCTGGCCCTGAACTGTTTACTAATAGGGAAAAGGACAGAACAAGAAGTGTAGAAACAAAACAGGCTGAAAATTAAATCCCAAAAAACAGCATAACAACCAAGAGTGGCATCTTGAAATTTATCAGGTGGCCTTGGAGACAAGATGAAAGAGGGTATTAAAATCATACTCATATTAGGCTACAGATTATTATTTTTTCCTTCTCTCCCTTTTCTGTGATTATAGATTACAGTACCCAATCTAGTTTTTTTTTTTTAGTTGTTGTTTTTTTGGTTTGTTTTAATGAGGTTTTTTTCTACCTTTGGGGGACTCATTCTCTCCCTATATTACCCAAGAAGAGACAACAATTGATGCCCTGTAGTTAAGCTATAATCACACCCTATAAAACCCCACAACTCAGGCAAGAACCAATACCAACTGCCATATACCAGGGAGGCGGACACCACCTGCGAAAATTACTCTGAGTTAAACTAGTAATAAGAAGAGTGAAAAGGGAAGCCCATATCCTGATCACATCTACCTGGAGGTAATCAGAAAGCATAAAAAAATACCAAAACACACACTCAATTACATAGTAAGGCCACAGATAAACACTAAACATGTCCAAGAAGCAAAAGCAGATGACCATATTAGCATAGGTCCATAAATAAGATAAAATGCCTGAGTTAAATGACCTAGAGATAGACCTGGATTACATTCTGGAAGGATGGCAGGCCTTGGAATTCAGAAAAATGATTATAAAATGTTTCAAAACACTTTACAATGGAGATGAGAAAAATAAGGAAGAAGTCAGGAAAGTGCTTACAAGAACAATCAAATAAGATAGATACAGCATTGAAAACAATTCAAAACCTACAGAAAGAGGTTCAAACAATCAATGACAGAATATCACAAAAAGACAATTCACTGAAAGGGCAAAGGAGTAGAACAGATGAGATGGAAGGCAGAACTAGTGAGCTGGAAGACAAATCTCTCAGTACCACTAAGATAGAAGAACAAGCAGAAAAAAGGATAAAAAAAAACCCTGAAGAAGGTCTAAGATCCTCCTTGGACAACATGAAGAGGAATAACTTAAGAATTATCGGCATTCCAGAACAAAAAGAATCACACTAGTCCATAGAGGAAATAGTGGAAAAACTGCTGGAAGAGAATTTCTCTAACATCCTGAAAAGTGAAAAGATAAAACATTCAAGAAGCTCAACACACCCCAGGAAGGATAGACCCCAAAAGAAAATCACCAAGACATATCATAATCAAGCTCTTCAAAATCAAAGATAAGGAGATAATCCTGAAAGCAGCTCAAGAAAAAAGAAACGTTACATACAAAGGCAAGCAAGTCAGATTAAACTCGGATCTCTCAGCAGAAACCATGCAAGCAAGAAGACAATGGGGAGAC
Source organism: Chrysochloris asiatica (assembly GCF_000296735.1). NCBI lineage: Eukaryota > Metazoa > Chordata > Mammalia > Afrosoricida > Chrysochloridae > Chrysochloris > Chrysochloris asiatica. The sequence continues at coordinate 8,577,545 of NW_006408565.1, read as the reverse complement.
ACATATAAAACCCTGAAAAAAAAACTGCCCACCAAGAATCCTTTATCCAGCAAAGCTATCAATCAAATACGATGGTGTAATTAAAACATTCCAGGATAAACAGAAGCTAAGGGATTTTGCCAAAGCCAACCCTGTGCTACAAAACATCCTAAAGGAAGTTCTGTGGACAGAGAACCAACAAGAACAGACAACAACCAGAGACTGACATACATGGAAGCACCTCCCAGAACTAAATCGCCAGATGGAAGAGTCGAGAACAGAACAAAAATTGAAGAACAAACTCAGAGAATCTGGAAGGTCAGTGTATGATCAAAACAATTACAATATAAATGAAGGTAAACATGTAGGAACAGAGATTCAGATGGTGAGAAGGTCAGGTAGATTACAGGACAAAATAGACTGCACTAAATGGAGAGAAAAGTTAATGGACTATAAGGCAACCTCAAAAAAAATTAACACTTCACAACATACCAAGAGAATGAAAATTCAAGAAGAACATGGAAACATTAAAACTATGAGGAAACTTGCAAAAAAGAACACAAAAACCATGAACTCAGCACGGGAAGACACACAGAACAAAGAAAGCAGCAACATCACACACAAAAAACAAACATAATGGCAGCAATTAATCCATATCTATCGATAACTACACTGAATGTAAATGGATTAAATGCACCAGTTAAGAGAAGAAGGGTGGCAGAATGGATAAGAAAAAAAGATCTTTCAATATGCTGTCTGCAAGAGACACATCTTACACACAGAGACAAACACAGATTAAAAGTCAAAAGATGGGGAAAAAAATATGCCAAGCTAATTGCTATCAAAAACAAACAGGAATGGCAGTACTAATCTCTGATAAAGTAAACTTTAAGGCAAAAACCAGCATAGTAGATAAAGATGGACATTATCTCATGCTTAAAGGGACAATTGAACAAGAGGACATAACCATAATAAATATGTATGCTCCCAATGAAAGAGATCCAAAATATATAAAGCAGGAAAAAAAAACACCCAATCAGAAAAAAATAAGTCTCTACTTATTACTATCACCTGGGTTTTAAAAGGCCCTTTCTTCAAAACTTATAAAAAATAAAACTCTTTCTTTTCACAAAGTATTCTAGGCCCAGATATCAAGTTAGGTACTAGAAATACAAAGTTACTACCAAACAGTCTAGTCTTAGGGGCCTACTGACTATGTAGACCTGTTGCTGTTGTTGTTAAGTGCCATCAAGTCAGTTCCAACTCATAGTGACCCTGTAGAGGGTTTCTGAAGATCGATTGGTGGGTGTGGACAGTTGACCTTGTGGCTCTAAACTGACCTTTCAATCCATGGCATTAGTTGCTCTTTCCTACCCCATTATCAGTTCTCTCTTAAGACACACGTTCACCCAACATAAAGCCTATTTCCATATGTTACCTTGTAGCTACTTGTGGCCATGTAACTTAAGTTTTAGTCAATGGAATGTAAAGAAAACTAATGTACACAGCTTTCTGGAATGTTCTTAGAAAATCCGGTTTGTCCTTTCTACCCACCTGCCCCTTCCACTAGTTTGCTGTTTGGCATATGGGTGAGGTGATAAGACATCTTAAACTAAAAGGATGGAGGCATTATCCTTTTGGCATAGTCACAGAAAGAGGAGACAGACATATGATGCAGTAGTGCCAGCATACCAGCCCAGGGCTATCTTGATTCAAACCATCACCATTTTGGGTCTCACTCATAAAAAGCTGAACTTATACTCTAACAGAAACAGATAGTAAAATACTAAGTTGAAACAGAAAGGCAGAGTTTGAAAAAGTACATTACATTATATCTTATGAAAAGGGTCCCTGAGTGGAGTTGTAGGAAAAGCACTGGGCTATTAACTGCAAGGTTTGAGATTTACACCCACCAGCTCCTCCTTGGAAACCCTATACAGGGTCGCTATGAGTTGGAACCAACTTGATGGCTCTTAACAACAACATAGAGTCCTGGTGCGGAGATACAGAGTAATGCATACAGACAGAGTAGAATGGCTCCTTAGGGTTTCTGAGACTAAAAATCTTTACAGGAGTTGTTGCAACAAGGAAGTACCGTGGAGTCTCCTCTGACCACAGCAGCCCCTGTATAGGGTTTCTGAGGAGCAGATGATGAGTTTGAACCACCAACCCTTCAGTGTAAACAGACCTTGTGATCCAGCACTTATCTTACAGTGCCACACTAGGATTTCATATATTCCCTACTAGCCACTTATTTTGGGGTGTACTTTGTCATAGTACTTTGTATTTTCCTCTCAGTCCTATTTCTCCTCCCTTTTAATTGTCCTCTATAGTCTTTACTGATGACTTTCAAATGCTCTTTGGTCCTTCCAGGAAACCCTATACAGGGTTGCTATGAATCAGAACCAGCTCAATGGCACTTAACAACAACAATAACAAGGGAAGATATAATAGTTCTCAAACAGTATGACAAACCAAAGATGGGACCAATCAGGGTTGGCAAAATCACTGAAGCAACAAGTTATAAGAAGGACGTTTCCCTAGTAAGTCAGACTCTCCTCCATAGACCTTGGACAATCGGACAAGTAGATGGGATAAATTAAACACTGACCTAATTTGTGACAAGATTAAGATGATTTGAAATTTTTCAGGCTAATGTGGCAATTATACACACATAGTTGAGTACTACAGGAGCTTCAAAAGGTATGTGGAAAAAATCCATTATATCTTGTAATTGCAATTTTCCATGAACCTGGAACCCCCCTCACAGACTCCCTTAGCCATTCTCCACTAAACAACTCACTGGATTAGCCAGCTTGCTTCATTTGCTCTGGAAAACATTATCAGGAACACAAAAGGTGCTGTGGCTAACAGGCAGCTGTCTACTTACTTATCAACAATTAGTTGTAATTCTTGCCAAAGCTATTGATGCCCATTGCAATTCTTACTGTGGTTATGTAATTTAATTATCATAGGCACTGATAAATATGGTTACAGAAATGTGTTTCTTTGAAAGACAGTGGAACGCTTTCACAAGATTCAATACACATGAGTCGTTAAAAATAATTTGTGTTGGATTAGCTACAGGTGAACTAAGAATCATAAATAGCTAGGATTTTGCTCTTAGTTTGATTCACAAGTACCTAAGTTTTCAATGTACTTGAATAGAAATTAAAAGTAGAAATGATAGGTAATGCTTTGCATGTTGTGTTTTATACAATAAAGTCAACAGGGAACTCCAATCTGGAGATCCACACTCAAAAGCTCTACATCAAAAAGAGAGTGAATAAATATGCATTATAATGTTTTACATTAAAATATAAAATGTTGACAGCACATATGCATCCTTCCTTAGGTTCACTCTGTTTAAACCTACTCATCACTGAACCCAACCACCCAAATAAGGAGTGATTCTCCATATTTAACTCACCAGCTCAGGATCATCTTCCTCTACATTTGTAGATTTCCCTTCCTTCTTTAACTGCTTTTTTCTCTCTTTCACCTAAAAAAAAAAAAAAGAAACAAACACGTTTTCATCAAAAGATTAGCACACACTTTGAAAATATGCATCAAAACTTACACACGTGTACTTTTTTAAGGTACCTTAGATTTAACAAAATGTTTATATTAAAAACATAAGCCCCTCAACTCTAACTCCCAAACCACTGATGCAATCAAGAAACACCAGAACCCATGGATCTTCTCCAACCTCATCTAAAAGCCAATCTACCCAGAAGGTGAAGGGGAACCAGCTAGGAGTTGTCCTCAACTCTTAGATCTCATGTCAAATCTAAAGAACGTTTGATACCTTGAACAGATTAACCATTTACTTTGTGCAATTTGGGACCCTATGTTTTAGCAAACTCAGCATATTTTGTCAAGTTTTAAAAGAAGCTACAAAATTTGAGGAATTTAGTGTTTTGGGGTGTTAAGGTTTTCTGGCTAAGTAAGACCCACAAAATCATTTGGTCTGGCCCAACCAAGACAGCAGCAGTTCCAGCCATCACACTGCTGTTGCTGTTAAGTGCCATTAAGTCCGTTCTGACTCATAGTGACCCAGTATAGGATTTCCAAGGAGCGTCTGGGTGGTGGTGGTGGGGCTTGAACTGCTGACCTGTGGCTCAAAGTCCAGGGCTGATCCTATAGCACCACACCAGAAGTCATCACATTAGGGGTGAATTAATTAAATTGTTTGACCAAATATAACAAGCTACTTTTTTAAGTTGATAATTTTATATGGTCTGTGAATGATGTTATAAATTTTAGCAGAAAAAACGTTCCCCACCCCTGCCTTAATCGAATAATTTTCACACTATATTAATAATGCTTCTACAACTTTGGCTACCACTGAAATAGAAAAGAGAAAAAAGAAAAAAAAAAGAATATACCCATTCACATAAATGTGACATTATGCCATTAAATAATCATTCATTTTACCACACCAAGAAAAAAAAAACCCAAGTGTCTTCCTAGCTCAGAAAGGTCCTACTGCCACCTTGTGGTCAGGAAACCTAAAGGTGGCTCTCTTACAGGCTAAAGACAGAATGGGTATTTCTGCCACAATGATTTAAAGAGAAATTGTCAAGCACTTTTCTAAGTTCTACCAAAATTGGGCCTGTAGATGCTATCATTTCCAATACACAACTAGCAGGCTATATTATTGTGCTTTGTTTCCTCTTTTATCCATTTTCCTCATTGAAATTGGGCTCATTATTATTGGTCATAAACTTGCCTCAGATGCTAAAGCTCTTCAAAAGGAAGTTCACATCCATACTCTTTCAATACTTATTTACAACACTGACACTGAAACAGCTCTTAGAAATGGTCTTGAGATTCTTGCCTCATTAAGTTAAAAATGAAAAAAAAAAAAGCATTTCTTACCTTAATCAAGCCATCCTAACATTTCCCATTACATAGGAAAGTTAGATAACACCCTCAAGAGCAAAAAGTAATATTAGCTAACTGAATTTCTTTTCATGGGTCCTTCCCATGCCTGATATTATTACTATTTTCAAATATTTCTTATAGCTCCTTGCCAGGTTTCTTTAAAGCCCACATTCCAACCCTTCACAGGAACAATCATAAAACTCAAAAGTCAAACTAACAGCACAGTTCCACTTTTCCATTCTCAGACTGGGGTAACCTGGCAATCTGCAACAAAAGAGTAAGAACAGCTCTCTGGCCAAAACACAGGGCTGGTAGGGAAAGAGGTGAGATTGATGTCCCAGCCTTTTCTGTCCCTGGGCTCTCAGGGTTTATTACAACTGTAGCCACACACTATTCTTGACTACCATAGCAAAGTGGTGGAGACCACTTAAGTGGCCATAAATTAATCCAGTAGGCATTGCTATACTAACATTTACCCTCCGACAAGTTGCCCCAAACTTACTGGTACTTCCTATAAATCCAGCAACACTATAAATACTTACAGTGTGTTCCACGTATTCTTTTCCTGCCTGAATTACATCCAGGGCCCTCTTCTTTTGCTCCTGATCCAGTAGCAACTTGTAAGCTTTGTCCACAGCTAATGCAAAACATTGAAATTAACTGTTTCTGCAAAAACCCTCTGAAAGTCTGAACTGTACTCAGGCAGTGTAAATGGGCTTGTGCCATCTAAAAGCATTCCCTAGTTTGTTATTTACTATTGTTAAACTAATTTAAAAACATACAACTAAAGCAGTGCATTCCAAGAGGCTTGAAGAAAATTAAATCTACACATAAGACTAAATATACTACATCTGGATTTAATTCTGTGATAAAATATTTCCAAATTTTTTTATGTTCAGAAAAGAAAAAAAGATCCAATATAGTAACAGTCTTTGTTGACAGATAAAAGTTTTACACAGCAAAATTAAGGTCTACTTAAATAGCAACACTGTTTTGGAATGACAACTGTTCTACTGAAAACCACAGCTTCTTTATGATCAGAAGACAAAACTAGAACATTCCTTTCTTGATCCAGGACAAGGGACAGTTAGTCTCTAGCACTGAGAATATTTAGTGAGAAGTAGGTAAATGTACAAATACCTTCAAAAGCTTTTTGTGCTCTATCAGCATCATCTTGATTTTTGTCAGGATGCACCAAGATAGATAACTACAATAAGAAAAAGTTAGGTTTGTCAAAGAGGAAGGAACATTTAGTAACTCTTGACCTGTACCTGTGTTACTCTGGGGGGAAAGACTATCTTAGCTAAAAGCATTTTTTTTTTTTATTTAATTTCATGCACAAAAATTTAGTTTTTTAACAAAATTCAAGCTCTAAAAAGTAAATGCACAAATGGGAAACATTTAGGGCTTCAATCATAAAGTTGAGAACAAATGAAAGCCTTTGTATTATGAAGATGTTGTGATCATTTAGGGATGGGAGAGTTGAAAATTACTACTTTCCTATTATGGTCCCTATTCTGAGCACTAGTATAACGTGGGTATGATTTCTTTCCTTAAAGAACTTCTAAAATAAAACAGTGGTTCTGGCTGTACCCCCTGTGAAGCTTTAAAAAAAAAATACAGAGGTCTACTTTTCACCCTCTGAACAACTGACAGAGTCTCTGGCATCTGTAATTTTATACATGTATATTTGTGTGTGTGTGTCATCTATAATACTTTTTAAATCTTTACTTAACTGGGTATTAGTAAGGAACTACTGTTACTTTTTGTTAGGTATGAAAAATTGTGCAAGAAAGTGGTGGTAATGGTATGCGTGGAGTCTGTTCCAATTCATAGTGTCCCCGCATAGAGTTTCTGAGGCTGTAAATCTTTACAAGAGCAGAAAGACTTATGTTTCTCCTGCTGAACAGCTATAGTTTCGAACTGCTGACCTTGAGGTTAGCAGTCCTACTCCTAACCACCACTACCACTACACTACCAGAGTACAATGATTTAGCCAAAATGTTGTTGTTGTTGTCAGGTGCCATTGAGTTGGAACCGACTCATAGCGATCCCATGCACAGCAGAACGAAACAATGTCCGATCCTGGGCCAACCTCACTACCACTGCCACACTTGAGTCCATCAGTGATGTCATCTGGCCAATCCATCTCGTTAGGGGTCTTCCTCTTTTTGTCTGACCCTCCACCTTACCCAGCATGACATCCTTCTCCAGAGACTGTTCCTTCCGGACAATATGTCCAAAGTATGAGAGACGAAGCTTAGCCATCCTGGCCTCCAAGAAGCACTCTGGCTGCACTTCTTCCAAAACAGATCTATTGGTTCTTTTGGCAGTCCATGGCACTTTCAGTATTCTCCTCCAACACCACAACTCAAAGGCATCGATTCTTCTACGATCTTCCTTATTCACTGTCCAGCTTTCACATCCATATGAGGCTATTGAAAACACCATGGCCTGGGTCAGGCGCACCTTAGTCCTCAAGCTGACATCTCTGCTCTTCAATACTTTGAAAAGTTCCTGTGCAGCAGATTTGCCCAGTGCAATACGTCTAGCCAAAATACGTATAGTTAATATTGCTGCTGCATGTATGTGGTTGAGAACAGGGGTGTTTATTTTCTATTCTTTCCTTTTTGTGTAACTAACTTTTTTCGTTAAAATATAAAAAACAAAACATTCCACAGGCGACTCTTCCACACAGCCACGGTAAAGAACCACTGAGCTACTATCCTGGCATAGAGAAACCAACCAACTGAAGCAGAGGGAACAGTGTTAAGGGATAGCAGCAAGTGGGAACCAAATGATAAGTCCAGCATTGCTGGTGCCAGAATCCTGGATTCCAATTCCAACTTCAATGAATTACTAGCTACAAGATCTTGAGCAATTCACTTAGTCTATCTCCAGTTTCATTTCCTCCTCTGTAAATGGGACAATATTAGTTACCTACATCTCACTGGAATGCGATAAAAATGAAATAATATAAGGAAAGAAATTAGCACAGCGTCTAACACACAACAAAAATATATCCAGAGGGCATACTGTGAGCCAAGACCTAGTCTAAGTGTTTTATGTATATTATCTCATTTAATCCTTTTAACAACCCAGGAAGAAGCACCATTATGTGCATTTTACAGATGATGAAACACATGTACAAAGGTTGAAAGTAACTTGCCCAAACTCACACTGCTTATTAAGTGGTACAACCAAGTTTAGTTCCTATGCCAACACTTTTAACCATGAGGCAATATTAATGACTCAATAAAAACCCTGAGTTCTTTATGTAACTACATGAAAAGTTGTTTTGACAATGGACTTGAATGCCTGCTTATTAAATTGGTAAAGACTACTAATGCATTACATTAGGAAACAAAATTTTAGGAAGAGGAAAAAAACTGAACATAAGTGCAGAGCAGAACTCAGGATGAAAAAAGGCTATGAAGTTATATAATGGAAAATGAGTAGGCAAAGACAAAAAAAAAACACATGCTGGTCTCATAGCAGGTCAGAAGATGGATACGAGTCAGCAATACAGGGGAAATGACTATTGAAGAGCAAGCATAATACTGGGTATCAACAAGTATGTCATACTGGAGCTGAGGGGTATATTCTACATTGGTCAGGCCCTATTAAAACATGAAGTACATAAGAAATACACAGAAATTAGAAAGTGGGGGGAAAAAAAGAACAAAAATGCCATTGGCAAAAACAGATTATAGGGACTGTGATTATTCAACTCATGGCAGAACTAGCTAGTGGTTGGTTACTCAGTTATCAAACATGGAAGGGTTTTTTAAAAGACACTTATAAAACCTGTAACTCATTATTAAACATCAGAATAGGTAAGAATTAGTTTGTGGATCTTCTTTCCTGGTTATTCTGTATTATTAAACTATGTATCTCATGGATATTCATTTAGTTAGAAAAAGATAAAACTGAGGGATGGGGTGTGGTTTCCCTTGCATACCATTATAAAATAGACACTTGAGGGGGACAGAAAGGAATAGCCAGAAATATCACCATAGAAAGCTTGTAAGTCGTCTTCTGCCTACGAGTGATTGGAATACCTAAAATGGGGTTACAAAGTGCCCAGTGAAGGAGGCTTCCTGTGGAGCCTCCGCATTACATAAGACCATAGGTGGAATCCTGAACCCCATCCAGAATCTTCTGAGGTGGGAAGTTTCCACTTGAAAGGACAAGCAGACCAGCCTGGAGTGGCCAAAAGAACAGAAGATATTTCTTGAAAGAAAGACCTACAGGAAAAATACAAAACAAAAACAATGATTGACTACTACAAGAACAAGCAAGTTACTAGCCCAGGAGACATCAAGGTAAGTGGTTGGGTCCTCTCAGGGCAAACCACCTTCCAAGACTAAGACTCAATGGGAATACATGAACAGACATGCGCTCTGACTGGTGACCACATTGGTCACCAATAAGGGGAACTGAGGGAAAAACAGCAATGAAGCAGCAAACTAAGCCCTACCACGTTCAAAAGACTCCTGTGAACCGGGGTAGAGACCTGGTTGGCCAGCAGTGTGGCAAGACCTGTGGACTCCTAGGCACAGAGTCAGTGACATAGGCACAGAGGACTAGACTGGAGAGTGAAGCGTCCAGCTGATAAGAAGAAAGGGCATATGCACAAGAACACTCACACTTGCAGATAATACAATACCCACTTAACCTGGCTTCAATGGCTGGATGACCAGAACTCAACTAGAAGAAGAAAGAAAAAGAAAAGGAAAAAAAGAATAATCTGATACAATTTGATGAACTTGACCTACACCTATGGATTGTTGTTACTGTTAGGTGCCACCGAGTCGGTACCAACCCACAGCAACCCTATGTGCACAGCAGAACAAAACAAAGTTGCCCGATCCTGGGTCAACCTCACTACTGTTGCTACGCTTGAGTCCATCAAGGCTGCCACTTGGCCAATCCATCTCATTGGGGTCTTCCTCTTTTTCTCTGACCCTCTACCTTACCAAACATGATAGCCTTCTCCAGAGACTGGTCCCTCCTGACAATATGTTCAAAGTATGAGAGATGAAGTTTGGACATTTTGGATGCAGTAGCTCAAAAGAGGAGACAAATCTTTACAGCGAGGATCATTCCCACCTCTTCTATATACAGGGAATACAGGGATGGGCAACTTGGACAATGGCTACCCAAAATGGGAGTGGGAGTGTACAAAGGCAAGAAGTAACTGGCTTACAAGCTTTCAAGGAGAGCCTAGATCCAGAGGGCACAGAGGAAGGTAGAATCTCCACTGAGCAGTATCCAATCTGTCTGGGTAGGGCTGATGAAAGGAGATGCAGATAGGACTCTTGTGGTACAATAGTGAATAATTGCTATCAGGACTGACTGTGAGGGTTGGAAATATAAAGGTGGATGTTTTGTAGCAAAAGAAGGGGAGTGGTTGACTTTGCAGTCCAGGAGCGGAGGTCCCTGGGACCATTATGGGAGAAGAGCGGAGTGCAGGACCCTAACCAGAGAAGCAGTGATGCCAGAGATGGAGGCAGAGACGATGACATGGAGAGATGGAACAGCTGGGGACTCTAGACCCAGAGAGGGAGAAGGGCTGTGTGCTGACGACCAGGGGTAAGGCTTGCAGGGATACCCTTTGGTTGGCTGATGATGCATGGAGGGGATTGTAACCATGGCAATGAAACGATATACGATGTAAACTATCACATAATTTACAATAAAACATTATTTTAAAATTCATTTTATTCACAGATAAACATAGCTATTCAATTATTTAATATTTTAAATCACTTAGTTATTTTTAAAGAACAATTACAAAAAAAAAAAAAAGCTAAATTTTGGCCCAAAGTATCAAGTGCTTAATACATTTTCAAAAGATTCAAACTCTGTTACAGAAAAATAATACTGTACCTGCCGAAATCTCTTTTTTATTTCCTCATCTGTCACTTCAGGATCTATCTGAAGAACCTGGAAGAATCAAAATCAAAATTGTAAAAGACATAAAAAGTATAAATTTATACATACTATAATCATCATTGATGGACTCAGGTGTGGCGGCGGTAGTGAGGTTGGCCCAGGATCGAACATTGTTTCATTCTGCTGTGCATGGGGTCGCTATGAGTCGGTTCCGACTCGATGGCACCTAACAACAACAACAACACTATAATCAACATGAAGGACCCTAGTAGCATAGTGGATTATGACCTGGGCTGCTAACCACTAGGTCAGCAGTTCAAATCCAGCAACCGCTCGGAGGGAGAAAGATGAAGTTTTTCTACTCCTGTACAGATTTACAGCTTCAGAATCCTATACAGGGCCACTATGAGTCAGAACCAAGACCACAGCACACAATCATAATCAACATGAGGATCACTGATGGTACAGTGATTTAAGCACTCAACCAAAAGGTCAACAGTTCAAACCCACCAGTCACTCAGGCAGAAAGATGTGGCAATGTGCTTCTTACAACCTGACAGCCTTGGGCACCCTATGGGGCAGCAGTTCTACTCTGTCCTATACGGTCACTGTAAGTCAGACTCCACTTGACAGCATTGGTTTTTAAATCAGAACCCAGAACAGCACCCAGTGTTTTAGAACAGTAACTGGCACACAGTTCTGAAAATTACTCAGAAAATATGAATAACTGGCTCCCAATGACCCTGAGATGAGAGAGAGAAGAGGAAGGGCTGGTTGGTCTGAAGTTTAGGAAGATGTGTGAATTCCTGAGCCCATGGGCACTAACCTAGCCCCTAGGAGCTAGGGCTGAGTGAAGCAGCCAGCTGGTCGGAAGTGCAGAGAGGTGTGCATGAACTCCCAAACTTGCAGCTAGTATCCATTGACCTAGCTTGGATGACTAGCTGACCAGAACTTGAACAAAAGAAGATATAGATGTTTGATAGTGAAAAAAATGCAAATTGCTACAATTTGAAGAACTAGACTTTTGCCTATGAATGCACTGACTCAAAATTCTACCAGGAATGGAATGATTCTTCATATCAAGGAGCAACATTATTTCTTCAGTATACTGTGTTGATAGTGACAAGAAATTTAGACACTGGCTATCAAAAGGGGGTGGGGGCTAACAAAGGTATGCAGTGGCTGGCTTACAAGCTTTCATGAGTGTGCTTAAGTGCAGAATGAGACATAAAGAACCAAATGGATATGAAAACAGGGCCTATCAATAGGCTGTCTACAAGAGACCTATCAAAAAGATGGAGACAGCCTAAATACCCATCAACAGAAGAATAACCAAACAAATTTTGTTGTTGTTAAATGCTGTTGTCGAGTCAGTTCCAACCCGTAGCAACCCTATACAGGGTGTCCGAGGAGTGACTGGTGAGCTTAAATCGCTGACCTTGCAGTTCAAACAGATTTTGCAGTCTAGCGCATTAACCCATAGCACCACACTACATACACACAATGGAATACTACAAAATGTTGAAGAATAATGATGAATCTGTGAGACACTTCACAACATGGTTGAACCTGTAGGACACTGTGCTCAGTGAAATTAGTCAATCACAAATGCATTAATATTGTATGAGGCGAATGGTGTAAAAAGTTAATTAAAAAAGGTTTTCTTGATAAAAGAAATAATCTGTGATGGTTATGGGGTGTGAGGGGAAATTATTCACATGCTAGATGGTGGTGGTGGTAGTTATGTGCCATGGAGTCGGTTCTGACTCATAGCGACCCTGTACAGGGTTTCCGAGGCTATAAATCCAAACACATGTTAACACAGGTAACAGGGCAGGCAATATATAACAAGAAGGAGGTTAGCAGAGGAAAGATGAAGGAAGTGAGACACAGGGAGGAATACAATAGATAAAGTAACTAGAGGTAAATACTGTAAACTGTTGGTACATGGAGGGAATTGCAATCCTTGTAACGAAGCAAAGTATATAATTTGTTGAATATAAAACTGATGATGTGCTCTGTAAACCCTCACTCAATTCACAATAAAAAGTTGAACAAAAAATATGGATAAACAATCAGTAACAGGAAATAACAGCTATACTATTTCATTGTTGTTAAGTGCCACTGAGTTGATTCCAACACAACGACGCTAAATAGGATTTCCAAGGAGGGTCTGGTGGGTTTGAACCATGACTTTTTGATTAGCAACCCAATGCATGCCTAACTGCCAGAGATTCCCAATTAAGACAATGCTTATTTTTACTCCATTAGAAAAATAATTTTCTTTGCAACTTTCTACACCATGAGAAAATGTTGCATTTCTCTTTCATTAATTAAGCAAGCCATACCCCCACCCCACTTTTTGTTTATCTTTATAAATGTGAAGAAAGTAAAAACAACCACACAGAGGAAAAAATTAGGCTGGCTACTGGTTTTCATCTCAATCATTGGAGTCCTGGTATGGCAATCAGGGTAAGCACTTGACTGCAAGATCGGTTTGAACCACAAGGTCAGTGGCTCAAACTCACCGGCTGTTCCTTGGAAACCCTATACAGGATTGCTATAAGTCGGAACCAACTGGACAGCACTTAATAACAACACTGATTTTCATCTCAATCCAGAAATGCCTGCTTTGCTCCATTTTACACATGTGGACACTGGAGAACAGTGCTGTAGACTAATGCAATGGACTGCAAAGTCGGTTTGAACCACAAGGTTGGTGGTTAAAGTTCACCAGCTGCTCCTCGGAAACCCTACACAGGGTTGTTATATGTTGAAACTAATTCAATGGCACTTAACAACAACTCTAGGAAATCCTGATTCCAACTCAACAGCACTGGGGTAGAGTCCTGTGGCTGGACCATCTTTATTTTTTGAGCACTAATTGGTAGGCAATGAATCTGAACCAATGTTACATTCCATAGACTTTTGGAGATTATGACAGGAACAAACTCATTCTCAAATGCTAGGGATATAATCAGGAGAGAGCAAGAAGGAAGATCATTTTCAAGAGTCATTGTGCCCCTTTATGCCTCCCCTCAAGGAGAAAGGAATAGAAAGTCACTCAAGAGGAAGAGTGAAGCCAGCACATGAGATTTACTGATGAAAACTGTGGTGCACTGTCTTACTTAGCCATAGTCTTTGTAACTCCCACCAAATGACTGGGTTGTTGTTGTTGTTGTTGTTGTTGCTAAGTGCTGTGGAATTGGTTCTGACTCTGAGTGACCCTACATAGAGTTTCCAAGGAGCAGGTGATGAGTTTGAACCTCCAACCTTGCAGTTAGCAGTCCAGTGCTTATTCTACAATGCCACATCTTGCTTGCTAATAATAATGTAAATAAGGTACATAGCACCCTTGTGAGAGTTGGTGTTTTTGTTGTTTGAAGTGCTATCAAGTCATTTTCAACTCATAGCAACTCTATATAGGGTTACTGTTGTTATTGTTAAGTGCTGTCAGTTAATAAATATAAGGTTTGGGAAGCTATAAATCTTTTCAGAAACAGAAAGCCTCATCTTTCTCCAGTTCTTGTGGGAGTGGAACCATGTAAATAAAATGTATGGAACTCTAACGTGGGGATTGGTCAGTTTCACCATCCTGCTAGTTTTAAAACGAGCCACCCCAGAGGCAGAAAGGGTGATCTCACTACTATCTAGAAGGAAGAGCCAGGAATGGAGCATGTCCTTTGGACCCAATCCAGGAGACAGCGAGCTGTGACACTGAAGATGGCAAGCAGCAATAGCAGAGAAGCAGCAGCAGCAAAGGCAACAGAACCAGGAGACCAGCAGATGTCACAGTGGGCTTCCTGGCCTACTGAGCAAGTGTGTTAAGTGCCTCAGGCAGGAGGCTTGCTGTAAAGTGGGATGCCTCTGGGCGCTTAAATCAGCAGATTGGAAAGAGCTTTTGCAAATTGACTGGCTGGCACTAACAGCAAAAGAGCTTTGTAAAACTGGAAGGGAGTGGGGGTGTTTCCAGGTGGACGGGCCAAGAGTCTGAAAGAGGTATGCTTGCAGGTACAGCTGAGAAGAGGCTGACCTACATGCTGAATGTTTATGATCCTAAACAGTAACCTGTTACTTCCCTAATAAACCCTATAACTATATTTATAGTCTGAGTTCTGTGTGGCTATGCAATGGGAGGGATGACTGGTATCAGGATTGTTATGAAGGTTAGAGGGTAGAGGCACGTCTCACCTCCGCCTCATAGGAATCACACTTGGGTTGAGGCTGATGGTGATTCTCCTCATCCTTTGTGAAGTTAGAAGAGGTCAACAATGCCACAGCCAGCCATTGTTACAGAAACCCTAATGGGCAGTGAGTCCATGATAATAGAAGAAGGAGGTTGAGAATGGCTGCAACTAGAAGAATGTAAGGTCATCAAAGATAGCCACTGAATTATTTATGTAAAATGGCTGAATTGGTTTATGTTTTGCTATGTATATTCTCATCAACAAAATTTTTTTTTTTTTTAATTTACAGATGAGAAGAACTATATATACACAGAAATATTAAAAGAATTGGTTCTGGGAAAAGAAGGAGTATGTTGAAGCAAACCAAAGTTCAACAAACTCCAAAGGTATCCAAAATGAATAAAAAGATGGAAATCCTCAGCTCTTCACAAAAAAGCCACCAATAAAGCAACAGCTTGGAACTAATGATAATGCTAAGCTTTGACTGGATTCTGAATTTAAAACATGAAGAATTATAAAGGAGATTTGGGGATAACTGAGACTGTTTGCTGTGGACTGTATGATGTTACTAAATGAGTGTTTTTCCTGGTGTGGTAATGGTAGTGTGGTTACATGGAAGAGTGTTCTAACTTTGGGGAGTGTATGCTAAGTATTTAAAGCATGATACATTATGTCTGCAGTCTACTTTCAAATGATTTGGCAATAAAGAAGAAAGCATGAAAATATACATATTGCAAAAGTTATTTTTCCAAGAGGTACATCAAATGTGCATTGACCATTGGCAACAAATATTGAGTGGCTTCAGAGCTAATCTAACTGCTTTTCCATCTTTTAAAGAGTTGAGGATGCACCATGTGATCATGAAACAGTGAAGACAATGGGCATGTACCTATGGCCCAAACCTCTTTAAATTTAGATTTATGCATTCCCATATAAATTTTCTAAGCACCTAGGATTGCCAGATACTCACTATAATTGACATAGAATTTAAAGTCCAGCAGAAAAGGGTCAGGAAAGTAATAAGTAATTGTGACAAAATGAATTTTAAAATATGGCTCTAAGGAAGCACACAGGTCTGTCCAGATTCTTGGGAAGCTTTTGTCCATTCATTCAAAATATATCTTCTGAGTTCCTATTATATCTCAGGTTTTGGAGACAGCACTGAGAGGCAGTCTCAAATCTCAAAGAACTAATTAATCAGTACACAGGAGCATAAATGTTTGACTATGGCATTCACATAAGTTCCTGAACTGAAACAAACATTAACAGTGGTCCCCTTGGGTAGTTTCTGCTTGAAATAGAAATCCACTCTAAGACCACATCTGAAAAGTTCCAGAGTCTTGTGAGCAAAACACTTTCTATCCAAGGTGCTGAACAAAATAAACAGACAACAGACGATGTGGGATTGCCTGCTGGAGAATTACAAGCTAAAATAAAAAACAAAAGAGAATCTGAGCAGGGTCGGACTGAACAGAGGATGTTAAGTTCATCTAAGCTTAAGGAAGGAAGTGGATAAGGACTCTTAACCTAAGAATAATTGTTGAATGTTTAAGAGATATCTGTATAATAGCGAAAGGTTAGAAGTGTGTGCCTGTTTAGGGATCAATGGAGATGACAGGAATTGAAAAGAAAGAACAAAAAAGTTCTCTGGGTAAAGATTAGGAACCCTAATGGGCACAGGAGTTAAAGTGCTAAGCTGCAAACCAAAAGGTCAGTGATTAGAACCCACCAAGCAGCTGCTCCACAGGAGAAAGCTGAGTCTGCTTTGGTAAAGATCAACAACCTTGGAAACAACTATGGGGCAATTCTGTTCTGTCCTGTGGAATTTCTGAGTTGGAATTGACTTGACAGCAGTGTACTTGGTTATCTGGTCTGGAATTTGCTTATTTGAGTTCATGCAGTAAAGACCCCTCAGATTTCCAATTAATTTCCCCTTTTTCTACCTGTTGTTCAGTAAAGTGGTATGCAGGAAGACTGTGCAAATTTTAACTGAAGCTGGGGAAAACAGTTATTACTGTATTACCTCCCCTTATTCGAAAAGATGGTCCACACACTGTTGTAGAAATAATCGGATTCATAAATAAGTAGATGGCTCAATAGTTGTTAAATGAGAAAAACAGAAGCCATTGATTTCCTCTGTGGTTAAGGAACACTTAAAACTTTGTAAGACAATGATATCCACACCTATAAAATTGTTAGCACACTTGTATGAAAGAAAAAGTTCTAATGGATGGTCATGGAGTTCTGCCCACTCAAACACATCCTTTGTTGTTGTTATGTGCCGTGGAGTCAATTCTGACTCATAACAACCCTGTACAGGGTTTCCCAGGGGGTAAATCTTTACGGGAGTGGAAAGCCTCATCCTTCTCCCACGGAACAGCTGGTGGTTTCGAACTGCTGACCCTGAAGTCAGCAGCCCAGTAGAGTTCCTTACACCTCACCATATCTTCACATACTCAAACATACTACTATGTTCAGGATAGGAGGTATGAGGCAGTGACTTCTAATTCCAGAACCACATTAACTATTTAACTAGTTGTTGTTGTTAGTGCCGTCAAGTTGCTTCCGACTCATAGCGACCCTGTATAGGGTTTCTGATGAGTGGCTGGTGGGTTTAAACTGCCAATTTTGCAGTTAATAGCCCAGTGCTTACCCTACAATGCCATGCCAGGACTCCATTTAACTATCCTCACCTTTCTACTGACCCTCAACAATCTGTCACTTTTAGTCACGTAGACCTCCTTAAGAGACATCAATTAATTACCTAACAAATAGGAAACACATGTCCCCTTTTCATGGTACTATGCAATGAGTCAGAACCAACTCCACGGCACATAATCACCACCACCATGTTTAAGAGTATGACTAAATAGAAAGACCCTACCAGCAGATTCTTTGACAAAGTAGACATCTACTTGGTGGTGGAAGGAGCTCTGGTAGCGTAGTGGTTACGAATCGGGCTGCGAACCTTAAGGTCAGCGGTTCGAAACTACCAGCCGCTCCGCGGGAGAAAGATGAGGCTTTCTACTCCCGTAAAGATTTACATCCTCGGAAACCCTATACAGGGTCGCTATGGGTCGGAACCGACTCGATGGCACATAACAACAACAACAACTTGGTGGTGGAGTCAAGATGGCCAAGAGGAGAGTGTTGGAGCCCAAGTGGGACAAAAAAGAGGGTGATCAGAGGGGACTAGAGGGCAACTGTAGGATGCTGGAGCCCAAAGAGGGTGAGAAGGACATTCACCTAGAATAGGAGTGGGGAACCTTTATTCTGCCGAAATTTGTAATATCATTCACAGGCCATACAAAATTATGAACTTAACAGTTAGCCTGGGGGTTCTCAAGGCTGGAAACAGATGGACAAACATGTCTTCTGAGGTGTCACTGGGATTGGATATGAGGCATGTAACCAATTGGGCCACCCAACGAACCTAGGATTTGAGGGTTTGGTTCTCTGAGAAACTTCAGAATCTCAAAATTCCATGAGAAACTGAAAGGAGTCCACATCTGTTCTTCACTCACTCTGGACCACAACTGAGGCACTTTGAGTACTGCCCTGTCTTCTCTACTGTGGCAGCCACACCATTCCCAAGAATCAGCAGCAAATAAAATGTTGTGATGCTTCAAGAAGATGAAGAAGCTTAGTATCTGGTTTTCATAAAATTTTGCCTTAGGATATTTTCTGTCTGGCATAACTATTTATGCTATATTTATAATGATTCAAACAAGAATAACTATCAGAGAAGCGGCAACAATGACCCAGTGCTAGAAGCTACAGAGCAGCGCATCTGAAAGGAGAGGTGTGACCGATTTTTCATCTTTCACTTTTCATTTTTCATGTATCTCTCCTCTTCACCCCAATCGCGCCCTTACTTCACAGCCCAGACGCCTTCAGGCGGGCAGGAGCACACCCCCAAAAGGGTCCAGCATTGGACCCACAGTTTTGCAACAGCACAGAGAGGAAACCCGCAGGTTGCTTCTTATGACGTTTTGACCCTGGAAACCAGTCCCATAGTTAACCTAAGCAGAAGCCTTTACACAGCAAAGGCCAGTGAACAGTGTCAATCACAATTTTATTTTTGTTTTTGACTGGTGGTTTCTGTCTCTGCTTTTATATTGTTTCTGTCTTGGGTCCTTTTGGCCTCACTCTTCTCCCAGGGGTGGGAGCTTTCTCCCCCTACCTTACCCAAGAAGAGACAGCAACTGTGCCCATATAGACAAGCTACAAGCATACCCTGTAACACCCCACCACCTGGACAAGAGTCAAAACCAGCTGCTAGGCATTACAGGTGAAAAGGGAAGCCTATCTCCAGATCATATCCACCAGGAGACGCTCAGCAAGCTTAACAACAAAGCAACATACATCCATTTAAGCATTAAAGACTCACATAACTGTTGAAATGTCCAAGAAAACACAATTAAAGATATCAACATATGTACAAAAACAGAAAAAAGTAACTGAGATTAATGAGCTGGAAGCAGATACAGACTTTCCAGTATAAGAGCAGGCTCTGGATCTGCCTGAGAAGGAATTCAGAAGAATAATATGGAAACAAATTCAAATGCTCCAAAAAGCTGTGGAGGGAAGAAAGAAGGAAGATGGCGGATCGGGTGGAAGTATAGCAGAGAGCTCCGCCAACAACAACACAGAATACCCGACCAAGCAGGCTCAGGGGATGGTCCCAGAACTCTGAACCACATATAAAGGAATACTTAGAAAGTTGGAAGGCTC